>NC_041065.1:10474774-10828941 GCF_900634775.1 Gouania willdenowi
ACATTTAGACTCGGGAATAAAACGCGTCCGCTGGTGCTACATTTTTCATGAAATGAGCACTTTTATACACCATGTACAGTTGTTCGCTTCTATCGGGCGCAGTTTTGACTCAACCGGGCAGGGATGCACATATGTGGGCGGAGCAGACCTTTCCGCTGACACCTCTTTGGTCCGATCACTTTTGGAAGCACTATTGACGCGAGAGCCGCTTTCACATTGTTCTCTCCCATAAACACAGTAAGGAGGCGGCACCCTTCCCGCGCGTGGGCGTGGTTTCAGCGCCTCTAATTGACACGCCCCCAACATCTCAGAGCAGAGAGAAGTGCTTGTTTTTCCATGATTTTGAGACCTAATTTTTTATACTTTGCAATTTTTGTGTCATTATGTCAATGACGCATGTTTCTGTGTTGTGACAAATTCATAACACATTTATTTGTGCTTTACACCAACATTAAAAGCTCCTGTTGAAACAAATCAAATCTTACCTGCTCTTGTATGTAAGTCGAACAATACGCGTTCCCTCGTTCTTCCCAGGATGCATCTCTTTTAAAGTCTGTTCCCATTTGGAAATGACATCACAGATCTGACAAAAGAGATTCAGATCAGTTTCCAGCCATAGGCATTAATACTGGATGAGCGTGCGTGTGTGTGTGTGTTGACCCACGGTCCTACCTTGGCTGAGGGCTGCAGGCTGTGCTGCAGGTCTTTCCCTGATGGATCATCAGTGAAGAGAGCGAAACCCGTCAGCTGAGGCTTCCTCATTCCTATCCTCTGGTTCAGCGTGCTGAGGAACTCCTCTACAGTCGTGGAGCCATCGAATCCCACCACCTTTATAAGTCACACCCCCATTAACCATATATAACCAACTTCCACTGTCCACCTCTGAATGAGTGGCATGTAGTTCTGACGCAATAACTGTGCCAGGCCATTAGAAATACTGTCTGACAGCAGTGCATAGAAGCTAAAGATGCACCGATCAATACTGTGATCAGTCCCATACATGGCCGACAGTGATGCTCAGTTAAATGCGACATTTTTCTAGTGTAAAAGAGTTTAAATCTAATGTGATTCCACTTGTTATCAACACATATCGCTAAAACCGATTAATCCAAGGGTCATTAAATGCATCACCTTTGCTGATTTGGGTCAAACACTGGGGAATAGCAGAACTTTTGTAATGCTGTCTCCCTGGTAAGTGCACAGCTTATGCTATTTTTTTTGTATTAATTACTCTAATTTTATTATTAAGGGGTAGTTTAGGCAGCCTTTTAAATACGGTATGTTCATTTCTTTTGAAAAGTCATTATTTTTTTATAAAGTAAATAGTCCAACACGTGTTAGCTAAACTGCACTTTCGTTTTATTTTACATTTTCGTGTGTGCGTGTATGTGTGTGTTGGAGTACTGGGACTGGCTGTATTATTAAAGTTTCCTATGCCAGATTCCCATCAGTGTTCATTTTGTTGACAAAAAATGTTTCATCACGCATTTCGTTGACTACATTTTTTTAAAATGACAATAACTAGACTGTGACTAAATAAAAAGAAAAAATACATGTGAACAAAAACTATATTGATATTTTCCTGGACTAATAAAAAAGTAAATCGTAATTTAGTCACATGGTATGTAATCCAATCAGCACTCATGTGATCTTACGCACTGATCACATCAGAGGGGTATTCCATAAAGGAGGGTAAACAAACTCTGAGTCAATTCAAAAACTCTGGGTCAACATATCCCGGGATGGCAAACTCTGGGTATCGGATTCCATTACAGCTGGTATGAAGTGGGTCAATCAACCCTGAGTATGTAAACCTTGGGTTACTGACGTGCACGCGCGCGATAAAAAGCCATCATCAATGGATCGACAATGAGTCGAGCTGCCATGGCAATCACCCGGAAAATAGTGATTTATTCACCGTAATGGGTGAAATAAGCCAATGTTTGAGGAATATGAGCCTGTTCTAAAGGTGCGTTCAGTCTTCAGTGATTATAGTGGCTTAAATCACCTGTAATTAGTCACACTTTTTGGTCGCTTCATCACTTTATTGCTTCAGTGACGTGACGAGTGGTGAATAATATGAATAAAATGTGTCTGAGGAGACGTGTCAGCAGCATAGGATGTCTGCATAGAGAGTCCTCCTGTTACACTGGATATTAAGACAGTAAATGCCGCTTGATATTGCATCATTTATATTGATTTTTAATGTAATATTGTCGCCAGAGTCATCTCAACGTCCTAAAAAATGTCATAAAAAAACACTGAAGCGGGACGCAAACCTGTGACCTATCGCTTCTAAGAGCAGCGTCACAACTCACTGCGCCATCATTAAATTATCATCTCCTTTATATTATCCACAGGTCTGTATTCAGTGAACTTTACTACAGACGTCAGTAGATGTTATAATGCAGATCAACCTCTCAGTGTGTTTCACTTAATGATCTGTATCCACGATGTTATAAAGGAAACTACCGTTTGCACACAAAAAAAAAAAAAAAAAAAGCGACAACATTAGTAATGATGTGAACACGTCTGTGGTGTGTGATGTTACTAATGTGTTCCAGAGAAGAGTATTAAGGTTCATTAAAGTGTTCAGAAACGGTGTTCAGGTGGGCGGAGCCAGGTAGAAACCCAGGGTTTCTTTGATAAAACCTGCCAGTGACCAGGTTTAGTTCACGGACAATGTTGCCATGGTAACATACTCAGAGAAGAACATACCTCGCGTTTAGGAATGGGATACTCAGAGTTTCCCTCATTTGAACCTGAACATACTCAGAGTTTGAACATAACCCGCTTTATGGAATACCCCTCAGATCAGTCTGTGTGTGTTTACAAGCATTGATACCATCCAATATCAAGTTGATCAATGGTACTTGAATCTTAAAAAAAAATGGTATTGCTGCATAATAATTCCAGTAAGATTATTTTTTTCTTCTTTGTGAATAATATGTTAAGGTTTCCTTTATTCAGACAACTTTTCCTTAGGAAATCACTTTGATCTCCTGACATGTCTTATGCTGTATATTTTAGTCGACGATAATCTCAATGCTATATTATTGCGGTAAAATTAGACTTCTATTGAAATATTTTGAATACTTGGACTAAAACTAAGTCAAAAGGCTAAAAGTAAATCAAAATTTGCTATATTAAATAACAGCAATCCACATTACAGTGGATATATTGTGTTTACAGCATATTGCATTTATAAGGGACAAGAATAGTTAATTCATTTAAATTGTTTTTTAAGTTAAAGTTTGATGAAAACTTAACTTTAAAAAAATAATTATATATGTAATTTATATATATGTAATAAGTGACTTTTTTCAAAAACTGGACTAAAAACAATCAGCAAAAAGTGTTCCTATCGGGCCCGGGGCAGTTCCTGGGTTTGCGGTTTTTTGCACATATACTTGTATACGATGCACTGGCACGCTTTGGGATGTGGGATAAAACTCATGCTGGGCTTAACTTTAGACATGTAACACTGCTCTCCCTTTTTATATCCTTCCTATAATAAAAGATTTCTTACCCTTCCTTAGGGAGGGCTGGTGATGGTCACAATTAAGCAATAAAATAAATCAATTTATTTTATTGCAATAACAAAACATGCATTGCTGTCTCATAATGATTGCACTTCTTGTAGTGTTGACCTTTGACAGCATGTGCAGACAAGAGAAAAAAAAAAGGTGTTCCTATATATGGATGATAATGACATAATACAAGGCAGATGTCTGAGTGCAACAGTAAGGCTGCTGCTGTGATACCTGATACGTGTTGTTCATGAAGTGAACGGGGATGCTGAAAGGTAGTGAGTGGTGGTAGGGATTCCTCAGCAGGATGGAAACAATCTCCATCCGTGATGGTCGAGCCTCACGCTCTCCGTTCTGTAAAGTTCTCTCTAGAGATCTTTGGCAGTACACGGCATATTTACCCACCTCGCTCCTGTTGACAGTGAGTAGTAAAACAACAACACACACACGCACAGAATTACATGAAGTTTGTGAGTTTTTTGGGGGTAAATAATAAAACTAGGAGACTTAAAGGGATCCTCCGCTCTTTTTACAAATGTGGCCTAAAACCTTTGAAATGTCCTTATTAGAAGATCTATGTCTAACAAAAGGCATTATTTTGCACCATAATCATTTTATTAACTTTTAAAACTGGGACTACTTTACCCTGTGCGCCGCCATGTTGAAATGGGAGTGAGACGTAAATCGCCCCTTTTAGTCCATTGAGTTCTATAGGAGGTGAAGCATTCAGGATCATTTAGCCACTTTTTCAGTCAAAATGATAACTTGTGCTGCTTTGGGTTGCTCTAAAATCAGTAAAAGTTAAAAAGTTGATGTGAACCTCTTCTGTTTACCAAAATTTGATAAACAAAATCCATGAGCCAAAAAAATCTGTGACCACAGGGGGTGACAGTTTCATCTCTGCTGCTTCGTAGATGGCATGAAGAAGAGAAAAAAATCTAAACTTCAAACCATTAAACCATACCTTCAACCATTTCTGACAAGAACACTGGTATCACGTACTGAGTTTACCTCCGTACTGAGATTATAACCCTAACTTTAACCTAACCCTTACCCTAACATAACTCGGCAGTCGGCAGTAATGAGCAGCAGTTTGAGGAGCTGGTTGCCTGTATTTACATGCATGGAGCTCTTCTTCTCTTCTTCATGCCATCTATGAAACAGCAGAGTTGGAACTATCGCCCCCTGTGGTCTCGGGTTTTTTCTGCTCATGAATTTTGTTTATCAAATTTCGATAAACAAAAGAGGTTTACATGAACTTTTTTAACTTTTACTGATTTTTAGAGCAACCCAAAGCAGCACAAGTTGTCATTTTGACTGAAAAAGTTGCTAAAGATCCTAAATGCTTCACCTTCTATAGAACTCAATGAACTAAATGGGGCTAATCACGTCACCAATGACATCATTCCAACATGGCAGCACACAGGGTGACCCGGGGTTTCCACTGGATACATCTCCGCTGCGCCACGGCACCGATCCGGTATTTCACCGCTGTCCGCCGTCCGGTAATTCACACCGGTTGCATTTTGAGTGCGCCGCGGTGCGCTCCGGTTGAACGAGTGTGACGTCAGACAGAGCAGTTCTCACAATATTTATATAATCACGCGAGAATGCGGTTAAATGTATGTGTTATAAACAACAATAAACAGATAAACAGGTCAATGTTCCTAACAAAGGAGAACAAGAAGGTTGGACTCTGGATTTATCAGTCACATTTCATAGGAACAGCCAACAGGGAAGAGATAAAACTGCACCAGTAAAACATGAACTAAATCAAAGTTGTTGCAGTTTACAGTGTAGTTACAGTATGAGAGGAATCAATATAGTGGTTGTGAATTTGTTTTTACACATTATGACATTTTGGTGATGTATTTACTTGAAATATAATCTCAACCCCGTGAACTGCCACCTTAACGTGGTGGGGTTGTTTGAGTGCCCGAATGATCCAAGGAGCTATGTTGTCTGGGGCATTTTGCCCCTGGTAGGGTCTCCCATGTCAAACAGGTCCTTGGTGACAGGTCAGACTAAGCGCAGTTCAGAAGACCCTCTATGGATTTAATAAGAGCAAGGACCGTGACGTCGCCCGGTATTGCGCAGCCGGGGCCCCACCCTGGAGCCAGGCCTGGGGTTGGGGCTCGAATGCGACCGCCTGGTGGTCGAGCCTTTGCCCACGGGGCCCGGCCGGACCTAGCCCGAAAGGACGACATGGGCCCGCCCTCCTGTGGACCCACCATTCGCAGAGGGATCCGTAGGGGTCGGGTGCAGAGATCACTGGGTGGCGGTCGAGGGGGGTTGCCTCGGCGGCCCGGTCCGCATCCACAGCTTCTGGCTGTTGGGACATGGAACGTCACCTCGCTGGATGGGAAGGAGCCTGAACTTGTGCGGGAGGTTGAGAGGTACCGGCTAGATATAGTCGGGCTCACCTCCACACACAGCTTGGGCTCTGGATCCCAACTCCTGGAGAGAGGCTGGACGCTCCACTTCTCTGGCGTTGCCCGCGGGGAGAGGCTGGGGTGGGCTTGCTTATTGCCCCCCAGCTCAGCCGCCACGAGTTGAAGTTTACCCCAGTGAACGAGAGGGTCGCGTCCCTACGCCTTCGGGTTGGGGACAGGTCTCTCACCGTTGTTTCGGCCTACGGGCCCAACATTGGCGCAGAGTACCCGGCCTTCTTGGAGTCCCTGGGAAGGGTACTAGACGGTGTCCCGACTGGGGACTCCATTGTTCTACTCGGGGACTTCAACGCCCACGTGGGCTGCGACAGTGAGACCTGGACAGGGGTGATTGGGAAGAACGGCCTCCCCGATCTGAACCCGAGTGGTGTTTTGTTATTGGACTTCTGTGCTAGTTACAGTTTGTCCATAACAAACACCATGTTCGAGCACAAGGGTGTCCATAAGTGCACGTGGCACCAGGACACTCTAGGCTGGAGGTCGATAATCGACTTTGTAGTTGTATCACCTGATCTCCGGCCGCGTGTCTCGGACACTCGGATAAAGAGAGGGACTGAGCTGTCAACCGATCACCACCTGGTGGTGAGCTGGATCCTCTGGCAGGGGAGGAAGCCGGTCAGACCTGGCAGGCCTAAACGTGTGGTGAGGGTCTGTTGGGAACGTCTGGTGGATCCCTCTGTCAGTGGGGTCTTCAACTACCACCTCCGGATGAGCTTCTCCCAGATCCCGAAGGAGGTGGGAGACATGGAGTCCGAGTGGACCATGTTCTCCTCCTCCATTGTCGATGCGGCCGTTCGCAGCTGTGGCTGTAAAGTCTCTGGTGCCTGTCGCGGCGGCAATCCCCGAACCCGGTGGTGGCGCCCGGAAGTAAGGGATGCCGTCAAGCTGAAGAAGGAGACCTACCTGGCCTTTTTGGCGGGGAGGACTCCGGAGGCAGCCGAGAGGTACCGGCAGGCCAAGCGGGCTGCAGCCCGCGCGTTTGCAAAGGCAAAAACTCGGGTCTGGGAGGAGTTCGGAGAAGCCATGGAGGAGGACTATCGGTCGGCCTTGAAGAGATTCTGGCAAACCGTTCGGCGCCTCAGGAGGGGGAAGCAGTGCTTCACCAACACTGTTTACAGTGCAGGGGGGGGGAGCTGCTGACCTCAAATGGAGATATTGTCGGGCGGTGGAAGGAGTACTTCGAGGGTCTCCTCAATCCCACTGCCACAGTTTCTGATGAGGAAGCAGAGGCTGGGGACTCAGAGGCGGACTCGCCCACCACCCGGGCTGAAGTCACCGAGGTGGTTGAAAAGCTCCTTGGGGGCAGGCCCCGGGGGTGGATGAGATTCGTCCTGAGTACCTTAAGTCTCTGGATGTTGCAGGACTGTCTTGGTTGACACGTCTCTGCAACATCGCGTGGCAGTTGGGGACAGTACCTCTGGATTGGCAGACCGGAGTGGTGGTCCCTCTCTTTAAGAAGGGGGATCGGAGGGTGTGCTCCAACTACAGAGGGATCACACTCCTCAGCCTCCCCGGCAAGGTCTACTCCAGCGTGCTGGAGAGGAGGATCCGGCCGATAGTCGAACCTCGAATTCAGGAAGAACAATGCGGTTTTCGTCCCGGTCGCGGCACACTGGACCAGCTCTATACCCTTCATCGGGTGCTCGAGGGTTTGTGGGAGTTCGCCCAACCAGTCCACATGTGCTTTGTGGATCTGGAGAAGGCGTTCGACCGTGTCCCTCGTGGTGCCCTGTGGGGGGTGCTGCGGGAGTATGGGGTCCAGGGCCCTTTGCTGAGGGCTGTCCGTTACCTGTATGACCGCAGCAGGAGCCTGGTTCGCATTGCCGGGAGTAAGTCAGACCTGTTCCCAGTGCATGTTGGTCTCCGCCAGGGCTGCCCTTTGTCACCGGTTCTGTTCATTACTTTTATGGACAGAATTTCTAGGTGCAGCCAGGGACCTGAGGGGGTCCGATTTGGGAACCTCAGGATTTCATCTCTGCTGTTTGCAGATGATGTTGTTCTGTTGGCTTCCTCAAATCAGGACCTTCAGCGAGCACTGGGGCGGTTTGCAGCAGAGTGTGAAGCGGCCGGGATGAGGATCAGCACCTCCAAATCTGAGGTTCTCCACCGGAAAAAGGTGGCTTCCCCTCTCTGGGTCAGTGGAGAGTCCTTGCCTCAAGTGGAGGAGTTCAAGTATCTTGGGGTCTTGTTCACGAGTGAAGGTAGGATGGAGCGTGAGATCGATAGACGGATCGGTGCAGCGTCGGCAGTGATGCGGTCGCTGTATCGGACTGTTGTGGTGAGTTGGGGGGCAAAGCTCTCAATTTGCTGATCGATCTACGTTCCTACCCTCACCTATGGTCATGAGATTTGGGTAATGACCGAAAGGACAAGATCGCGGATACAGGCGGCCGAAATTAGTTTCCTTCGCAGGGTGGCTGGGCGCACCCTTCGAGATAGGGTGAGAAGCTCAGTCACCCGGGAGGAGCTCGGAGTAGAGTCGCTGCTCCTTCACGTCGAAAGGAGCCAGCTGAGGTGGCTCGGGCATCTGTTTCGGATGCCTCCTGGTCGCCTCCCTCGGGAAGTGTTTCAGGCATGTCCTATTGGGAAGAGGCCTTGTGGAAGGCCCAGGACACGTTGGAGGGACTGTGTCTCTGAGCTGGCCTGGTGTCGCTTCGGGGTCCCCCCAGAACGGCTGGAGGAGGTGTGCGTGGATCGGGAGGTCTGGGCATCTCTGCTGAGACTGCTGCCTCCGTGACCCGGCCCCGGATTAAGCGGAAGAAGATGGATGGATGGATGGATAATCTGAAGGGTTTTATTTTGAAAAGTAACTCGATATTTTATCGCGGAATACGTGCTTAATTTCCTGTTTAGCTTCATTTGCTCTGTGCTGATTGATGCGTCGTGCTCCGGTGTCTGCCAGAAATAGAAGCCCTGCGTATATCTGGCGCAGGGCACCGGACTACCGCATCTGGGAAGGAGCTGACATGCACCGCAGCGGACCCGGTGGAAATTAACACACAGACTAAAATGGAAACACATCAGCTCCGGTGACGCGGCAGTGACGTAATGCAGCGGAGCCGCAACCAGTGGAAATTGGGGGTAAAGTAGTCACAGTTTTAAAAGTTAATAAAACAAATACGGTGTAAAATAATGTGTTTTGTTAGGCATTGATCTTCTAATAAGAACATTTCAAAGGTTTTAGGCTACATATGTAAAAAGAGTGGAGAATCCCTTTAAGTGAGCTCACCTTGGGTCAGCATTGTGTTGCAGGTATTGTTTCAAATACCAGAGGAAATGTTGTTGAGGAAGGAACACGGCAACACACAAGGACAACATCTGCCAACACTACAGAAGGGAATCAAAGAGTGAAAAAAAAAAGATGTAAACATTTGGTAAAAGAATAAAGAATCATGATGAAAGCTGCTGACCTGAGTCAGGGAGTAGTTGTGAGGCGTCCGATGATTGGTTTGCTTGATGAGCTGACAGTACATTTCATTCTGCAGCTCGGGGTGTGTGAGGCACACCTGCAAAGCATTCTGGGCCAGCGAGGTGTGGTAATCGACTGATGGAGACTCGACCAGCACGTTGATAAAGAGCTGGCAGGACTGCAGACGCAGGAGAGGATTCACTATTTTAGACTTGAGACGTTACATGACACGCACAAAAACAAAAAACAGAGCGACTGAAAAAAAAAAGCACAAAAAAAACAGAGCGACTGAAAAAAAAAAAGCACAAAAAAACAGATCTAGTCGAGGGAGAGAAAAAACAATCACAATTTTTATTTCTTTTTGGTCTTCATTTTTTTTGTCTTGATTTTTTTGTTTGGTCTTTCCAGTAATGTTTTTTTTTGTTTTTGTTTTTCTATTTCGAGACGCCTGCAAGCTCCTCCCACACACACACCACATGTGGAGGCAAGCAGCAGTTCCGAAATAGTAACAGATGAAAACGACGAGAGAGAGAGGAAAAAAAAAAAAAACAGGAATGGAAAAAAAGTTAAGAAAAAAAAATTTGACTGAAAGAAAATCAAAGCTAAAAAAGATTAAGCCTAAAAAAGAACAAAAAAAAAAAAAAACAGACAAAAAAGTTAATAATTTGTTAATAAATTATGATTTCTGTTTTCTTCCACTACTAGATCAGTTTTTTTCTTTCTCAGTGGCCCTACTCCTCTTCTATACACTTCACTACCAGCAGGTGGAGACAGAAACACACCATGAAATCCAAAGTACTGCATCATAAATACAGAGAAAACTGGGCCCAGAACATGCCACCAAAAATGGAAGAGAACTTTAAGCTCCTCAAAGAAGAGCTTAAAGAAATGATTAAGGACATGAGACAGGATTTCACGTCCTTAGGAGAGGATCTATCTACGAAGATGGAGATGAAGATGGAGAACATGACGAATGCCCTGGAGAAATCATTGAAAATACTGGAGAATGATGTCAAGGTACTGAAAGAAGAAAATGCAAAGAATGCTGAAAAGATAAAAACGCTGGATGCGAGGGTTGAAGATTTGGAAAGAAAAGAAAGAGAAAAGGATGTCATCATCACGGGCCTAAAGATAAGGCCAAGGAGCTACGCCAGTGCAATAAGACAAACAGAGGATCCGACCATCGAAGACGAAAAATCGATTGAAGAACAGGTGATTGATTACCTGGACTCGAAAGGTATTGAAGTGAACCCAGACAACATCAACTACTGCCAGCTGCTGCCAAAACGCAAAGACACCAGAGATGTGAAAATTACATTCACCAACGTGAAATATAAAGCTGAAATAATGAAACAAGGAAGAAAACTGGCGGGAACGATGGTGTTTATGAACGAGAACCTGACGAAGCAGAATGCAAGTATCGCATGGAAAGCACGCCAACTGAAGAAAGGAGGGAAAATTGTGAAAACTTGGACCAGAGGCTGCAGGATTTACATTACACCCCTAGGAGGAGAAAATGGAAAACCCGTTCTACTCCAAAGGATGGAAGACCTGGAAAAATACGAATGAGGTACCTAAAAGCCAAGAACACTGATAAAAATCATGGATATGGACAGAACCACTAAAAATCATCCACAACATCATCAACATCAACAACGGGAGATTAATCAAGTAGACGAAGTGGACCCAAATAACTTTTCACATTGGAAACAATACACGAACTGCCATTACTACACAGAGAATGACTTCAAAGTGGAAAATAAGAAGGAAAAAGGTCTGTCACTTGTTCACTGTAATTGTCGCAGTATGTATGCAAATTTTGAAGACATTAAGGATTACATCTCTACTTTGTATAGGTTTGATATAATAGCACTATCAGAAACTTGGATGACAGAAAAAAAAGGCATGGATTTTATGATAAGAGGATATAAATTTGTCTATAAGAACAGATTACATAAGCCAGGAGGAGGGGTAGCACTATTCATAAAAGAAAATATTGAGATGGAGATTATAGAGTCTTTGAGTTTAACTGTGGAAGAAGTAATGGAATGTATAACAGTGAAAATTACAAGTCCAGAGGGATGTAAGATAATAATCTGTTGTTTATATCGTGCACCTGACTGTAAAATAGACATATTTAATGAGAAATTAACTAAAATGATAGAAGAAATTAAAAATAAGAGATTACTGATATGTGGAGACTTCAATATAAACATTTTAAATCCTTTAAAAAATACACACATTGAAGACTTCACCAATTGCATGTACACAAATGGATTAAAACCTCTCATAACGCAACCAACCAGAATTAATAAACACAGCTCAACACTGATAGATAACATCTTCACAAACATACAAAACACAGATGTAAAGAGTGGTATATTAATAAATGACATTTCAGATCATTTACCAATATTTATGATACTAAACACAAAAGAGAAGAAGAACCGTGAAAACCATAACACACAGACATACAGGAGACTGGAAGGAGAAAAACAACTAGAAAACTTTAAACAACAGATAAAAAGAGAGACGTGGGAGAGTGTCTTCAAGGAAGAAGACGTGAACGTAGCATATGACACATTTACAGACACAATAACGACAATATACGATAAATGCTGCCCTTTGAAACACATAACAACCAAAAGTAAAATAAACAATGTACCATGGATTAATAAAATAGTCAACGTATGCAAAAAGAAAAACATATTATATAAAAAATATATAACAGAAAAAACATTAAAAGCAGAAGTACGTTACAAAAAATACAGAAACAAAGTTAATAATTTACTAAGAGAAAAAAAAAGAGAATATTATGAAAAACAATTAAAAGAGAATAAAAACAAAAACAAAAAATTGTGGGAAATAATAAACAATATAACCATGCGCAAATGCAAAGAAAATTTTTTTATAATAAACAATGTAAAAGAATACAATAAAAACATAATAGCACAAGAACTCAACAGTTTTTTCATAAATACTGGAAAAAACACAGAGAAAGGAATAAATAAACACCCAACACTTAAATGGAACCATTATGACAATGAGAAGAAAGACATTGATAAGTACCTTGTACTTGAAGAAGTAACAGAAGCAGAGGTGGACAGAATAATCACTACCTGTACCTCAAAAAAATCCAGAGACATTAATAATCTAACTATGAGTCTAATAAAAACCATAACAGCTGAAATAACCCCGCCATTAACACATATAAGTAATCTCTCATTCAAGAATGGTGTTTTCCCAGAAAAGATGAAAATTGCAAAAATCAGACCGATTTACAAGGGTGGAGAAAAATGGAATTTCACTAATTATCGACCTATATCAATATTACCACAATTATCAAAAATTCTGGAAAAACTGTTCATGAACAGACTCGACAAATTTATAGAAGACAATAATATACTACATGAAGGACAATATGGATTTAGAAAAGGACGTTCAACAGCAATGGCTATAATTGACATCACGGAGAATATAAGAGAAGCATTAGAAAAAAAACTATTTGTATTCGGAATTTTTCTGGACCTAAAAAAAGCCTTTGACACAATTAATCACGATATTCTTGAACAAAAACTTCAAAATTACGGAATAAAGTACAACGCCTTAAAATGGATTAAAAGCTATATGACAAATAGGAAACAATATGTTGACTTTGAAGAACACATATCAAAATGCCAAACTATACAATGTGGTGTTCCACAGGGTTCAATTTTAGGGCCAAAACTGTTCATTCTATACATAAACAACATTTTCAAAGTCTCAAATTGCCTCAAACTAACGTTGTTTGCAGATGACACAACCATTCTATGCACAGGCAAAGACATTAACACTCTAATAGAGTCAACAAATGAGGAACTATTAAAAATTCAAACTTGGTTAGATGTAAACAAATTAGCCCTAAATAGCCCTCAGTAAAACAAAATTCATTAATTTCGGAAAGAGAAATAAAACGGTAGATATAAGACTGAAACTAAACATGGAAATAATAGAACAAGTAAAAGAATATAGGGTACTTGGAGTGTGGATGGACGACAAGCTGACCTGGAAAAAACATATACAAATAGTTAAAAACAAAGTTGCCAAAAGCAGTTACATCCTATGGAAGCTTCAACAAATCCTACATACCAAATCACTTAAAACAATCTATTCTTCACTCATAGCATCGCACTTAAATTACTGCTCCGAAATATGGGGTAATAACTACAAAACGTATCTTGAACCACTATTTAAACAACAAAAAAAAGCTATAAGAATTTTACATAAAGTACCACACAACGCACACACAAACAATTTATTTGAGAAATCAAAATACCTAAAACTGCAAGAAATAATACACTACAACACACAAATACACGCATTTAGGGCTGCATCAAAAAAACTACCACATCGAATACAAAAACGTTTCACATACAATCAAAATCCCTATGAATTCAGACATAATAATGTGTTTAGACCAAACAGGGTCATATCAAACGTTGGCAAACATAGTACTGTGCATAGAGCCATGAACCTCTGGAACAGCCTTGACGAAGAGACACAACAGTCAGATAATCTGAAACAATTTAAGGACAAAACGAGGAGTACATTTTTACACACATACAGATCTCAAGTCAACTCTTCATTGAACGCTACAGCGACGACATGGAACTCATCAACTGGTCATTGAGCACCATTGACAAAATCTTCTCAACGAGGCAATTGCTTCAGCACGAAATACCGTGTCCAAAGGACACATACCCAGGTGGATATGTCATGGATGCACGAGGGAGAAGCCAGATGTTGAAGATGTGGAGGACATCTATCTGCTAGGAGTCATGATCTTTGGCCTGCTAATGATGGGGGTATGTGTATGTGCATGTGCCTTCCGGATGGATCGTAAGCAGAGGCGACTTTCAGAGGATATGAAGGTACTCCGAAAGAAGAAGAAATTTACGTTTGGAGAGTTGGAGGAACGTAAACAACGACTGGAAAAGAAAGCCCGAGGAAATACGGAGGAAAGAGACAGTGAAGAGGAGTAACACCAGGAACAATGACTGCAGACGAGAACACATCACAAAAAAAGGGACAAAAAAAAAGGGAAGAAACGAGGTTGGATGTAAAATTATCTGTGTTCAAATTAGGGGACGGATCTGGATAAGCATAATGCTTTTTTCCGTCGCCCTTTCCGGCATGAAAAAGGACAAAAAAAAGGACAAAAAAAGGACAAAAAAAAAAAAAAAAAAAACAATGATGTGATTTTGCTCTGAATGTCAAATGAATTTCTGTGAATGCAACCATGTCGGAAATGAACTGAATAAATAAATAAAAAGCCATAGCCTGTCTTAAGATCTGCCAACCTGCTGTTGTACATTATTAGGGGTCAGGAAGCCCATTGTTATCCTGCATATCGCACAAACATTCATTCCCATACCAGATTACCATAGCTATAAAAACAGGTTGATCGTCCTAAACGTGGCACTACATCAAGCCTCTAAAGTTCAGGATTTTGAAAATTCCCAACAAATCAATTATATGTGCTACAGATTTGCAACTTTCACCAAAAACTTAGCCCTCAAAACTAAAGAAACACTTGTACATTAATATCTTTCATGTTACAGTGGTTCCCAAACTTTTCACAGTCATGTACCCCTTCAGACATTGAACCTGAAGCCATGTACCCCCTACTCCTGCACACTTAAAAACATAATGTAATGTCATATACAATGTAGCCCTACAGCACAAATCTGGCCCTTCAGACCATCAAATTTGGCCTGCAGGAAAAAGTTAAAAAGATAGAAAAAACAAATTATTGTCCAGATTACCAAATAATTTATTTTTTTATTTTTATTTATTCAGTTTATTTCCGACATGGTTGCCTTCACAGAAGTTTTATTATTTCATTTTTTTTTGTTTTGTACATGTCGAAAAAGGAGACGAGAGAAGCAGTTTGCTTATCTAGGTCCAGTCCCCTGTTTAAAACACAAAACACAAACACAAAATTTACATCAAAGCTTGTCTCTCTGGTCAAACAGTCTTTGGTTCTCCTGAGCACAATTACAATTTTTTTTTTTTGTTCTTTTTTATGTAGAATTCATTCTCATATGTAGTCAGTGTTGTCTTTTTTTATTCCTTCTCCTCTCCCTCGTCGTTCGTGTCGTCCTTCTTCCCTGCAGATTTAATTCCCAGCCGTTGTTTGCGTTCCTCGTGTTGTTGTGATCTTCTGTTCGTGAAGATTGAGTCAATTGTGTTCATTGACCAGTTGATAAATTCCATCTCGTCGATGTGTTGATCACGTATTCTTGTAATAATGTGTTCTGACTTTTTTCTTTATATCTAGTCAAGTTTGCAGCTTGTTTTGTCTCTGCATCAAGGCTATTCCAGCTGGAGATAGCTCTGTTGACAGTGCTGTATTTTCCAATGTTAGATTTAACCCTTTTTTGTATAAACACATTACTATGTCTTAGTTCATAAGCAGTTTGTTTGTATATGAAACGTTTTTGTATTTGATATGGGAGTGTTTTAAGAGATGCCCTAAATGCCAGAATTTGTGTGTTATAGTGTATTATTTCTTGCAGTTTTAGGTATTTGGCCTTTTCAAATAGTTCGTTTGTGTGTGCGTTGTGTGGTGCTTTATATAGAATTCTACTTGCTTTTTTTTGGAGTTTAAATAAAGGTTCAAGATACGTTTTGTAGGTGTTTCCCCAGATTTCTGAGCAGTAATTTAAATGTGACCCCAACAAGGGAAGAATAGATCGTCTTCAGTGATTTGGTATGTAGTATTTGTTGTAATTTCCATAGGATGTAGGTGCTTTTAGCAACTTTGTTTTTAACTACTTGTATGTGCTTTTTCCAGGTCAGTTTCTCATCTATCTACACTCCTAGTGCTCTATATTCTTTTACTTGTTCAATTATGTCCGTGTCTACTTTCAGTATAATGTTAATTTTGTTTTGCTGACGTTTAGGGCTAGTTTATTTACATTGAGCCATGTTTGGATTTTTGATAGTTCCTCAGTCGTGGTTTCTATTAGAGTTTTAATGTCTTTACCTGAGCATAGGATGGTTTCATCGTCTGCAAACAACGTTAGTTTGAGGCAATTTGGGACTTTGAAGATGTCGTTTATATATAAAATGAACAGTTTTGGCCCTAAAATCAAATCTTGTGGCACACCACATTGTATGGTTTGGCATATTGATATGTTGTGTTCGAAGTCAACATATTGTCTCCTATTTCTCATATAACTTTTAATCCAGTTTAGGGCATTGTGCCTAATGCCGTAGTTTTGAAGTTTTTCTTCCAGAATGTCATGGTTTATTGTGTCAAATGCTTTTTTAAGGTCCAAAAAAATGCCGAATACAAATCAATTATTTTCTAATGCATCTCTTATATTTTCCGTGATGTCAGTTATAGCCATTGCTATTGAACGTCCTTTTCTGAACCCATATTGGCCTTCATGTAATATATTATTCTCTTCTATGAATGTGTCCAGCCTTTTCATGAACAGTTTTTCTAGAATGTTCGATAATTGCGGTAATATTGAAATAGGTTGATAATTGGTGAAATCTCGTTTGTTTCCACTTTTGTGGATCGGTGTGATTTTTGCGATTTTCATTTGGTCTGGGAAAATACCATTTTTGAATGAGAGATTGCTGATATATGTTAGTGGTGGGATTATTTCAGCTGTTATAGTTTTTAGTAGACTCATAGTTAGATTATCAATGTCTCTGGATTTTTTTGAATTACAGTTTGTAATGATTGCTTTCACCTCTGCTTCCATTACTTCTTCAAGTGTTAAATAGTTATCATTCTCTATATTCTCACTGTCAAAATGGTTCCATTTAAGTGTTGGATGTTGATAGATTCCTCTCCCAGTCTCCATTCCAATATTTATGAAGAAATTATTAAGTTCTTCTGTGATTTTTTTCTTATTGTATTCCTTGAAGTTGTTTATTATAAAGTGGTCTGTGGCTTCCTCTTTGCTTTTACGCATAGTTATGGAGTTTATAATTTCCCAAAGTTTTTGATTTTTGTTTTTATTTTCCTTTAATTGTTTTTCATAATATTCTCTTTTTTTTCTCTTAGGAGAGTGTTGACTTTGTTTCTGTATTTTTTGTATCGTAGTTCTGTTTGTCTTATGTTTGATTATTTGTTTCAAAGGGCAGCATTTATCATATATTGTAGTTATTATCTCTGTGAATGTGTCATATGCACTGTTCACATCTTGTTTTGTGACAACCTCCTTCCACGTTTCTGTTCTTATCTGTTGTTTAAAGTTTTCTCGCTGTTTTTCTCCTTCCAGTCTTTTGTATGTTATTGGTTTGTGTGTTTCTGGGTGGATGTTGTCATTAGTATTAAATATTGTAAATATTGATAGATGGTCGGAGATGTCATTTATTAATATTCCATTGGTTAGTTCTGAATTTTGTATGTTTGTGAAGATGTATCTATCAGTGTTGAGCTGTGTTTATTGATTCTAGTTGGTTTCGTTATAAGATATTTTAGTCCATTTGTGTACATGTAGTTAATAAAGTCTTCGATGTGTGTGTTTTTTAAGGGATTTAGAATGTTTATATTGAAGTCTCCACAGATCAATATGCTCTTGTGTTTAGCCTTTTCTATTATTTTGGTTAGGTTCTCATTAAATATGTCTATTTTGCAATCAGGAGCTCGATACAAACAACAGATTAATATCTTCTCTCCCTTTGGTCTCGTTATTTTTACTGTTAGACATTCCATTACTCCTTCCACAGTTGTACTCATCGATTCTAGTATCTCCACTTCATTGTTATCTTTTATGTATAATGCTACTCCACCACCTGGTTTATATAATCTGTTCTTATAGACAAATTTATATCCTTTTATCGTAAAGTTCATACATTTCTGTTCATTTAACCAAGTTTCTGACAGTGCTATTATTTCAAACTTGTACAAGGTTGTAATGTAATCCTTAATGTGTTCAAAATTTGCATACATATTGCGACAATTGAAATGAATAAGTGACAAACCTTTTTTACTCTTGGTTTCCACATTGAATTCAGTCTCCGTAAAATAAGCACAGTCTGAGTCTTGTTTTCAGTGTTTATATAGATCTGGGTCCATGTCCATGATTACCATCAGTAATTTTGTTCTTTTAGTGGATCCTTCGTATTTTCCCAAGTCTTCCATCGTTTTGATGAAGATTGGTTTTCCGTTCTCTTCTCCCAGTGGTGTGATATAAATCCTGCAGTTTCTTGGCCACGTCTTTAGAATTTTTCCTCCTTTTTTTATTAGGCGTGCCTTCCATGCGATGCTTGCGTTTCGTTTTGTCAAATTTTCGTTCATAAATACCTTAGTTTCCTTCAGTTTCTTGCCTTGCCTCAGTAGTTCTCCTTTGAATTTCACATTCGTGAAGGTGACTTTTACAGCTCTGTTGTTATCACGCTTTGAAAGGAGTTGGCAGGAGTTGATGTTGTCAGGGTTCAACACAATGTCCTTCGACTCCAAGTAGTCAATGACCTGTTGTTCAATCGATTTTGTGTCTTCGTCACTCGGGTCCGCTGCCTGTCTCAGCACACTCGCGTAACTCCTGAATTGAGGCTACATTGTACAAAATATTTGCAATTCATGCAAAATACTTTTTCAATGTTATTTTAGAAAATCACAAAAATTTGGAGTCATTGTAGATAATGTTAAAATTAACAGATAATTTTATTAAAAAAAAAATATATATGATTTTTTTTTACAGCAATTTTAATTTTGTTCTCAATTGGAGTCAGTGCAAAACATATTATTTAAGAAATCATTTTTTTTCACTTATGGAGCCAATAAATCATTGTTAAAAACAAATTGCCAACATATTCAAGCTGTCTTTATGCAATATGTGTATAATTTTTTTAAATACTTTTGGATGTTTTAATAACTGAATTTTTGAAAGTCGTTTGAAATCTGCCTTTAAACACTAACATCTGCTGACTTGTTTAGCCTAAAACTGCCAGGGACCGACCTGCGTAGCAACAAATAACATCTTTTTTTGTTGCCATTTTAGACGACGTTTGATATTTTCAGATTTCCTTCATCAAAGGTTCATACACTGGAAACGTGCGTCACTTCCTACTATTCTGTTTCAATGTGAGTGTGTGTGTGTGTTGGGGATCATTTTCAAGGCCGGCTGGTCAAAGAAAGTGACGACTCACCCTGCCTTCACTCAGACAGCCCTATCTAAGTTTGTGGGACTGTGATGTATTGAATGGAGGGGCCTCCTGGGTGGGCACATCCACATTTATGGAGTGGAGAAGAAAGACAGAAGGGCCTGCCATCTTTCTTTGCACCCTCCTCCTCCCTAATCTGTGATTCCCATAACCACCACTGCCAATGTGAAGGCCCTGACCGCCCATGTCTTCACTAAAAAAAACGGGCTCTTCTTTCACACAGGCTGTAAACCACAGGAATGGTTAGCTTCAATCAGAGCAGATAATCAAGGCCATTATCTCTTTTCCACACTTTTGATGAGCTGGGCCCCTCAGTAAGGAGCCTTTGATCTGCTGTGGATGGAGGAGGGAGGAGGAGAAATAGGGCCAGGGAGCACCCAGGAGTATCAATCAATCAATCAATCTTTATTTGTATAGCGCCAAATCATAACCAATGGTATCTCAAGGCACTTTACAGTAGAGCAGTCTTAAGGACGGACTCTTCATTTTATGGATACACACATATGCATATATACGTATATACACATACATATGTATCCCACACCCAACATGAATTCATCATGGCGGCAAGGAAAACCTTCTGTTAAGCAGCAGGAACCTTGTGTGGATCCCATTCCTATGATGAACAGCCATCCACGTTATGCTGTGTTGGGTGTGTGCAGTAGGAGGGGATAAAAGGGGACAAACTGGAGTAGGATGGATGATGCCTTGAACAGATGCTTACAGTGAGGGAGGGAGGGAGGGAAATAGAAGGAGAGAGATTTAAGGTTTAAAAAGAAAAAAGTAAGAGTGAGTGGGCTGGAAGAAGAAGCAGCTGACAGAGAGATTGGCTGGAGGAGGAGAGACGGACCTTGAAAAGCTTGAGAGCCTCCGTCTGTAGAGCTTCAGAGGGCAGCGTGGTGAGGGGCGAACATAGACCCTCCTTACAGAAGCTCAAGGCCTCACTCTTCCACAGCGCCAATTCTGGGAAAACCAAAAACACACACACACACACATACACACACTTCTTAAACTGGTAAAAACACAAGCAGACAAAACAAAGGTGAGAGTCAAATCTACGACTCAGAACTTCATACTAGGGCTGCTCATTTAATAAAAATTTGATTACGATTTCGATTATTACACGCAACGATTACAAAAATAACATAATCGAGAAAAAACGATGATAAAAAAAAATATATATATATTTTTTCAATTTATTTTTTTCACATGTTTTATTTGCTAAATAAAACAAACCCACTATTTTGGACAAACAACAAATAATAAAGCTTAGCACACACATGTTATTAATACTAACATTGAGTTGTTTATTCCATGCACAAGCTCCTCCCCCTAAAGCTGTCCCCTTTAACTCGGACGAAGTCGGAACCTATGTATATCCCCCTTCACACTTTTGTGGCGGGTAATAATAAAAGCCGGAAAGGACACCGTTTTCATTTTATTTTATTTTTTAAAGGACACATATTAAAAACAAGAATTAAAACTTCCTTCCTTGTTAACTCACTCAGTGCCATTGACAAGATAACTCGTCATTTCAAATCCAAACACTCTCACGAGTGAGATTATGGCGCTACAGAGTGATATTGTGACGTATCCAGCAGTGCACAGCTCCACATACTAACACAGAACATGTGTGGATCTGAATGGTTTAAATAATTTTGCCATCAAAAGCCCAGTCTCAGTGTTTTTTTTTTTTTGTTTTATATAAGGAAACAATGTTCAGATGCTAGAGTTGTCACTAAAGCAAAAAAAAAAAAAATAGCTTTAAAGTCACTGACAGGGTTTTTTTTTTTAGAAAGCTGTTTTCTCAGCTTTTTGCTCTGAAACTGAAGATTTGTGTAAAACTTGCTGCTTACAAAAATAACGAAACGAGCCAGAAACAATTTTTTGATGAAAGTAGAGGCTTCAATCTTCCAGAATCCGGTGTCAGATTTCAGATAGTCGTAGTAGAAAATATTCTGTGGGTCTTTAAAAATCAGTCAAAATGCTCAAAAACAGCTGGCACTGAGAGGGGTAGAAAATCTGAAAATGGCTGGCACTGAATGAGTTAATATTAACTGCCAATAAATCTCACAGTCTGACTCGTAGCTGCTTTATAGAAGAAGAGAAAGAGGTTCAGGCTAGATTACTGTCAATCTGATGGTACTTCATCACAAAAGTATAGAGTTATGATAAATTCTACAAACTATTAACAGATGCAATTCTCTTTTCTTTACATGAACAAAAAAGTCAGACATGAATGGATCTTTAAAAATGTGTAATTATAATGAGCTGGAATCTTTGTTTAGGAAAACTTCTTACCCGGGTCTCCGTCTGCATCGAGAAGATTTCCAATTAACCGTTCATACTCCGTTCCAACTTTGAGGTTTGCACTGCTTCCCGCTGCCACACCCAGGTGATACAACCACGTGTCCTGTTTAACAACACACAGGTTAACTTAATACATCCATTCATCCATCCATCAATCCATTTTCAGACCCACTTATTCCTGTTTGTCAGGGTCGCAGGGAACTTAATACACATTCAAGTTAAATTCCTTGAAAAAAACAAATTTATCTCCAGTTATCCAGGTATGGTTTGTGCACCTTCTCCTGTTTGGTGCCGATGAGCAGGTATGTGGGACTCTGTTCTCTCGGTTGGACCACAATGGTGCAGTGAGAGGAAAGGAAACCCCGACTTCCAGCCTCGTAGTCCTCGTCAGAATCACAGGAGCGGTCTACTTCCTGGACGGATGCTTCTCGAATCTGCAGCTGACCCAGAGGCAGCTAAGGCACAGACCAAAAAAAGGGATTAGATGACACAAAAGGGTTGGGGTCAATTACATTTTTCAATTACAATTATTCATGTTCAATTACAACACAATTATGATTATGTTGAGCAGCATTTTTTCCAATTACAATTAAAATTACAATTATGAATTACCTACATATGCGTAAACCATAGAATGATAACATGGTTACTCAGGTTTGCATTTACATAAACTAGCACAGTGCCTGTCAGAAGTATGTATTCATGTGGAGGATTAAGTCGGGTTGTCAATTACGGCCAAATGTGAATATGTTTGAAGGTTGGATGTACAAAGAGGTGTACATACTCTTATAAAAAGGTATATTTGCGGGTGCAAAGTAAAATAGCGTGTGCCATTTCCCTAGTTTAATTCTATGGGACATGCGCATGATTAATGTGTTTGTTGTTGTTATAATTTTTTTGTTTGGTGTATTTTTCTGTAATGTATGTTTTTTGGAGTCATGTGCATTTTTGTATCTTTCTGTTGTCTTTTTGTGCATTTTTTGGATAATTGTCGTTTTTTGTTGCCATTGTAGTGTGATTCTGAAGTCATTTTGTGTGTTTTTGGAGCCTTTTTGTATATTTTTCTGCATTTCTATTGTCGTTTTGTGTACTTTTGGTATAAATATTGTTTAGTTTTTTGTTTTATTTTACTCATTTAGTATATTTTCATTATAAATACCTTATGTGTGGTGAAGCGTGTTTTGAGATGTGTATGTTTGTGTGTGACTCGTTACTACTCCATGGCTCACACACACGCATAGCGTTTTAGCCGTGCACATGGACAGACATCAGTGACTCACATCAGGCCGAATGCGTGAGACTTGAGAGCTTTGCTAGTATATCAGTGTGAGCATGGCTGCTGAGACGGCCCTCCTCCCTCTCCGTCCACAGGATTCCACAGGAGCTCAAAACTTGTGAAAGAGCTTTAATCTTACACTCTCTCACTCGTGTGTTTGCAGTCCGTGTCTGCTTGGCTGTGTGTGCAGCGATTGGCTCTGGCCGCACACGTGACTCTAGCTTGCCTCTGTGAGGAGCTGTGCAGTGAAATAGATATAGATGGTGCGCTAGTGCCCCCTCAAACACTGAGGTCACAAGTTGAATAGGTTTCACTTCTGGGCAAACATGAATGTGCCATCCGGGCAAAAAAAAAAATTAAATAAACATTTTGAAATGACCAAATTACTCCAAAATGACGCATGCACACACTTGGGGTATCTGGAAGTCATTGACAAAGTTTCAGGTTAAACAGATACTGCGTCGGGGAAATATTCGCTCCACAAACACGCACACACGCAGACCTTTCTTGCATTATAGATAGATTTTAATTGACAGTTTTCTTAGAATTTTAACGCCAATTACAATTACAAAGTAAATTATCTGAACTCAATTACAATTCAATTATGATTACAACAGCAACTGATTTTTCAATTACAATTAAACCATATTTGTAATTAATTATCAATTACACAATTACAATTATAAATGACCCCAACCTTGTCTGCAACTAAATACAATTCAATACTATGATTTCTATATAACATTTATCAGTTTGCTATTACAATATAAAGATAGATTAGATAGTATTAATACTTGAAAAGTATACTGAAATAGGAATCTATGGTATTCTTGGGCGTGCCAAAACATACATCAATAATGATTAACGCTGCTAAATGACATTGTCTGCAGTGGTGTGAGTTTGTTACTGTAAATGTATGAGTTTAAGCACTGATAAAGTCTATTTCAGTTGTGTTTGACTTTGCTTCAGTTTTGTTCAGTTCTTGTTAGTATTTTAAGGGATTAATATTGTCTGTGACTTTTGGGTTTGGGTGTTTCTAGCCACTCCCTGTCTTATTTCGGGTTGTGTGTGTGTGAGAGTGCGTGATTAGGCCCCCTTATGTTTTCACTCAGATGTTCCTCATCTCCTAATTATCTTCCCTCACTATTCAAAAAAGTGCTTGGATACAGAGTGGTGTTTTTCAGTATTATTAGTCATTTTTTTATTCAGTATTTTTAGTTTTAGTTTTGGAATTTAATGCAACTCCTTTATCTCCTCTCTCTGTGATTTGGTCCTCCCAATGTGACACTGTATATCCATTTAATTGTTTAAAATTAGTTTAATATTTTAACATTTAATTAAAGGGTGTCCCTATTCTTTATTGATATCGAATATCAGTCAATAATCAGAAGAAAAAAAAAATATTGGCCATCTAATATCTCTGATATAAACACAATAGAATGTGTCTATGTTTAATTTAAACAACTGGTTATTTTATACTTTCAAAATATAAATTCAATAATTTATTGAGGTTATTTTTCAGTGTTGTTTTTTTTTACATCATTTTTTACTCACTTGTAGACAATTCTTATGTTTAAGGTTTAAATGTTGGTGGTCCATTGGTTAATAGTAAATGTCTCAGTTTTTCCTCATACTTACTTTTGCTGACTATTGTTTTCTGTTTAAGAAATATCACCCTATCAAGGCTATCATTCCACATATTCACTGATTAATGTATGTATAAATGGTGCTGAAATCGATATCGACAATACTCAAGGCTGCAAAATCGGCATCATATCGGATGTGAAAAGGTGTTATCAGGAGAGCCCTCATTTCATTTGGTTGTATGTAAATATCTAAAAAAAATTACCATATTGGAAGAAATAAATAAAAATTAAAGATAGAAAACATTTTCATTAACCTTGTCCTCTTGGTTACGATAATAGTTGAAGACTTTTCCAACCAAAGAACACCACACCAGCTTAGAGTGGCCATGTTTGACCTGAAAGCACAGAAATCCTATTTAATCACTGTTCAGACTCAAATATTTGTCACATTAATAGTACAACATACATCAACCAAGCAGTTTAGGGAGCTCAATCTTTTCTTAAAATGTCCACCCACTTTATATTATGTATTTATGATTTCAGCCTATTCAGAGATGAAGCTTCAGATAACGACATCACTTTTTAAGTCGTACTTCTCTCAGAAATAAGAATGCGGCAATGACGCATGACCTCTGACCTTTGTAAGCCAACCTCTGACAGTGGGCTTGGCAGCTGTCTCCATAGCAACCAGGCTGCTGGCCTGGACTTTGAGGATGTTCTGCAGAACCCGGATCCACTCCTCCAGGATGTTGGGTGAATCCGCCGTCAGATAGAAAGTCTTTTTCTCTGTGATTAGCTGACCATGCAAACAAAGACACTCGTGTAAAAATGGAAAACAACTTCATTTAACTTATTGTGTTGAAGTAGGGGGCAATGCTTGTAAAACTACACTACAGACAGTTTGCACAATACAGAAACGTGCCATAAGTATATTGCACAATGTTGATTTTTATGAACATACAAATACATTACTTATAGTAGGGCAAGGCAAATTTATTTGTATAGCGCATTTCATACACAAGGCAACTGAATGTGCTTTACATTATCAAAAAGTGCAGCAGAAAACATTCAACAGCTGAAAATCATTAGGAACATTTAAAATCATCAGTAAAATCAATTAAAATCATCAAGAAACACATTACATCAACATGATTCATCTCAATCATACGCAGTAGAGAAAAAGAGTGCCTTTAACTTTGATTTAAAAATGTTCACATTGGCTCCTGACAACCTTACAGTTGTGTAAAATGTGTCGTAAAGGAAGAACATAAAACCTAAACAGAAGGGGTCCAAGAACAGAGCCCTGAGGAACCCCACAGGACATTAGTAATCTGTCATATTCAAAGTTTCCAATGCTTACAAAATGACTTCACGACTCCAAGTAGGATTTAAACCATTGCATTACTTTTCCATTTAGTCCAACCCATGTTTGCAATCTGTGCAACAAAATTGTATGATCTACAGTGTCAAATGCAGCACTGAGATCCAATAGAATCAGAACAGATACTTTTCCTGAATCAGTGTTCAACCTTATGTCATTGAAAGTAAAAGAGGGATATTATCCCCTCAGAGGTGATCTAAACTGAAAACAGCCAATCTACAACACAACCATGACATGTAGATGTATATCTGCATATATGGGTGAAGCTATAGAATGTGTTACCAGATGAATTGAAAAATAGTAGAAATGTGTTAATATTTTTAAAAGGTACAAAGATATTGTGATGGACGTGATTCTGGGCTACAAAGGAGTGTATGAAAGGGAACAGTAAAGTGTATTTTCTATAATTGTTTTATTTCATTTTCTATTTATATATATATATATATTTTCCCCCCTGAAACATTATTCTGTGTGTCAGTATCAATTATATATATTTATGCATGTATATACATTTGCTTTGATTATGAATTAATTTTTTTTTTTTTTCCCCTTGTTCTGACCAGAGTGTATTGACTGTTTATGCTCCGACTCTGACCAATAAACCACACCAGTGTCGGGGTCAATTGTAATTGTAATCGTCCATCCATCCATTTTCAGACCCACTTATTCCTGTTTGTCAGGGTCGCGGCGGTCTGCCGTAATTAATTATCGCGTAATTGATAATTAATTACAATTATGGCGTAATTATAATTTTAATGGGTTTTTTTTTTAAAAAAACTGTTGCTGTCGTAATCGTAATTAAACTGTAATTGAGTTTAGATAATTTACTTTGTAATTGTAATTGCCATAAAGATTCTATAAAAATTGTCAATTATAAATTCAACTCTAAACTGGGGAAACATTGTTACAGTTCATTGTTTCACATCAAGCTTTCTCACATTTTATACTGTATAAATTAAAAAAATATATAAATCGAGGGGTATACTGACACACACAAGAAAAGGCTCAAACGCCCACACCATGAATATTAAAACCTATATTTTTATTGATTAGGAAGCCTAACAAGGTAACCAATAGATAGGAAAGAAATTAGATGATAGATATTTTTTTTTGTGTATTATACAGCTGATTTAGGACCCGCTATCATAAGAGATGCTAACATGATAGTCAACTTTTGTTAGGTTTTTTTTTTATTTCAGGCTCAGTAATTGTGATTATTTGTAATTGAACTTCAGTAATTGAGAACGTAATTGTAATTGACTTTCTGAGGATTAGAAAAAAAAAATTATAATTTCATTGTAATTGGAAAAAATGCTGGTCACTAATCACAATTGAATATGGGTAATTGAAAGCGTAATTGTAACTGAAAAATGTAATTGACCACAACCCTGAAGCTGACCAGCGTTTCACAACAAAAATGGAAAATATTACGACTCTCATAAAAGTTCTATAAAAATTGTCAAATATAATTTATAGAATTTATTATCATTTAACGCAAAACTAAGGAATCATGTTACAGTTCTACACATATGTAGTTAAAAGGTAATAAAACAGGTTTCATATCAAGCTTTCCCACATTTTATCATTAAAGAAAATAAAATGAGACAAAAAAAGGCTCAGACGACCACACCATAAATATATTTATTTTCATTGATTATGAAGCCTAACAAGGTAACCAATAGATGAGAAAGAAATAAGATACATACTTATTTGTTTTTAGTGCATTTTACAGCTGATTATGACCCGTTATCATTAGAGATGCTAACAGAAAGCTAACAAAAGAGGAAGGTTAACTTGTATTAGATTATTTATTTTAGGCTCAGTAATTGTGAATAAAGGATAAAAAAAACAATTGTAATTTAATTGTAATTGGGAAAAAACGCTTGTCATTGTAATCGTAGTTGAACTGTAAATAAACGTGGGTAATTGAAAATGTAATTGTAACTGAAAAATGTAATTGACCCCAACCCTGAACCAAACCAAGCTAAGATAAGCTAAGCTAGATAGCGTCACCACGTCAGAGGAGAAGAGAATAAATTCCACCAGTGTAGAGCTACACCTATGCTATGCAGCGGTAACGCTACACACTAACGTTATATCACATAGTGAGTGAAGTTGACTGTAGCTCTTCACAGCTGCCACGGTCAAAGTTAAGTTTCATGACTAATGAGGATTTGTCCACTCACTTGAAACGTCTGCGCTCCTTCTCCACGAACTACACAGCACGCCGAGTTGAGCTCAATCTGACCCTGAGGTTTCCTGATCACATCACTCTGCAAACATGCACAGTTCAGGAAATCTTTAAAACATTCACTTTTAGTCAAACGCTACGGAAGCTTATTGCATTCACAGAAGAAAAACGTTTATAGGTTTTTCTGAATTGATGAGATAAAAAAAAGTAAGTAAAAAAATTGGCCATTTTTATAGGGAATATTTTTGTTTTTTCTGAATTGATGAGATGACTTTTTATAAGAAATATTTTTCATTTTTTCCTGAGTTGATGAGATACAAATAACTAAATAAAAAAATTGGCCCTATTTTTACATTTTCATAGGAAATATTTTTCGTTTTTTCTAAAATGATGAGATGCGTTTATAAAGGAAATATTTTTCGGTTTTTCTGAGTTGATGAGATAATTTTTTAAAGCAAATATCGTTTGGTTTTTCTGAGTTGAAATGAAAATATTGAAAATATATTATTTCTATGTTTTTATCGGAAATATTTTCAGTTTTTCTAAAATGATGAGATAAAAATAACTGAATAAAAAAAACTGGCCCTATCTTTATGATTTTATAGGGAATATTTTGAATTAAAATAAAATAAAAGTTGCCCTGTTTTTCTTATTTTACAGGGGAAAAAATGGTTTTTCTGAGTTGATGAGATAATTTTTTAAAGCAAATATTCTTTGGCTTTTATGAGTTGAGAAAAAGTAACTAAATAATAAAAATAGCCTCGTTTTTACGTTTTTATAGGAAATATTTTCATTTTTTCTGAAATGGTGATAAGTTTTTATAGAAAATATTTTTAGGTTTTTCTGAGTTGATGAGATAAAAAAAAGGAAATACTTTCCGTTAATTTACTTATTTTTATCTCATCAATTCAGAAAAAAAAACAAAACTTTTTTTCTTCTGTGAATGCAATAAGCTTTCGTAAAAAATACTGTGTTATAAACTATATATAAACTATTTCAGCCAGGGTTCACCAACCTTTCTGTAACTATGAATAAATAATCCAAAGAGCTTCCAGTTTGATACATACTTCTAAATGTTCACGGTTTCAATTTAATTAAAGGCTCAGATAATAATGAAAACTAATAGTACCTTAAAAAAGCAGGAAATGTTTAAACACGCAACACTTTTTGTCTTCTTAATTCAAGAAATGGTTTCATAAGAAATCTTTTTGTTCCTATTTTACTAGCAAATAACTAATATAAATAATATACAAATTTATAACTAATCGGAAAACATGTAACATCTGTACAATTTTACAATTTAGTAATATTAATGTAAATTTTTTTTAAATCTTTTTTCTGCGAAAAAAAGAGAAAAAAATTAGAAAAATTATAATAAAAAAGTGAAATAACGAGAAAAAAAGGAAATGAAAAAAAAATCTTATATCATAACAATCTGCAGCTTCTTAAATAAAATCAAATCTGTAAAACTTAAATTTCTCCTAATGTTTTAGTAAAAATAAATGGTTAATTTAATACAAAAACTGATCAAGTGCAGCAGTATGTAGTCCCACTAAAGATCCACTTAAATCAGTTTGAAGCATGGAAAGTGAATTTAGACAATGCTTATTGGTGACTAGAGCTCATGTGGGCCCCTCTTATGGTCCATGTGGGCAACCTGGAGCCCACGAGCACCATGTTGGTGACCACAGATCAAAGCCCTACTCACTGGAGACTTGTAGTAAAGAATCTCTCCATTTCTCAGGATGAACCAGCGCCGTTTCCACGCCTTCACCTGACTGCCCATCTTCAGTAGGTACCCAGACTTTTCAAGCATCTCCTAAACTCACAAACCAACACAGAGTTACCATCAACAGAGACTTTCCTTCATGGTTCCATTAGTCCATTATGTGGGACAGGACTGAAGACTCACAGGCCCAATACTCTCACAGGAGTAGGAGGAGGTACGCTGAACTTTATGTTCTGGTTCCGAGTAGTCAGAGTCCAGTGAGTAGGCGTCTGGAGGAATGGCGTAATCACTCTCTGAGCTGATGGAGGACATGGACACGCCTGAAGCACAACAGAAACATGGGGAAAAACGAAAAGAGGGAACGTCACGGAACTGGAGAAATGATCTAAACCTGAAGTGAAATGATTCAAAAACAGTTGGACTTATTTCACCTCAGGGGCCACATACAGTGCAATTTAATTTAAGACGGGCTGCACATGTTAAATATTGCTCTATAAATAAATAAAACTCTAAATGCATGTCAGTTTTTTTCATGCTAAGAAGTATTGATGCATTAAGACGTTGACATGACACTGAATAATCCATTTACAACTCATATTTCATTAAAAAAGACCTAGAATTTTAATTTAAAAAAACAACGCATTTTTAGCAATATTATGCCTCATTTTATTACTGTACACATCAAAACTAACGACAGATGACTTTACTTCATTTTTCTAACCAGGAAATAAAAATTAACAACAGAATTTTATTTACAAACAAAAACATTGTGTTGTAGCCTTACCCTCAGTGAAACAGTGCGCCTCCCTGTGGTCAAATATAAAACTTAGGTGTTTAAAAAAAAAATCAATCAATTCTTAGTATCATACTCCGTACTTGGTACGGACTCATGGGAACAAACTTGGAGAACGGACTTGCGGAATGTGCAAGCGCAAACTTTGCCTACTCGTCGTTTTGGGACTAAGCAAACTTCCTGACATTGTTGTGCGCAACAGTGTGGAGTATGTGCGCTCCACTGTATACATTAAAGAAAAAAATATGTATCATTGAGTAGCTAAAAAACTAATAGATAATTCCGGATAGATTTTCGAAACACTTTCGGCACACTAACAACAATAATAATTATATTAAAAAAATAATATAAAAGTAATTCCCCTTTTAGAATGAGGTTTTTTAATTCTCAATAATTGTTTTAGGTATTACATTTTTTTAAGGAAAAGCAAAATTCTGTCCTGAAAATATTTTCTTTAGGACAAAACAGAATCTGCATCACATTAAACTAATCTAATGCATTATTGTTATTATTATTATCATTATTATGTTCAATATGCTGGTCAGTGTATTTTTTGTAACTTACACATGTGCGGCTTATCCTCCTCCGTCGTCATCTTTGATATCATGCACTTGTTCGAAGTGCATGCTGGGAAATATAGCTGGCGGAGTACGCACAAGTCTCCTCTGATGCATGCTCAGTAAAATGGGTGGAGCAAGTTCTCATCCAGGGATTTACAGCAGACTTGATGGGAAGCGGACTTTGAATTGAAACAGGACTTGGGCTGCGCGTTATGACGTTTCACGAGTCCACGAGCACACAAATCCACACAAGTACACAGACTGAGAAACGGCCCCTGTGTTGTACTACTACTCTTAATGTGCGCCCTCTGTAGTCAGATAAAGACATTTTAGTTTACTTTATTTACTTTCTTACATTTGGCAAATTCCCCAGGCGGCCCGGATTGCACCCTCTGCCAAGCTAGTTCTGGACCACTGGCCCCATGTTTGACACCCCTGCTTATAACAGGGGCCACATGCGACCCATGTTTATCCGTAGTGAGCTGGACCAGACAAATTCAGATTGAATTCTACAGGGATTTACATAATAATGAATGTTTTCTGTAATTTTCTTACTTTGAACAAAATCCTCCCATGGGTTGGATTTGGATGCTTTGGAGGGTCGGATATGACAATGTGTGCAATCTGTGGTCCTTACCTCTTTTGACAGCCCGTGGGCTTCCAGGAACGCTGCTTTTTCTCTCAGGACTCAGGATGGAGGTCCGTAAACTGGCCAGAGAACTGCTGTCATCCTCCGAGCCAGAGTCGTCCTCTGGCAGAGGCACACTGCTGATTTTAGTGGCTTTCTGAGAATTAAAACAGTTCAATTCAATTCAACTTTATTTGTCTATATAATACAAATTACAACAAAACAATTCAAATGACATTTACGTTCTTGTAAACACATCATGCTCCACACCAAACCACAGTTCTAAGATTAGAACAGTTAGAGCATAACACATTTTAAGTTCTACACAGCAACATTTGACTCACCCCTTTCAGTGTGGTATAGACTGGTACATTGATATTCTTATAAATCAGCTGGGAGAATAGACCTGTTGCTGGATACTGAGGTAAGTGGGAGCCTGGGAAACACATACAGTAGATTTGTTTAATATGATGGAGGAAAATACAAAACAAAATCACAACTCAAAATGTATTGTAAGCAAAAATGACGTTTCAACTCTTCTGGTGCCAATCTCCAGCACACTTTGGCTTTAAAGTCCACTGTAGCACCACATAGCAACAAACCATTCACAATCAAGCAATTTAATGACTAAAAAAAAAAATTTGTGGTAGGAAGCAGCAGTACATGGAGAGAACCTATACAAGCACAGGGATAACATGCAAACTACACACAGAGGTAAGCACTACGAGCACTGTGCTGCCTGATGTATCATTACATATAATAACATTATATTAACCAACACTTAGTTTGAAACTGTCCATTAACATCCCAAGGATCAATCCTTTAAACACAAATGCTTAAAAAAATAACAACTTTAAACAATAACAATACACATTTTTTAATCACATTTGAGCCATTTATAAAATGTTTGTAGGTAACATACTTCAAAAGATTTGAAAATGAAATATAACGTGTTTTAATTCAGTAAAGCAGGTTCAAGCCAATAAATGCTGTAAGACAAAGATGGGAGACTTTCATCACAGTGGGGCCCAAAAAATGTGGTTATATGATCTGACGGCCACATAATCAGCATTTTAATAATGACCAATCTGAGCATTAGTACATGAAAGAGGATTGTTTTGTGGGTTTTTCAGTTCATTTTGCATATTTTTCTAGTTATATATACTTTTCTTGTGATGTTGTATGTTTTTGTTGTTATTTTCAGCGCTTTTGGTATAATTCTGAATATTTTTTGTTGTTTTGTGTACCTTTGTAATTTTGTGTTTTTTGTTGTTTCTCGTACTTTTGTGTATTTTTGTTGTAATGTTGTGCTTTTTTAGTTGTTTTGCATACTTTGTGTATTCTTCTGTCATTTTGTAAACTACTTTTCAAGTCATTTTTGGTTTCTGCTGGAATTTTACGTTTTGTATTTTTGCACAATTTTGTGGATTTTTCTGTTATTATGTGAGTAATTTTGTGTAGTTAAAATGCTGTTTGTGCCTTTTTTGTTGTTTGCGTTTTTGTTTTGTATACTTTTGTGGATTTCTCAGTCATTTTGTGGATTTTGTTTTCGATATATTGTCTATTGAGATGGGTTATATATTTCTTTCAACTTCTTAAATTTGTTTTGGGGGGGCCGCATAAAACTAGACCCAGGGCCTCGTGTGGCCCTCAGGCCACCAGTTGCCTATCTCTGCTCTAAGATATCATTGTCAACATGTTTGACAGTAAGCCTGGTTCTCCAGATTCTGCACCTTCAGGCAGGATCAGGGCAAGAAGCTGCATAAAGTGAAGTTGCTCAAAGAGCTGACAGAGTTTGCCGTCCACATCCTGACACAACAGATGATGTGGGAAAAGCAATAATTACGCTAAGAACAAGTCCTTTCATTGCTGCTGATTAAAAAGCAGGCTGCCTTTCTTTGCCCTCCACCCATTATCTCTGAGAAGCTCTTGAAAAAAGAGGAGGAGAATCCTGCAGGAGAAGATGACACACCTGCACAGGTGTGTGGAGCCTTAGGCCACAGGAAGTGACATCAAAAGCAGCAATGACAGATCCAAAATAACCTCACTCATCCCCCTGCAATTTGAAGCATCTGAATGACACATCTCTCACGCTCATTTCCCAAACCGCAGGAACAGCTTAATGCATATTTGTTTGTTTGCTTGTCGTGGGCTCACCTCGTCCAGGACCCCGGGCCCCAGGACACACTTCAGACACTCTCATTCCTGACTTGGCTACAGCATAGATCCGACTCTCCTGTGGAGACAATGAAGAATAATGATGAAAAGCAATATCTTGAAAGAGAGTTTGAGATTAAATTCAACATATTTAATCTACGGGCCATATATTCTATATGTTCTGTTCACGTAAGGAAACATTTCATTGACATGAAATCATATAAAACAGTGTTTGCCTTTTGCTACAGTGTGACTCTGATGAAGATCACACAGCATTTTATGACCAATGTATATAGAAATCACAGTAACTACTGTGTTAGTTATCCTTTTAAATCAGGAAACTTTGGAAAAATCATGTTAGGGAACAATTGATTATATTCGATTTCTGAAAATTTCATGGCTTAAACATTGAATAAGTAAAAGAATCAAAAGGGTTTAAAAGCACACGTGTCAAACTCAAGGCCCGGGGGTCAAATCAGGCCCTTAAGCGTATCCAATTTGTAAATAAAAATGACAGAGAAAACATGAATTATTTTGTAAATTTCCAAATAATTTTGTTGTTGTTATCTCAGTCCCTCCAAATCCAGTAACACTCCACAATATTTGTAGGAGTTGCCTTTTTCCAGCGACTACACATAACTGCAGTCACAAGCTCACAATTTTTGAGAAAAATCTAGCAATTTCTCACAAACATTACCAAGGGACTGATTTATTACTTGGATATTGCCCGTGCCTAAAACTTGGGCAAACTATAAAAACAACAATGTTAAAACCACCATTTTCCCACCAAAAATCTGTGTCCCACTTGAGATCAAACTGCTCTGTATATTGGCCCATAAGCAAAAATGAGTTTGACAGCCCTGGATTAGACTATTTATAAATAACACTTAAGAGTTAATGCATTCTTGTTCTGTTTTAATTCTGAAAAGTCAAAATTAAAAAGAGGACGAAGAAATAAATTGTCTCAGGACAATAACAACCAACATGCATCAGTGAATTCATACCCATGATGGAAAGCGATGTAAAGGAGGAGTGGGAGGCTTTAGATACTCTGGATCCAGTCGCTCCAGTTCCTCTGCCAGGCCCACAAAGGACACCCCATCCTGAGACTCTTCCTCTGAGCCAGGGCCCTCTACCACTCCATCCATGCTGTCTAAGAGTCCATCGTCAATATCCGTTTCTTCCACTACATGAGAGAAAGGAGAGGTGCTGGTCCCAGTGCTCTTCAGTGTAGAGGAAGTGGAGGATGGAGTCATGATGTCTATGTTGACATTGAGGTGGTGGAGCCTGTCCAGGCTAGGCTGGGGCTGACTGTAGTGCTTCTTGACTAACTGGATACTGTCTCTAGGGGTGAGAGGAGTCCGTACCTTTGGTAACGTCATACTGGTTCCTGACTGGTGAGCTGGAACATGAGGGGGATTGGGGAAGGGATTGTTGGTGGAGGGGGAGCGAGGCAAGAGAGGAGATTTTGTTATTCTTCTGATGTTTGCCTCTAGGGAGCAGGGTCCATGAGCCATTTCATAGGCAGAAGATGAAGATGAGGAGGAAGAGGAGGAGTGAAGACACTGCGAGCGAAACTTGCTATTGAGCTCATCTGAGGAGTTGTCTCTATCCGAGCTCTCTGGTTGTTCCTTCAGGCAAACAGAAAGTTCTGCTCGACTGACGAACACAGGGCTGCTGCTGCTGCTGGGACCTTCTCTGGTCCGACTCGGAGAGCCCACCTCAAGTGCTGAGAGTTCCCCCACACAGATCCCCTTACTGACCTCTTCAGGAGTCCGTTTAACATCTGTCAGGATAGAATACATCAGAGTACAAACAAATTCAACAAAGTAAAGAGACAATAAAGTCCATGTCAGAGGACTTGTCAATTAAATTAGGCACATTACTACAAAAGGCTAATGTGGTGATTAGTTACAATGGCATATTAGGGCCACAATAAAATAAAAATAAAAAATCTGGGCACTACGAAATTAAAGTAAAGTAAATCAGGGCTTTTGCCTTTCTTCATTGCCATATATGTTTACACATATACAGTATGAAATTTATTCTCTGCATTTGACTCATCCCTGAAGAGCAGTGGCCAGTAACGGTGTGGCCCCCGGGGAGCAGTTGGGGGTTAAGGCCGTTGCTCAGGTGCCCACAGTGATGGCCCATGGTGAGATTCAAACCAGTGACCCTCCGGTTACAAGCCCGCTTTCTTAACCCCTAAGCCACCAGTCGTAATATTTCAAGAATACAGTTGTAATTTTATTAAGAATCCAGAAGTATCTTATTAAAATCGTAATTTTATGAGTTCAAGTCATAATATTTCAAGATTAAAGTCGCAATATTCCGAAAATAAAGTCGTAATTTTATGAGATTAAAGTGATAACATTTCAAGATTATTGTCATATGATTTCGAGAATGAATTCACAATATTTCGAGAATAATTGTTCCGACCAAAGAACCAGACTGATTTGGGGAAAATAGACTATTTTGGCTCAAATCAAAACTAAGAGAAAACCAAACACACAAAAAAACTTGGAGGACTGAGATAATGCAGAATTTGACATCTGATTGTAAAAGAGCTGAGCGTAAACGGAGATCAACAAAACTGCAAATTCATTTAGAACTGTACAAAAGAAGTCTGCATTAATTCAATGATGGCTTGTTCAAAGCGAGGCAGCAATACTTTTCTGAAATTATTGCTAAAAATGTCAACAACTCTCACATATTGTTTACTGTAATTGAAAAGCTCACAACCTCCCCAGATCAGATAGCCCCTGAATTACTGTAAAATGGAAAATGAGGACAGACATCAGAACAATCTGTCAACTACAATGATAGAGTTAATTACAGTGAACCCAAAAACAATAGAGGAAACTGTTCGGTAGCTGAATCCATCAACCTGTTGCCTTGATACAATACCCTCAAACCTCTTTAAAACTGTTGTAAAGTCAATTGTCACTGATTTGTGTCAGATAATTAACTGCTCATTCCAATCAGGCACCGTACCAAAATCCCTGAAAGTAGCTACTGTGAAACATCTGTTAAAAAGAGAACACTGGATGCCTCTATACTGGCTAACTATAGACCAGGGGTGGGCAATTCTAGTCCTCGAGGGCCAGATTCCTATGACTTTTAGATGTGCCCCTGTTCCAACACGCCTGAATTAAATGAATGGCTCGTTATCATGCTTCTGCAGAGCTTAATGACAACACATTGGTTTCAACCAGGTGTATTGGAGCAGGGACACATCTAAAAGTCTCAGGAATCTGACCCTCGAGGACTGGAGTTGCCCACCCCTGCTATAGAACCAATCAGCAACCTTCCATTCATGGCCAAGATCATCGAGAAGGTGGTCTTCAACCAACTAAGTCAATTCTTAATAGTCAACAAAATATTTGATAAATTTCAGTCAGGCTTTCGTTCTCATCACAGCACAGAAACTGCTCTAATCAAAGTGATCAATGACATAAGGTTGAACACTGATTCAGGAAAAGTAGCTGTTCACATTCTATTGGATCTAAGTGCTGCATTTAACACTGTGGACCGGACAATTTTGTTGCACAGATTGCAAACGTAGGTTGGACAAAATGGAAAAGTAATGCAATGGTTTAGGTCCTACTTGGAGGAGCGAAGGTATTTTGTAAGCATTGGAAACTTTGAATCTGACAGATTACCAATGTCCTGTGGGGTTCCTCAGGGCTCTGTTCTTGGACCCCTTCTGTTTAGCCTTTATATGTTTCCTTTAAGACAAATTTGACAGAACTGTAAGGTTGATTATCAGAGCTACACAGATGACACACAACTATATCTATCACTGAACCCAGATGACCACGGTCCCATTGAGGTGTTGTGTGACTGCTTAGAAAAAGTAAACTGCTGGATGAGTGAAAACGTCCTTCAACAAAATCATGACAAGATGGAGGTGATTGTCTTTGGTAACAAGGAAAAGAGGACTGCTATCAGCGAGTATCTTGAGTCTCGATCTTTAAAAGCTAAACCAAGTCAGAAACCTTGGTGTTCTGATTGACTCGGATCTGACATTCAGCAGTCAGATCAAATCTATCACAAAAACAGCTTCTACCACCTAAAGAACATCTCCAGAGTGAAAGGTTTAATGACTTTGAAATATCAGGAGAAACTGGTCCATGCTTTTATCTCCAGCAGACTGGACTATTGTAATGGTCTTCTAACAGGAATCCCCCAAAAGAGCATCAAACAGCTACAGCTGGTTCAGAACGCTGCAGCTCGGGTCTTAACCAGAACAAAGAGGTCAGAACACATTACTCCAGTTTTAAAGTCTTTAGGCTGGCTCTTAGTCAGCCTCTGAATAGACTTTAAAGTTCTGCTGCTGGTGTATAAATGAATTAGTGAATTACGTTGGTCCAGAATACATCAGTGAGCAGATAGTCAGGTATGAACCCAGCCGGTCTCTCAGAGCTATGGACAGATAGTGGAGCACAGAGCTCACAATAAATCAGATCACTCAATTTTCACAGGAAATATTAGCAAGCCAGAAATGCTGACTCTTACAGTTCAGAGCACCTGCAGGTGAGGTCTTGGTGTTAGCAGCCGTTCCATGAGGGCCCGTCTGTCTCCAGCTCTCGTCATGGTCTGGGGGTGTGTTCGGGCAACTGGGGGGAAACAGGGGGCTGCTGGGAACCAGGTGGGTGTCCATCACAGTGGGTGAGGCAGGAGAGCTGAAGGATGAATGCTTCTCCAGTAGAGCTATGGAGACATGAAGAAAACACCTTTTGCCCACAGAAATTCAGGATATCCATTTAAATAATATGATACCTTCATATATAACCTTTAACTTTATTTTAATAGGAGAGCATGAGCCAATATTTCTGAATCACAAGCACAAATTAATATTCATGTCTTTAGCATTGAATTCCCGAAGAGTGTCCCGAACATCCAATATTGATATAGATCCTGTAAATTCATATTTAGTTACACTAGGATTTAAGCATGAAGTAGCCACTAGGTTCCTGTGTGTCATGGTCAGCTTGACATTGACTGTGTCCAATTTTTTGGGCTCAGTTAGAAGGCTCCTGTATTATCCATTCTTACGCGAGGTGTTTATTTGTTTACATTCCATATCCACATTTTGCGAACACTTTGTAACATATAATGAGTATAAAGTCCAGAGGAGAGATTCCCTCCTCGGGCATTTCATCAGATTGTCACTAACTGTAATGCTGCGTTCACACCGGATGCGGCACAAATTTTAGAGACGCGGCCACTGCGCAAAAGCTTCTGCAGGATCCATCCATCCATCCATCTTCTCCCGCTTAGCCGTTTCCGGGTCGCGGGGGCAGCATCCTCAGTAGGGAGGCCCAGACTTCCCTCTCCCCGGCCACTTCCTCCAGCTCTTCCGGGGGGACCCCGAGACGTTCCCAGGCCAGCCGAGAGACATAGTCTCTCCAGCGTGTCCTGGGTCTTCCCCGGGGCCTCCTTCCGGAGGGGCGTGCCCTGAACGCCTCACTAGGGAGGCGTTCAGGGGGCATCCTAATTAGGTGCCCGAGCCACCTCATCTGGCTCTTCTCGATGCGGAGGAGCCGCGACTCTACTTTGAGCCCCTCCCGAATGACTGAGCTTCTCACCCTATCTCTAAGGGAGAGCCCAGCCACCCTACGGAGGAAACTCATTTCGGCCGCTTGTACCCGTGATCTTGTTCTTTCGGTCATGACCCAAAGTTCATGACCATAGGTGAGGGTTGGAACGTAGACCGACCTGTAAATAGAGAGCTTCGCTTTTTGGCTCAGCTCCCTCTTTACAATGACGGACTGCAGGATCGAAAAACGTTTTCCCCATATTTGCTTCATATGCGCATCTGAAGCGTATATAAAAGTACCACCAACCAGAATCCCTTTCTTTTCACCATCAACTATGGAGGACCCCAGTAAAATCGATACTCTTGACCGTCTGTGGAAGCTGAAGAGCCATCAAGACATTCAACTCTGGCATTCCAGGATTCACCAGGTTAACCAGCGAAGCATCCAACTCTGTTTTCTTCTGGAGCTGCGCCAAATCCTTCCTAGTGCGGTCCGTAGAGCTCCTGGAAGTCACACACCACCACAAATATTTTGTCCTCCATGCAGAAATGGGTAAAAAGACCGGTGTCCGTGTTGACGGACTGACATCATTGTCAAGGACTCTGATTGGCTTTCGCGCCTGCGCGTCACACAAAACATAAGCTGGAATTCAATATTTTCAACTCAGGCAAATGACGAATGTCACGGAAAATCGGGAGCACGCATGCCACGGCCAACGCTCTTGCCATGCGGATCTAACCGCGCCAACCAACAGGAGAAAAATTTGCGTCCTACCGCATCCATCCCATTGACTTTGTATGTAATCTGGTCGCACAAACATTTTGTGACGCGTCCGGTGTGAACGCAGCACAAGAACGCAGTTACTCAAGAAATTGAAGTAAAACCTTAAAGACAAACCTTTATTTTCTAGAATCAGGAGTGCTTAGCACATTTTTTAGCCACAATCCAATTTCAGCAAAAGAACAAAATTATATATCAGATTATATATATTTAAAATCTCTGATATAAGCACGCCGATACATCATTTGTTTTTATTGGATTTTCTGAGGTTATTTTTCAGGGTCTTCTAATTTATTTATTTTATTCCATTGTAAAATATTATTATATTTAAGGGTGAAATGTACAAAACCCATTGGTTAATAGGTAAATGGGTCAGTTTTCTCCATACCTATATCACTGTATTAAACCTTTTCTAACATTGCCTAGTAACAAGTAATAAAAGTATGTACGATTCCTGCCAATATTCGTACTGATGTGATACCGATATCGATTCTGGTATCAACCAATATACAAGCCTGCAATATTGGTATTGTACTGAAAGTGAAAAAGTTATATCGGGACAAAACGAATGAACCCTTCTATCTACTGTATACTCACATTGTAGTTTGTCATGCAGTAGAAGAATCTGTTCTGTCTGCTGCAGATTGGTCATTTTCAGATGCTGGTTCTCTTGTTCCATCTGTACCAAGCAGAACAAATTTGATAACATCTCTATGCACTAGGAGATTTTTAAAGATACAGCGTTGTTAGGTTGGATGCATGTCTGAACTTACCTCTCGGAGCTTAAAGGTGACCCAGTCTTTAATCTTGGCAGCCTTCTCCTCAATCATTTTTGCCTCCTGGGCTCTGGCTAAGATCTGCATTTGAAAAGGAAAATAAATAAATCTCTGAGCATTTCTAAAACTCACACATCATCAGCATAATCGGATGGCTGTGTTCATACCTGTTTCTCCAGCTGCATCTCCAACCTCTTTATGATGACATCCTTTTCTTGAATCTGACTCGTCAGGTCTTGATACTTTTTATACAAAGAACTATCCAATTCATCAGTCTGCACGTTTGCAGACTTCAGCTTTTCCTCCATGACCTGAATCTGAAATGGGTGATTAAGGATATAAGGAACAAATGCGGAGGCAAACCTCACATTTACATGATTTGTTTAGCTTTGACGAAAACACAGTGGATGCTGATGAGATGCGGAAATTCTTCCAAAGCCCTGAGGTAGGGCTTGTTTCCAAAGAAAGGGTACCATTAACACATACAGAAAACACCTGGAACTGCCAGTAAAGACAGCGAAAAACCAAAAAAAAAGGTGATTAAACCTGACAGCAGCAGACAGAGCGTGCAAGATATATATTAGCTTTCCCAACCTATAAACCACAGACAAACTCGTACTTCTATTGTTGTGTCCACAAGCGCCAACTCATTCTAAGATGTTGAGAGTTCAGCTAGTCATGATGAAGCCCAAACTGTTCTTTATTCCATGTTGGGATGCTTTCTGTTGGCCTTTTAACAGCTTCTATTGGATCTACACACGGTTACAACTGAGCCAATGACTTCCAGGCAGGAGAATAGTTATGTTTAGTTTAAACTTTTTAAAGCCTGTTGAGAATTTTTGAGGCTTTAGAAGTTCAACCTATAAACATGGGATGTAATTCACACCTACTCCTCTACACAGACTTTTGGTAAATGTCAACTTTTAAAATTCAATCCAATAGACATAAGTTTGACATGAATCAATGTTTAATTCCTTTAATTCCCAGATATATACTTGATCAGATTAGATTATTATACATGTTTGTATGTGTTTCTATCATTTAGATTTTTTAAATTTGTAATAAATTATATTATTTAATGTTTGTTTAGTTAGTATGTGTTTTCTGTTAATTTGTCTCAATGTTAAAGGGGATTATCATGTAAAAATCACTTTTTCAAGCTTTATAATCATGTTAGTGTCATTCCCTCCTGAAACACATACCTCCAGTGTTGCTCAGATTGATTCACGTAATTTTGAGTAATCTTTAAATCTCCTGCCAGCAGCCATTTTCCAGCTGTTTTGCTCGAGGGGACGAGGCTCCGCCTTCGGAACGAGGCCCCTCCCCCGCCTATGTTCTCTTTCGTAGTTCATCCCACAGCACCTGCCTCCGCAGATTTAGCTTTTAAATTATTTATTTTAAATACTTTTGTAAGAAAACCATGTCTTACAGTATGTTGTCTGTACTAACTTATTTATACATCAAAATAAAAATTCAAAATTAAATTAAAAATAAAAATAAAACTTGCACCCCTCCCCCCACTTTCAGGACGCACCTACGTCAAAAACAGCTGAGAGATAACTACGTGTCGATCAGTTTATTCTGCTCACCGTAGACGCTGCCTGCCTTTAGCTTTTAAAAATTTAAAAAAATTATTTTTGGATGCTAAGAAAACAGCCCTCTTTTGGATGAAACAATTCGTCAACAATGGTTGGAGTTTATCTTTGGAAGTCGCAAAAAGATCTGCTATGTTGGTTCCAGGCACTTTTCAGATGAATGCTTTAAAATAAGAGCTTATTTGAAAGTGGATTAATAAGTACACTGACACTAAAAAACAAAGTGAGCCCTACTCTGGACTACTTCTTCAGAGCCAGCAGTAATGTAATGTTTCTAGATTCTCTGCCAAACATATCTCCGTTTCCTTTTTTGCCACGTTTGCGTTCTGTTGGTTTGGATGAAAGTACTTTTGTTTGATGGACTCCTTTTGATTTGTACTTTGCTCTTTTTTATTTCAAGGTTGTTGTTTTTTTCCATCAGAATTCTGTCAGCCTCCTCTCTCTACAACTGGATCAATTCATGAGTGTGTTTTCCAAGTCGAATTAACAGGATAGATACCGGGACTTGATAAGTAGCTTTGTTTGTTGAAGCTATACCTGATGTTTTGTCCATAACAGGTTCAAGGTTGGCACTGTACCTGTTTCTCAGCACTTTCAGCTCGTTGGTCCGCCTCAGTCACCCTCTGTTCCAACTCCTGCATCTGCAAAAGGCACAGCAACATTTTGAATGCTTTAAAATTGTATAAGAAGAAAAACTGAGTTGGGAATCGGACATCAAATAAATCCATTCCAAAATATCAAAAAAGTATTAAAGCAAAACAGCATCTTCTTGACTATAAATCACTTTAATTTAGAAAAGGAGAGACCAGTGCAGAATATACTGTGTAAGTCTGGAGAAATACTTACATATGGGCTGAGATTTGTGCCACTCGAAACTGAATTTGAATAGTTTGTATTGAATTTGAATAGTTGGTATTGAATTTACTGTTTTGAAACTGAATCAGTAACTTGAAATTGCATTTTCAAAAATTAAATATGGAGTTTTTTCCAGGGCTATACAGATAATAAATGCCTTTATTGTAAGATATCTATGGTCTCACCAACAATGTCCATAAAGGAGTTTTTGTAGACGTAAACAGGAGTTCCATGAATCAGTGATTGATTGCTCAACCTCGCGGACCGGAAGTGTGTCTCCGTGCAGTAAAATTGAATATTTAATTTTTGGAATGAATTCATTTTCAACAGGCAAAATACAATTTCGAGTTTCTAATTCAGTTTCAAAACAGTAAATTAAATTTCAAGTTGTTACTTTCAAATGCCATACCATCTATTCAAATTCAGTTTCTAGTGGTACAAATCTCAGCCCATACTTACAAAACTGAATTATAGCCATTATTTATTATTAATAAGGCTAGATATCAGGACCACACCAAAAACAACTATTCTTACAGTCAAAAATATTACAATTCATTTATTCAAATACTTGTAACTTCAGGGGAATTTTTTTTTAACTTGAGAATTTAAAAAATTCTGTAAGAATAGAGTTTCTGTATTTCTGATGTTGTGGAGCTCAAACAGACTTGAACGTTTGACTGTCACATGATCACTTTAATATGATTCTATTTTTTTTAATTATTTTAAAATCTACATTTTTTTGTCTTTTGCTATTATTTTCCTGTTTTCTTATTAGTTCTTATTTGGCTTTAAATGATTGCTGTATGATTTCTGTTTCTGGGGGTATATATTGGTACTGTACCATATAGTGAAGCTTAAGAAATGACAAACTTTGTTGTTTTTTCTTGTTTTCCTTTTTTTTTCTTCTATTTTCTTGTTTTTTACATTTGGGCCATGAGTCTGTAATAGAAGTGATGATGATGATTAAATAAGCAAATGCTTTTACCCCCTTTGAATAAGTTAAACTAAAAAAAAAAAAACACCATTGTCCCATTGTAGCAATGTAGTTCTGTAATTTTTATTTTAAAATTTTAAACTTTAAAAATAAAAGCCTGAGTTAGTTAGGATAATGGTTAGATGGCTGTTTTTTTTATTTCCCTCCTTGGTCTGGTTTTGCATTTAAATCTGGGGAAAAACAGCATCTTAGAGTAACGATCATGTCAACATACATCATAACCTTCCATAAAAAGGTACGTTAGACCAGCTATTCTCAACTGGTAGGTCGGGACCAAAAAGTGGGTCGCAGACCTGTATTGGGTGGGTCGTGGACAGCTGGTCAAAAAGAAAAAAAACTTCTCTCAAATTGTCTTTTATTTTGAAAGAAACTTTTCTTTTGACAGACATGCTGTGAAATGCGTGTTACACAGGAAAATATATAGATTTATGTTTTAAAAAGGATTAAATGTGTGTGTTTTCAACAGCTATTTTTGAAAAACTAAATTCGGTTGGTTGATTTAATAACCGTGGCAAAATGTGAGCCCCAGTGTGAGACTAGTTGAGAACCCCTGCGTTAGACCACCAAGCAAGAAGTCTACCTTTTTAACTCACACCTAGCCCAAGCAGCACACTTAATAACTTCTAATAAAGAAATCCTTGAGGTAAACATTTAAATAGGGAACTTTAATCAGCGGGGCAAGGCAAACCTGTTAAGTAAAAGTTTTTCATTAAATCAAGTTTTAAAATCGTAAAAACTCATTCCATGTTTCAAAAACCTTTTTGACATTTTTTAAACTCTTCAACAGAACGAAGGAAGAATGTGTGAGTGGCTCTCTGTCAGTGTGTTTGTGTGTGTGCACAAGCTTGCGTCATCCTTTGTGCAAGCATGCATACTCATGCTTTCAAAGGCAAACACCGTCCATTCTGAGCACCCTCTCCCGTCCATGCACGTACATACACGGCAGTGAAATGCACACAAAATGCTTGCACACGCACAAGTTCAACACAGGATGGCCTTTCTTTGGAGTTCAGTGACCCAACTGAAAGGAGAACAAACACACTAATGGATTCCCTCCGCCTGAGAGATGCATTTGGATTCCTCACATCTTTTTTTGTTTCCCTTCCCTTTGTCTCCGTCAGTCTTCGTTTCTGCCTTCTCAACGCTTCCACAAAGGACCTCTGATTCCAACAGAACCCTCCTCCTCACAACATTTGAACGCTTCCCTGAAGCCAGATTAACGCTCGCAAACCCCACAGAGCATCTGCAGGGCCGGGCGCTGCTGGAGAGCCAGTGTTTGTGCTTGGGTGACTTTTCACCCCAGGGTCAGAAGAACTTTAGTGCAAGTCAAGGGCTTTACTGAGCTTTAGCCAAAGAAGTGTAAACAGTATTTATCCCCCAATTTAAGAACAAGAAAAGAAGGGGTGAACATGTACTAATGGAGAAAGAGAGGTCATATATAGAAAAAGATGTGAGCAGTTTAGGTCAGAAGAACTGGCACTTCCTGCTTTGTAGACATGGGAGAGTCAGTGGTTGGATGTTTTGGAACCACTGCATTAATAGGTAAGAGGATTATTATTGTAATTGCATGTACACATGTAACCAATATGTAAGCGGAATTGGATATTAGCAACTGTAAATAAATGTGGTCTCGAATACACTTAGTGTGAAAGCATCTTTCCAGTCATTTTCTGACTCGCTTGCTTTTTTTTTCAGGGTCACATGGGTCTGCTGGTGCCGATCTCCACTCCAGCTCTCATTGGGTGATATGCAGAAGTGAAAGTAGTGGATTACAAGTACTCACTTTATTGTAATTGGGTTGCTTTCACGGGTACTTGTACTTACAGTAAGTATGTTTTAAAAGAAGTACAGTAACTTGTTACATTTCTACACCCAATGGATACTGAGTAAATTATTCTTTTTTGTTTTAAAATGATCAACAGACATTGTGAAACTACAAAAAAATGAAATGACCCATACAACAATCAAATGCATCACATCATAGCCGACCAATCAGATTAAACGTAATTAACGGTACCAAAACAGCACTAAATGCTTATTATTTTCTCAGTTTTGGAGTTCGTAAATGTAGCTATACTTAGAGCCTGAGAGTTTATTTAGTTTGAATTGATTTCATTAATGTTATTTTATTTGAAAAATAATTATACATTTTGACAAACCTTTTATTTTATACAGATACGGAGAGAGCATGCAAACTCCACACAGAAAGGACCCACGTGTCCACCCAGGGCTTGAACCCAGGACCTTCTTGCTTGGAATTGCAAAAAAAAAAAAAGAAGACAGTCAACAACATCCCCTGCCAAAAAAAAAAAACGGTACAAGGGCAATAACTTCGGTAAAAATAATTGCCCACTTCTCATTTTCGAACTCCATCAAGGTATTGATACCCTGAAGCCATTCACCAAATCTGGCTATTTTAAACAGTTCCTGAGAAAAGCTGTCCCCTTTAACTTGGACGGACGAATGGACGCAGCTCAAACCTATATCCCCCTTCCACACTTTGTGGCGGGGGATAAAAAATACCACTATACAAAAAGTCCACTAGCTTCATTCTAACGTCTATGGGAAAACCCATGTATATGCTTATGCTAACATTTACTGTGATCGGCAGTGATTTATATGACACCGTTTATGCCCAACTTTCACAAACACAGTTTTAGGAGTGTTATCACACAGTACACTTAAACATACTCACACGCATATGTTTTTTCAAGCTGAAAATACAAGAACTTAGTTAGTAGAAACCAGTAGACCATGGATTTTCAAGATGGCAACTTCCGACTACTACGGCAACAGTGGTAGGTCAAAACACAAACTCGCCCAGAGTAAAGAAAAACGTAACAAGGGCAATAACTCCAGAAAAATAATAGCGCACTTCTCATTTTTGAACTCCATTAAGGTATTGATACCCTGAAGCCACACACCCAATTTGGTTATCCTATCTTAAACAGTTTCTGAAAAAAGCTGTCCCTTTTAACTCAGACGGACGCAGCCCAAACCTATATCCCCCTTCACACTTTGGGCAGGGGATAATAAAATGCCCATCCATGTCTGTTGTACATAAAGCCATCAGTTTTACTTTCAATTACATTTCATAGCAAGAAAATCATAACATGGATCACATACAAATGATGACATCAGTGTGAGGAACTGTTCTGTGCTCTTCTTCACTAAAACCTGGCTAAATGACAACATCGCAGACTCTGCTGTACAACTGGAGCACCTAACATGCTATCGAGTGGACAAAGCCCTCGTAAACAGAGGAAAGACTCGCAACTGTGAAGTCCGTGTTTACATCCGTGATGAGTGGTGTCGGGACGCTGAGGTGGTATGCAAACACTGCTCACCACTGGCAGAGTTCACACTATACAATAAGATGTTGTTCTTTCTGTCTGCTGAAGGAATTTACAGTAATTTCACTAGTCTCCAACCAACAGTGATATGAACGCGTCACTTTATGAATTATATCAGGCTGTCAGTGAACAACAGACAATAAATAGCATTTTGGACCAAGTTTACACAACTCACAAAGGAGTTTTTTTTAAATGTCTTATCTGTTTTTGTTTTGCTGTGCATTTTTTAAATGTATTCTTATATTTTGTGGGAGAAGGAGAACTGTGTTGTCTATTTCTCCGTATGTCAGGCACATGCGGGTGAATTGACATTAAAGCCGTTGAATCCTTAAAGAAGTAAATAAACAACAACCTTTACTATTCCAACTGAATGGTGTATATTTACCTTGTGCATCCATGTGTAAAACAAGAAAAAGCTGATTGTATGAATCAATAAGACAATAAGTGTTATAGACATGTGATTGGTTTTGAGTACACACTTGGTGCAACTTGAGGTGACTGTGATCTGGAGCAGGTATAAAACATGACAAGGTAGGATTAATGGTTAGATACAGTGATCAGCTACACAATTTGACCATGACTAATATTTCAAATATTAATGAATACTTTAAAGCTGTTGGACAATATATATTGTTTAACAGATAAAGATATGGTGTAGGCCTCATAGATCAATAAATGAAAGATATTTGGCTCGAGAAAAGGTGTAAAAAGTTTAAATTATCGCTCAAGGGGCGAAGCTACGAATCTAGATAATTATATCCTGGATTATTCTCTGTTAGCGGGCTTCAACTAACCAAACATTACCTGTCAGAGAGAAGCTGTCCTACGACAGTCGATCACAACACGCTAATTTAGGCGAAGTGTTTTCAGCCTTGGTACATGCACATTAACATAAAAGGGGTGGAGATTGCAGCGTCTGACCAATCAATGGAGAACCTGGCAGAGCGACCATGTTTACAGGAGGAACAGCTTATGATCTTAAATGAATATCAGGAATTTAAATCCATGATGACAGAAAGAGCAACAGTTGTGCTGCGCACCAGTAGGCGGAGCTTTTATACTCGCTCAGATATGATCCACTTCATAACCTGGTCCTGACCAGGTTAGGTGTTGCTTAAGTTTAAAATTAGGAATAATTCAAATCCATAATTCAGACCAAAACAACACTGTTGTTAAAGAAAAAGCAGAAATGAAAGAACCCAGGCAGGAAGCTGCATTATATTATTCATCACATTAATCCATTGGATCATGGGATATCCCATCCAATGGATTAATATCATAAATAATGTGACACTTTTACGCATTCGCAGTGTCAGCTGATGCCGTATGCGCGGACGAGTGAGGTCCAGGGCTCTACACTAACTTTTCCAGTGGTGGCACTGGTGCTACTAACTTTCCCAGTTGGTCGCACCAGCACAGAATTTGGTCGCACCTTTTTTTCTTTTTTTTTGAGCGGGGTGGGGGGGGGGGTGTACAGCATAGCCATTCATGCTAATGAATAGTTGACTTAACTGGCATACCGTAGTTTTGTATGACGTAAAGATTGACAATGGATCGAGATTTATTTGCTAAAATTGTATTTTGCAGAAATGCTGTACTCAAATTAACTTAACAGTAGCATAACCAGCTTAGCATCTGCATTGCTTCACCCCATGGAATTTAATTCAGAGGGTCCAGCTCTTATGGTGGGGTCTTCCATCCCTCTTTCCCTTGTCAGGGGTCTGCAACCTTTACTTTACAAGGAACAATTTAACCTCATCTCACCTGGATTAAAGTCGTCCTGGAGCCAAAAAAATACCTTCTCAATGAAGACAATACAGTGTATTAAATTATATACAGTTAAAATTATATAGAATAATGTTAGATTTAATTCATATTGATCACGTTAACTTAAAAATAGTTTAAAATAAAATAAATGCTGATTCTGATGAGCGTGTACGCTCCATCGCTGAGCTCGGCACATTTTTCCATTTTACTGCTGCTCTCAATGTGAGCGTGCACTCAGTGAAGGGTTGGTTATGTCTGGTTCCGTTCATAGCGGACCGCGCGCACTCCAAAGGAGCACATTGGCGTTTATACTCGGTGCATTCATCGTTGCATTACCCACAGCCAAGATGTGTGAGCGTGCACCGTCTCCTCACCCGCAGCACTGTGGTCAAGCCAGCCTCCTCAACTTAGCAGCCAGCCAATTTGCAGTGCATGTTTAAAGATGGTTTTACGGTAATCCGCAGTGTGGAGAGAGAGAGAGAAAGAGAAGTGTACTCAGTGGGACGTGACGAAGTGCTCAGCCGCTCCTATAAAATAACGTCACTCTATACGTAATCGCACGGATGCGACCAGATAAAATTTTCACTCTCACACTGAAAAAATACTCGCATATGCGACCAATTTTGGTCGCAGTCTCGAGCCCTGAGGTCACATATTGTTTAATTCATTTATGACTTCACCCATCCGCGCACGTGTTCATACATCACCTTTTATTGGACAGCTCGCTTTCTAAGAGATCTGATTGGTCAGGATGCGGAACTTGAGCACTCGCTCAAATCCGAGCCAGAGCAAAACCTGCTCTCGACCACCAGGCTTGCCGTTCAGCTTAAGTTACCATGGTGATTTAGCTCCATAAGACGTTAGCCAGCTTAATTGTCCAGCACACACTGATTAAATCCTGGAAATTAGCGCGATAATAGGTAATTTCGCTTCTTAACATACCCCACAAAAGTCTGTTTTTATCTTAACTGTAAACACTCCCTTATTGACCATGTCACAAAAGCATTGCATTGTGGGATAAATAGAAGAGTTTTTACTTCATTTTTACTGTGATTTCCTGTGTTTGCTCCCAAAAAACTCTACCAAAGTGCCTTCCCAACACATTTCTGGTGTTTTTATGGACTGGAAATTGCGGCAAAAATAATGGTGGATGTTTATTTTGAGGCTTGTTTGAGGCCAGTCTAGGTGCCCATTATGCCCATTCCATCACTGTCCACTGCTGGAAGCATTACCAAACATATGAGCATCAGACACAAACTGGACAGGGTATATAAAGTTTAAACTCATAGTATTTTATGTATGTGACCAAAGCAAATTCCCTGTACGTGAAAACATTCATGGCAACAAAAACGTTTCTGATTCTGTAAAAGAATAAAGTTTGACCGTACACCAAAATAAAACAAAAAAACATTTGCATTTGCAGTTATCATTAGCAAAACTACTGCAGGAGATCAATAATACATTGTTAAATGGTACACCTCATGTTCTCCATCAGCTCATTTGATCGTCTCAGTAGAGTTATTAAAGATTAGTGCCTTCTCTTCATAATTGATAGATAATTACAATTATGACATTATCATAATTGTAATCATAATTGAAAGTTAACATTTTATAAAAACTGTCAATTACAAATTAATTAAATGTAAAACTGGGGAACTGGAAATTTAGTAATTGAGAACGTAATTGTAATTGACTTTCAGGGGAAAAATATCAATGTAATTGGGAAAAATGCCAGTCACCGTAATCATAATTGAGTTGTACATGAACATGAATAATTGAAGACATAATTGTAATTGAAAAATGTAATTGAACTTAACTCTGCTTCTTTTCATTGTGCTTTTAGAATACATTAATATGTGAATATACTTGAACTTTTAGAAACTGCTTTGATTATTGTACATATCTGTATTATATTTGTATTATTATTCTTATATCTTGTCTTTTTCTACTGTAATGTGTGCAATTGTATTAAATCTTTATTTAATTAACAGTCTTTTAGTTAATTATGTAATTTTTTCTTTTCCTTTTCCTTTCTTTGATTCGTGTTTATTCATTTTATTTGTAATATTTCTTGAGCCTCTGTACTGCAAGTAATCAGCCCCGAGGATAAATAAAGTATTTCTGATTCTGATTACACACACGAATTCAACCTATTTGGTGTGGTTGTATAATTAGCTGTATCTGGCAGAAATACACATGAGCCCATTAATGTGGTGTATGCCGCCCTGTGCCATGAGTCGGCTGGTTGCCTCATATAAGCAACTATTATCCCTCAATTACACCCCGGTACAAATTACATCACCTAAACACATTTTAAATACATTTGCAGATTCATCAAAAAGTCAAAACACCACTATACTCAGCAAAAACAAGGTTTACAAAGGCTTTTACTCTTTGAGCTCTACGTAAAAACAAACTGCTTAACTTCTTTAACTGAAAGTAAATGTTTAGAGTGAACCTGGTGACCTCTCATCCTGCTTCCTGTCTCAATGATACGACTGGTCTGACTCAAACCAGTGTTTTTCTCCTCACTCCACACAGCCGCTCTGTGTTAGGAGTAATCTAATTAGTCCCAGATTTGATTAGCGAGGTGAAACCAACCAAAACCTGGGAATAACATCTTTGTTAGAATAATCTGGGAATAAGAATAAGTTTTCCTACATTGTGGCAAAGGCCAGGTGTAGGCGTCTAGGTGTGTGTGCATGTGTGATCGTAAACTTGTGAACTACTGAAGCTCAAACTTTGTGACACTTCTCCAAAGGCCAGTAGGTCATCTCTCTTCTTTCTGACTCCCAGTGATCTCCTAGAGATAAACGCCATGTCACAGGCAACCACGTCAACTTTCTCCTCCCCCCCCAAAGTTTTTCCACACCAAAGTGGGTCAATGTGTAAAACACTCCTAACTTGGCAAGAGAAGAGATGAATAGAGTGAGGCAGTCTTTCCAAACAGCTATAATATGACGAAACGGTAGTCACTCAGCAACCCCCCGCACCCTCCTCCCCCCATGAAACATTCACTCAGCAGCACGGGCCTCCACTTAAAGCTATGCTCTGTGCGTCTGTGTGTAGGAATCTAAGAAACCCAAACCTACAATAGTGTGAACCTGTACAAAGACATAGATGTCAAATGTTCAGCAAAATTTAACCCCTGCAATAACAACCTACGCTGCACTTCGTATTAGGACACATTTGTCTCAGAACCGTTTACATTCTTTAGCACTGGGAACTATGATAGCAGGTCTGCTGAGTCCGTACTAAACCAGCTAACCGTCCCTCCAGATGTGCATCAATGAACCTTGGCTGCCTGTGACCCAAATCTTAGGTTCATCATTTTTCCTTCCTTGGCGTGATGGATACTTACTGCACTGCAAGAAAACCCTCGCGAGATGCAGTTTTCAGGCGCTCGGACCAACTGGTTGAATATGTCGAATATGTGAGCTGCAGCTGTTAGTGCAGGTAGCTAGAAGGGTGAAAAACAGGATCCATTAGGATAGAGTGGGGCTTAGATAGGGGTAGGAAATGATGAGAATCCATTGAAAAAAAGCCAAGATACAGCATTTAGAATGCGATTGGCGAAGGCTTTTCTAGTGACATTATAGGACCCTCCCACTGATCAAAGCCTGTATTTTCTCCATCAGCGACCTTCTCCCATCTTATAAGATTTATCCAACACTATTTTGAAGTCAACACGACTTTTCGCTAGAGCTGTTAGCGTTGGACGCCACTAAAAGCGGCGCCCTCTGAAAAAGCATGATAGGTAATTTCGACATTGAGTCTTGTTTAGGGGTGGACAGTCAACATGTGTATCAAATATGAAGCAGTTTGAACTTTGCATTTGAGAGTTATATGCATTTTCCTATTATGGCGTGCTACATGGCACCAAGGAAGAGAGAGGATGAAAAGGAGCTTCAAAGTTGGAGGCTTGAAAGTGGATTTTTATAACTGAATGTAGTGAATTTGATGCAAATCCATTGAAAAATAGCCAAGATACAGCATTTAGAATGTGATGGCGAAGGGTTTTCCAGTGACATTATAGGACCCCCCCACTGATCACAGAATGTTTTTTCTTCATCAGCGACCTGCAGCAACCATCATGTGTATCAAATATGAGGCGGCTTGAACTTTGTATATTAGAGTTATATGCGTGCCATAGTTGCTAACAGTGAACATGACCATAAATGGCACCAGTCAAAAATGCAAGGCATGATGGGAAATGTTTCAAGGCAGTCGTGAATAGGCATGGGCATATGTCATTTGTGTGAAATTTGAGGCTGATTGAACTTTGTGTGTCAGAGTTATGGGTTTTTTGAAATTGTGGCGTGCTTCAGAAATTAGCATTGTAACTATGCGGCGGCGCCACGATCAAACCGTTAGAGATACGCAAATTATTTCGATGATTTTTAATCTTCAGTGGGTCTTAAGTGTTCTGGAAGAGTTTGAAGCGAATCGGATGAACCCCCTTAGACGAGTTCACACAAATGCGTTTAGCCATTTTTGACTTTTGAGTCAAGATGGCTGACTTCCTGTTTGGTTTGAGGCGTGGGTTATCGGGTAACTTTTTGCTCATCTTGGGGTCAAGAATACATGTGGCGAATTTCGTATTGAATCGGGCATCTTTTAGTTTTTTTTTCATTGCGCCAAAATATCTAATTGATCAGCAGACCTGAGGTGCGTGCAAATTTTGGTGAGACTTTGGGCCTTCTAAGGGGCAAAACCAAAAATATTAAAAAATAAAACATATAACATAGAATATGAAAAAACACTCAAATATCACTAAAAAGTTTCTCTGCTTTCATGAGGAGGAATTTCAGACATTTCAATTTTGAAATGTGTCGCAAAAGCGCTATGGAAACGCTTTTTCCACAAATACACGTACATGGTCACATGACGTGAGGTACCTGACCACTTCTCTCCGAAAAAACATGGCGGGGTATTTGTAAACATATGAGGAGACCAGGACAAAAAAAATTAATTACTGCCACATTAGGTGTGAAACAACAATGGAAGACAGAGTGTTATAAGGAGGTTCTGAGCATCCATCTTCCTGCAGCGAAGCCTCGTGAGATGAGATTTCACAGGAGCAATGAGGCTCCTTCCCCCCAAAACAACGTTCAATGGAAACACATTCAAAACGAAATTATACTTCGTCGACATTTAGAAACAGCTTTTATTTTGCAAAAATCTTTAATGGGTACCCAGCTACTGTCCTTCTTGTCTGGCAAAGAACCACAAGAAATCACATTAAGAAGAAGAAAAACATTTCTATACATCTATCTACAGGACTCAACATCCCACAATGCAATGCACAAAACGTTTTCTGCAACATCAATAAGTGTGTTTTATGTGGAGATCAAAACAAAGTTTTGAGTGGCAATTTTAAATATTACCATATCTTTTTGGAACAAAGGATCTTCAATTTATGGATCTATGAGGTCTACACTACGGTATGTGTCGATCGTACGGTATGTACGACCGTGGCTCAGGTGGTAGTGGGTCGTCTTCTGATCGAGAGGTTGGGGGTTCAATCCCAGTACCATTATGTGTCGAAGTGTCCTTGGGCAAGACACTGAACCCTAAGTTGCTCCCAGTGGATCTATGAGGTCTACACTACGGTATGTGTCGATCGTATGGTATGTACGACCGTGGCTCAGGTGGTAGAGGGTCGTCTTCTGATCGAGAGGTTGGGGGTTCAATCCCAGTACCATTATGTGTCGAAGTGTCCTTGGGCAAGACACTGAACCCTAAGTTGCTCCCAGTGGTCGACTAGCGCCTTGCATGGCAGTCCTGTCCCACTGGTGTGTGAATGTGAGAGTGATTGGGTGAATGAGCTGATATGTAAAGCGCTTTGAGACTGCTTCAGTGTGGTGATAAAGCTCTATATAAATCAAGTCCATTTACCATTTATCTGATTTAAAAAAAAAAAATGAATAAGAAGGTTTTCCAATTTCCTCCGACAATCAAAAAACATGTATTTTAGGTTAATTAGGGTGCCTAAATTAATATGAAACTATTTGATTACCTGTCTAACGTTTCCAGCAACAAAAGTATTTCTTTTTTTAATTTTCTGTCGTCATTATTGCATTATTAACAAAATAAAGATGAAGCAGCAGAAGCATTTTAATGGCGTATAACTTCCTGTGGGATTACTGAGGTGGATGGAACTACTCTCATTAATAACTCTGGTGTGTGTGTGTGTGTGTGTGTTTGTGTATTTGTGTAAAGGTGCACACTTCCTTGGGTCTCACAGGCGAGCAGGAGGTCTGACAGGACCTGACAGCAGACACAGCAGGGAATCATCCTGCTCCCATCAGCCATCGGGTTATGTTTGGACTGTAAACATCCTGCTGACTCACTGAATGGAGCGCTCCACTTGTCTCGTCATTAGAGACGATGCAAAAAAGTGAAGCAGCGCGACAAACAAATGGAAGTAACCCTCGGCTGATCTATAAAAAGACGGCCACTTCGAAATCAGCCAAAACTACTACACTTCTTTTTCTTCTTCTTCTTCTTCTTCTTCTTCTTCTTCTTCTCCGCATCTTCAGAAAAGTGATTACTTTTTAGTGTTTTATAGTCTGACTTTACGACAGCCATGATTTTACGATTATTCAGCTAGTGGCAAGAGGCTATTTCCCCCCACATGAAGGAAATGAGGACAAGCTCTGTAATAGAGGATGAGTATTCCTTTTGGATGGAACTGTACTAAACCTCTGATGACACACAATGAGCACATCCAAGTGTTTCATATAAACTAAGTAATCCCATCTGTCTTTACTCCTACACACAAACAACGAGTCATCACCACCTGTATTTCAGAGTGACCCAAAAGCTTTAATCTTCTTTCTTTTTTTTATGCATTGAAAAACAGACCAGAAGAAAAAGATGGCCCAACTACAATCTGGAGGGTTTAAATAGAATATTCCTAATCTTATATCATGTTTTATTTTAAAGACAACAGAGTTTACATTTGCACAAATACACAAATGTTTACAGCAGACAGGGGAACTGGCGGGGGCCACACAAAACTGGGCCAGTATGTGGCCAGTGGCCTAGTTTTGTGTGGCCCCCGAGAAAAGAAATTGTAATTCATGAAGTTGGAGGGAATATGAAGTGCAACATAATACACAAAATAACTCCAACAAAACAACAAAATGTAAACTAAAGTACACGAAATAATAACAAAAACACACAAAAGGACTTCAAAAACACACAACGCCAACAAAATTACAAAAAAAATAGACAAAATAACTCCAAAAACAACATGCAGAAATGCAAATGCAGAAAAATGTACACAAAATAACAACAAAAAAAAACAAAACACAAAAAGACTTCAAAAGCACAAAACAACTTATATATGCAGAAAATGACAAAAAAAAAAAGCACAAAAATACACAAAATGACTTAAAAAAACACAAAAAGACTTCAAAAGCACAAAATAACTTATATATGCAGAAAATGACAAAAAAAAAAAGCACAAAAATACACAAAATGACTTAAAAAAACACAAAACGCCAACAAAATTACAAAATATCCAGAAAAGTAGGGATGTCCCGATCCAACTTTTTCACTTCCAATACTATACCGATACTGCAGCCTCGAGTATTTGGCCGATACCGATATCGAGCCGATACAACATCAGCACAAATCATACATATTTTTATTGCTTATTTTGTAGTGTGGAATGTTAGAAAAAGCTTAATTATTAAAAAAACAGACCCATTTATTATGAAATAATGGATTACATATAATTGATCTTTTAGAATAAGAATATTCTATGAATGAACAAAAGAAGTTAAAAAATAAAATAGAAGATGTTGAAAAAATAAATCCAAAAAACCAATATGTATTATATCGGAGGTTTTAGATGCAGCCCAATAAAATCCAATATTCATTTTCTGGCTGATATTGGACACCCCTACAGAAAATAACTCCAAAAAAAGCTCAAATCGACAACAAATATTAAGAAAATGACAGAAAAATAATTAAAATAATAACAAAAACAGACTAAATAACTAAAAATTACAATAACAATTCCCAAAATGACACAAAGATAAGCAAAATGAAAAAAACAAAACAACAAAATCACACAAATAAGACTGCAAACAAAAAACAATCCCTTTGTTTTTTCGATCATTATCCTAAATGTCAACATGAATGTTGATAATGTGGCCCTAGGATCAGATAATCACATTTGTGTTGCCTCGCTGAGATAAAAGTGTCCCATCTCTGATTTATAGAATCATGGAGTTCATATTGACATTTTTATGTCACACGCCTGCAGTTTCACTTCATGCCACGGGAGCTTCAATCTGTCACGTCAACAATCTAGTAAAATTCAGTAACATAAAGTTTATTAAACCTCAACTTTAGATTTAAATGGCTTGGTGTCCCATGATGAAGTTCACAACACTTTCCACAAGATAAAGTAAAAACCCATCCACAAATGTAAAAGACATTGAATGAAGGGTTTTAACCAGCAAATATTATATTTTGGATTGATTGTTACACACAAGTAAATGTTATTCTTCCTTCCTGATTTAGAAAACCATGATGTTTCTACTATCAGAACATACTGCTCCTTTTATTTCATCGTCCAAATTCTGCCAGGCACAAAATTTGAATTAGGATGAAGATACTTTTGGCAAGACAGCGTCTGCTCTGCACGCCCCAGGGTTGGTGCACAACGTATGAATAGGAAGCTTGAAAATCATCATCGCTGACTATAGAGAGTCTGACATGGAGAGATCAACAGAGTGATTTCAGACACAAACTCTGCAGGCCATCTCTGCTACTTATCACACTTCCCATTATGCTCCTTCTACTTTCTCACCTTCTCTGCCAGCAGCTCACGGATTTTCCCCGCCTGGAGCCGGAACCTCAGCAGCTGCATCTCCAGAGAGACGCAACGCTTCTGCCAATCCACACCAGCCGCTCCAGCAGCTCCGGCTCCGCTGCTCTCGAACACGTCCGCCATGGTGACGACTCTGTGGCTGCAATGTGAAGGAAGAAAAAACCTTTCTAAATGTCAAGTTGGAATTACTCTGCTAGTTGTTCAAACCTGAGATTAGTCAGAGACTCTTGGCCCAGGGACAAAAATCTGGATTTGGAGCATTCAATCAAGCTAGTATATGTGATGCACCATGAGAAAACAGGAACAAGTCAGCCAGGGGGCGTTTTGAGTCATCTACGGTAGTGTTTCTCAAATGTGGTTATGTGTACCCCTAGGGGTACGCAATGGCACAACAGGGGGTACTTGATAGATAGAGAGAGAGAGAGAGAGAGAGAGAGAGAGAGAGAGAGAGAGAGAGAGAGAGAGAGAGAGAGAGAGAGAGAAATGAACAAATAATGAACAAATAAAGTGTCAGTCTTGGTCCCATCTTAGGCGTGAGATGACCGTAAATTATCAAAACTATACAAATAAATCTATTCAGCAGCGACTTCATCAGTGTTTTTCAACCTTGGGGTTGGGACCCCATGTGGGGTCGCCTGCAATTTCAGAAAAATGTAAATAGATTTTTGAAATGTTTTAATAATTTTTTTTTTTTCTTATTAATAAAACAACACAATCTTAAACAATTGTATTTCTATACATTCACTTTGTTAAATATACATCTAGTTACACTAAAATGCAATAAAAAAAAAAAAAAAAAAAATCCGAGCTCAAACATGATTAAAACCAAATATAGAAAAAAAATGTCTTTGGGGTCACCAGAGATTCTTGGTATCAAAATGGGGTTCAAGAACCACTACACTAAATACTGTTTCTTTCCACTTATTTACAAAATGAGATTCTTTAAAATGTGTTTTATTACTCATTTACTCCATCATTATGCTCTACAGTTTCAAATTTTGTAGTCGGACGAATGGGGTTCTTGGATTCAGAAATAAGAGAAAGGGGGTACTTGAGCCAATAAAGTTTGAGAACCACTGATCTATGAATTTTCAAAGTGTGGATTTTAAGCTTTTCAATTGTGTCACGCACAAAGACATCAAATAATATTTGAAGAATTTTGAACCATTTGAACATCGGTTTTGAAAGATTCTGAAGTTTTAATCACATTAAAGCAGCCAGCTGAGGGGGCATAAACAAAGGCTGCGGATTTGCATTAACCCAACCCCCAACAATGTTTCGAAATGTATGTTTTAATGGGTTTAATGCAATTCACAGCCGCAGTGAATGACTTCACCTTCCGTATAGAGTTAAATCGAAGCGCAGCGCGAGTGTTCAGAAATGGATTGACTGAATTCCACTCGTATAGCCTATGTATGTCGGATTAGCTGATATGTTGTTTGTCACTCAATGCAACACAGCGCTAAGAAAAACAAAGGATTGTTGTCTTAAAATTATTATTTCTGTGGTCAGAAGAGGTGAGGAGGACAAGAAAGAGACTGAGCAGCTCTGGTGAGTGTTTGAAACAGGTTGCTCCAGTTAAAGGTCTAGTATGATATTTTTCACCAATCTTCATTTGTTCTAAGAACCCCAACAACATAGTATTTGAGGTTTATTTTCCCACTTACGCCTACTTATGAATATGCATGTCTGTAGATGCTAGCCACACTCAACAGCTGATCACTAGCGATTATCTTAAACTATGCACACACTCTTGTTATTGTTTTCAGCCAAAAAACTGCACATTGTAGTAAACACGTGGCTATTTAAGTGGCTATTGTGAGTTTGAGTTAGACAAACAATGTTTTATCATCCTCTCAGCAGCTGAACATCCTCTTCCTCCACAGGGACACACATATTAATATCCTTACTACAAAACTGCACCTTGATAGTGATGTGCCCCGGATTACACCTCAATTCAAGAGGGATGTCGGGTGTTCATCAGCTGTTAGCACAGAGTGCTAACAGCTGATGGGTGTAAACAATGCGGCCGTGGCTCCAAGCAGTGACTCCTGACACGATCGCAAAGATTGCAGACACAAGCAGCAGGAAAAGTAGTGCAGTTTGGGCGTCCAGTAGTGCAGTTTGCGTTTACATATATGGCAATAAACTAGTATAACATATATTCGACATTAAACCGCAGTGTTTGTTTTAGCTGTTTGATAGTTTGAGAAGGAGGAGCTCACATTCTTATAGGGAGGCATGTATTATGTCCATGGTAGGAGGAGTTTCCCGTAGGTGATGTCAAGTACGAGGGAAAATCCAACTCGCCTGTTTGGAGCCAACTTTTAGCAAAATGTGGAATAACAAGGAGGGGAGGAAACAGAACTTTTTCAACTTTGGCCCTCTGGATGAGGCTAAATAGATCTATATCACTGGAGCAAATCCATTATAAAGTGATTTTTTCAGCATGCCTCCCCTTTAAATGTCTTACGCTGCTGCTGCTGCTGCTGCACACACTTCATAAAGCAGCGTTAGTCGGACTCATAATCAGAATAGATGCATAAGAAGCCACGGGTTTTACTTCAGTGTGTAGTTTATTGGCCGATATGTTGATGAGATGTGAGATTCCACACCCCCAAACAAGGGACTCGCTCGGTACTAAAACAAGCTGTTTTCAAAGACAAAGTTTACCTTTTTAAAACCTCTGACACGGTTATCTGAAGCATGGAGTGCTTTCTTTACAACTTCAACAAGCACATTAACAAAAAACCGACGAATCACTATTTTCTTAGAAAATGAAGGTTTTCGTCCTTTTTACTCCGTTTGTCTCATGCTAACTTGTTCCTGTTTTTTTCATGGCGCATATCTCAGGGCCAACAAATAGAGACAGACGATATCATTCACACCCACTCCCTCTGATGGGTGATTTAGAGACTCCTAGGAAACAAGAGCACTTAGAAATACAACAAAAGCAAAGAGAGAATAGTTCTGAACTTTGCAGTAAAAGAAAAGCCATAAACAGAAATTAGCAAGAGTATACTATACAGTTAGGAAGACAGATTATCATTATGGAACTAAAGCAGGATGCTATACAAAGTGATGGCCAAAGGGACTTCATTCAAAGCAAAAGGATTGTTTATGAAATAAAATAGACATTAAAGAGCACCTCAGTATCTGTTTGCCTGCAGTTTGAACACAACATGTTATAAAAAGAAGTGGAAAACGTGCTGTGTTGACCGCACTTCCCATGACTCACAGGAAAAAATGTGCGTAAAGTGATTACTAACGATGACTGTGCAATGACAAAAGTGATAGACTAGAGTTTGTTGCTTCCCAGATAGAACACGTGAATCTCAGCCGTCTGTTCATATAAAACAAAACACACACCTTAGAGATGTTACAGCAGCTACTATTTCCCTCTTTCTCCTTCAACTCTCTCATGCCCACACACACTGAACAAAACCTCAGCGGGAAGGCTCTGTGTCAGCAGGAGAGCGGGTTCATGCGTGCCGACTCTCAGGCCTGGCAGCCACAAAGCAGGTCAGCGCTTTGCTTTTTAGCCAAATTACCCACTAACACAATCCCTCCTGCAATCCCTTCTTAATTACAAGGAAGGAGCGAAAGGGGATCCTGCACGGCACAATAGTGTCTTTTTGCATGACGGTCCCATCACAGCTAGAGGGTGGGGGGGCTGTCAGCCTGTCTCTGAAAAGAGAGAGAAGGAAGAATGTGTGACAATGAATGGGCTCAGGGCTGAATGTGGGAAACTGGGGCGCTGAAGTTATTTTTACCTGTGGAGGATTGGCTGGAGGCTATTTTTCTCTGGCAAGACACCCATTCACAAACTTTAAAGCCTCACTGTGTGAACTCCAGAGATGCCTAATTATCATGCGATGAAAGTTGCCGTGACTGTTCCGTGTGATCCCTTCAAATTCAGATAAAGAATCTGAAGTCGGAGTTTGAGTAAACTTTCACACGAAAACAGCGAAACAGTTGGTTTATGATGTCTATTCAGGGTTATTTTTCAGCCTCGGTGTGCAGCCAGACGCTGTCAGCAGACGATCAAAGTCCACAAGCTGTAACTTAGCTATGGCGATCCCTACAATTAGCATGCTCATAAAGACAGGCCTAACAAACAAATTACAGAAGTCAAGCATGTGGAGGTTTGGCCAGTCAACCACATTATCCAGCCTGAGAACCCAAGGTCCACCAACCAACGTCTTTCTCTCTCTGAGGCAAATCTGAGGATAAAGGACAAGAAAAGCCGGACATCCCTGTGGTGAGGAGGAGGAGGGATCAGTCAGTTTGAAGAAAAATAAAAAAAACCTTGCGGGTCAAACTGTTGCTCCCCTCCTCCAAATCCCAAACAAATGGGTGTAAACAAGCCATTTGCTGGTAAAACACTCTGCGTTGGAGTGCTAATTCTCTTGTTGTGGGTTGTTTAAAGGGCCCATGTTACGCTAAATCAACTTTTCTGTGCTTTAAACATCATAAAAGTGCTATTTGGGCTTCATACACATGCCCAAAGCGTTTTTTCAATAATTCCCTCAGTCATTAGTTTAGAGGGGGATTTGCTCCTTTCTTACTGCAGGGCGAGCACAAACACCTCGCTCCAATTTGATGATGCGTTCCCACTTTGATGACAAATTTGACATGGCACTGAGCTGGAGAAACCGTGCCGCCAGGAAGCTCTCTGCCGTGATTGACATGTTAACAGACTTCGCGCAGTGCTATGTATGTATTTTCTACAGTCTATGTATGTACCGGTGAACGCCCCGCCCCCATGCTCTGTCTCGTGTTTATAAAGCAGCATGAGCTCAGCTACGGAGTGGGTGGGAGGAGGGCGGGCCATCCTCTGGCGCTACGTCACCGTGCGGGGAGGAGGAAGTCAGTGTCCCGTCTATAGACACGCCCACTCATGAATATGTATAACTATGCTGCAAATCTGCCTGTTTGTGTAGAGTTGCTCAGAAAGTGACTTTTCAGAGGCTAAAACTCTTGAAAACAGGCAAGTTTGGGAAGATAAACCTCAAATACTATGTTTTTGGGGTTCTTAGAACACATGGAGATGAGTGAAAAATAGCATGACATAGGACCTTTAAGGCCAGCAAGTATAAAGGAAGCAAAGGTTGCATGAGTTGATGCAGGCGTACTCCTTTAAGATCACTTCTCCTGAGCACATCAGGAAGAGATGAAAAACTCAGCACTTTCGTGTCAAGTATGAGGCAATATAATATACATGAAGTGCGTGGGAGTGATAACCCAATCACATTTTAAACTGAAGTCACATTCTCCTTTTGCATCAGCGTTACACTCTGCTGAAGCCAATTTTCCAGTGAGCTGTTTGTTAGAGATCGTCTGATAATAAGTATCTTTTTTACTGGAAGGTGTTCGTCTGGGACAATATGTGCTGAACACAGTGAGGATAGGGTCGCGAAAAACACAAACCAAGACTGTGTTCGAAATGGCATACTACGCACTACAAAGTCAAACCACTAAAGCATGGTTAGGATGATGACAGTTCCCACTGAAGCATACTTCCAAGTTTTCCAAGATGCATTTCGAACCTACAATGACAAAAACCTGAAGCACACTGAGGTTAAATATCTCTGTTGATTTGCCACCTTTAAAAGTTCTGAAAGTATTTTACGCGAGAAAGTGACATTTCGAAGACCCATCATTGCGCTACTGACAAAACTTCTGTTTAACTTCAAAACAAGAGCCCTATTTATGAAAGCGTTAAAAAACTAATGGAAGACAAGAAGAGATGCTTTGTTTTGAAAGGGGGATGTTTGATTTTTTAGCTTCAAGCTGGTCCCAGAGCAATTTTACATTCCGCTCGCAATGCATCATGGGGCGGTTGAGTGTGACTAGTGTGTTCCCACCGTGCATACTTCATAAATATCCAGATATAGTAGACATCCGGGTGTTTCTCGTGTACTCAATCGCTCCATGCTATCTAATGTAAACTCACAACATACAAATTTTGACTTCATACTTAGTATGAGTAATACGTTAGTATGCAATTTCGAAAACAGCCTTAGAATTCAAATTCACACACACCTATCATAACACTTGGGCTACCAACAATGGAGATCGACCCACACTAAGGCGTTAGTAAAGTAGTTTAAAAAACGCAATTAATGTCAAGCAAAACAAAGTACATCAGGAAATGACAAGTTGTTTATGCTAGAATAGAATTCCTCAATATGTTACATGACCAAATGCACAAATTATACCCATTGTTTGTAAAAAAGACGTAAAAGGTCAAAATTGCCGCTCAAATGTTTGTTTTGATCTCCACTTTAAATACTCTCTTACAGTAGAGATCAAAACAGACTTTCGAGCAGCAATTTCAACCTTTTACATCTTTTTTTGAGCAAATGATCTTTGATTTATTGATCTATGAGACCTGTATTATGTCTTTATCTGATAATCCAGCAGGTTAAAGTCACATTTTACATGCAACCAACTACAAAGTAGGGCTGGGCAAGAAAAATAAATAAATAAATAATCGATTTATTCAGTTTATCGAACTTGTTGATAAAAAAAAATTTTATTTTGCAAATTTGAGTTTAAAAAAATAAACGTTTTCTTTTTTTTCCCATTATATTTTTTTGGACTTTTTTGCATTCCGCCATGTGGGTTACTGTAACGCGATGTGAGCCCGCACCCTCTTTCTTTACAAGTGTTTACCCTTTGAGTAGGCTATATATGTGCCACAGGCATGTTTCATTTTTTATTCGCACTATGCTGAGATGCCAAGGCTAAGAGTTTATTATTTTTTAATTGTAATGTTATATGTTATAGAATATGTAGTTATCTGATTTCTTAATCTGAAAATTGAAGCTACTGTGAAGTTGCTGTTGCACTTTTGCTTAAACCTGGGTTAAAGCTTGAAATTGTTGAATGACAGAGACTCATTTACTTTTATTTTGGGATTGTTCTATGCATTTTAACTCTTGAGGACAATCACAGCAATAAAGTTTGACAATATATCTGATGTCTGCAGTCATTTTTAAATGCATTGAAAAAATTAATCAAAAATCAAATCGAAACTCAAATTTTTCTTTAAAAAATCTGATTTTTTTTTTTTTTTTTTTTTTTTAAGCAAAATTGCCCAGCCCTACTGCAAAGTCAGAAACTGCAATGAATTATATTTCTGAAACTGAAAGCATCTCCTCCACATTCTTTACTTATATTTTTAACAGTCTCAGCAGCAGCCGTTTCATATTCCTTCTGATCACGTCATGTTAATGATGGATTTCAGGTGACTGACAAGGAAATTTGACGATATTTACGCTAAAAAAATGTGTGTTATATGGATGTTAGATGACTGACGTGCTGTGAGGGAACTTCATGTGGTCACAATCGGAGCAAAACTGAATGGAAACGCCACAGCGAAACAACCCCAGCAGGACGCTTTTCTACCACTGCCACTGCCAATGACTTTCCATTCCCTAACATGATGAATTACTCCTCAATAGGTCAGGATGAATATCCAGGGAGAGGTTTTATCCAGCGGCTGACGGATGTCAGGCTCCATAATAAAATATTTTGGACAGAGTTATGTTTCCCTATGGTTTGATGATGATCAATGTTGAGTTCTCCTGGAGGATAAGGAGAGAGCACATGCAAACCAAACACACACACAACCAACTTGTTTTTTTTGCTCATTTACCAGAGAGGAGATTGACCCAAAAGCAAATGCAGACGACGAGACAGTGTGGAGCGTGCAGCTGTGCTGATGGAAGTGATTAGGGTGGGTCGGTGATATCACCTCCAACACACTTTTCTAATCCTCGCTGCTATTGTCCCTGCTGAGGTCTAACTTGGCTTTTCAACACGTTGGCATCCAAACACCTCTTTGAATAACATACTGCATTACATAGCAAGGGTGTGAATGTGGGTCAGTGTGTGTGTGCGTGTGTGTGACGGATGAGTGTGTGTAAAAGTCAGTGACAAAGATAAACTCATGTAGAGTCCATTGGATGCCTTTGACCTATTTTGTTGTTATTTGGTTGCATTCTACAGCAACTATTAGAACATACTTTATCGACAATATATCGTGCAACAATACGAGTGTTTATCGCGATGAGAAATGTAGACGTGCTAATACTGAAGAAAAATAACACGTCTATATCTTAGATTGGGGCTGTGTACACTGTTCTAGTTTAATGTTTAAAAACACTTCGTTATGCAGAATTCATGCACAGATAGGAATATTCGTTTGATTCATGATTTAGTTTTAATTCTAAAATGCCATAAATTGTCAGCCTCTGTTTTTTGTATTCCATTTGCAGTGTGGCACTTTTTGTGCTTTAAACTGGAAAAAAAATATTTATTTTATTGTTTATTTTATATTGAGTTACTCAAATAAAAGCATGGTTAGGTTTTAAACCGCATTTTTGGGGGCTTTTTTAAATTTTCCACTAATATTGTCTTGTATCGTAATCGTGAGCCCAGTACCGTATATTGTCTCAACTTTGTATATCGTCCCACCACTACAATTTAGCTTCACACTTAATCCTTTCATCTATTAGTCTAGTAAATGGTCTATTTTGATTGTTGTTAATATATATATTATACAATATATATATATATATATATATAATACAATATATATATATATATATATATATATATATATATAATATAAAGAAAACACTACCCGGTCCTGGATGATATCTAAGGAAGAGGATTAGGACCAATTTTGATGGAGAAAATAATTTTGGGCAAACCAAGAATAGAGTGAAAATGTTGAGAATAAAGTTGAAATTTGAGAATAGAGTTGACGTTTCAAAAATAAACTCAAACTACAATGTCGTGATAAAAGTCGGTTTGTCAAGTCAAATCCACTAGGGCCAATTCACCATAAACGACAACAGTCTCCATCAAAACTGGCCCTAATCCATTTCCGTAGCTCCTCAATAGCCACAGACGGACTGAATGCTCAGATGATTGTTTTTCCTTCTGAACAGATTAAGGTTTTGGTAATATCTCTTCAAAGTCCTTAAACAGATTACAACACCATGTTTATGATCTAATAAAGAAAGAATCTCTGTTATTATTAAAGTATAGTTCAAAGCCTTCATCGATACACAGCGGTTTGTAGACAGCCTGCCACAATCTGCTGTTGTTTATATGGTTACTTGGCCCTCGTCAGCTTCTGTAGATTTGACTTCATTTGCGGACCTTCGACTTTTATTAGGACATTGTATTTTGACTTCATTTTCGAAATTGTGACTTTAATTTTGATATTATATTTGCTGTTGCTATTGGTCCGGTGTCACGGTCTGAGTTTACCCCCATACTGAGATTATAACCCTAACCCTAACATAATCCAAGAAACAAATAAAACACGTGTCCATTCACTTTGAAAACAAAAATAAACAAAAGCAAAAAATAATTTTTCAGTAGTGCGCCTGTGCGCATATACAATCTGAGTATGATGTGAACTCAGACCGTGACACCTGACTCGGACTAGACCATGGTTCCGGTACTTGTATACGCAGCAAACCGAATGCCGGCAATTCCGTCACTGCTGGACCTGTGTCCTTCTAGCTATACACTATAGTTCTGTCAGTTTTATTTTAAACCTAACCATAACCCTAACCCAGGAAATACCCTAAAATGTTTCTTTTTTTCCATATATATATATATTTTTTTAAAAGTGGAATTTGCCGTTTTAAATATGTTAAAATGCAAAAAAATTAAATATGTCAGAGGTGGGATTTGAATCCCCATCAGCGTAAGGAAAAATCCTTGAGTCTAGCGCCTTGGCCCACTCAGCCATTGTAACACAGGCACATTACGCTCATGTAGAAAAGGTCCGGCAGTGACCATGAACGTTTCCAACGGTAGACAACGGGCATGCGCACCTGGCAAACTGCGCATGCGCGTCTGTCATGTTGAAAAAAGGTTATAATATTTCCTCTAATTTTTAGGGTTCGGGTTAGAATTAGGGTTTATCATAGAAGGAAAATTTAAGGTAGCATAATATTGTACGTTAACGTGTAAATATTTACTTCTACTATTAGCGCGCATGCTTTCACGCATAGGACTATTTTTCACTACACCTGAACTATAGTCAGGTTTGTGTGACACTTCGTATGAAATTTCAAATGTATTCCTGATTTGCCCAAAATTAGTTTCTCCATCAAAATTGGCCCGAAACCTCTTCTGTAGACATCTGTCCTATCTCTCTCCATTGAGCTGCACAGCTGTCTTCTCCACTTCCTCCTCCCACACCTTGCTCCCTCCAGCCTCACCATCTCCTACTGTTCCCATCATCTGCTCCTCTAACCTTCTGCAGATCTCGCTCCCTCTCCCAGAACAGGTTAATAACAGACCTCAGCAAAGTAGTGACTACACTCATTATGAGTCTGAGGCTTAAATACAGGCCCTGGCATCATGGTGTAAACATCTACCTCTAGATCTACTCCTCTGCTCTGCCTTTGGATAAGTGCAGCACTGCAGGGCACGGAGAGAAGAAAAGCAGTTTCTAAGCAAAAGAAGAAGAACTGATTTATAGTAGGAGACATGCCTAACCATACACTATAGGACAGATTATACTCTGTGTCATGTCCATTTATCAGTATGGGAGTGTGTTAAATCATGGCTCCAGCTGCTCACAGGACTTGTCCACATGCGCAAAAGATACATTTACGCAAATGTTTTGGACCCAAAAAAAAAAAAAAAAAGTCTTCAAGTAACAGGTGTGCACACAAGCGAAAGCCAAGGCTCAGCAAAAAAAAAAAAAAAAAAAAGTCCAAGCAGGCGGTTATAAACACAGCGACGTCCTTTGACCCCGAACATCCTCGTGCAGCCGTGCGTAAAAGTCCGCACACACAGATTCACACACACACACACACACACACACCGGGAGGATGTGAACGGAAGCCAAACAAACAGTTTGGAGTTAGCATGGAGTGTCTCACCGCTACTTTACCTTGTGACTTTGTTGTCTACCGCTTTCCTTAGTGCACCGCAGTCCCTCCGCTCATGGACACATTCCCCGGTGCATTATAAAGTCTCCTTTTTTCACTTTCTCACGACTTTCACTATCTGCGCTCATTCATTTGTCCTAATCTGACGGTCCCGCTGCCCTCAGTCCTTCCTCTGCAGCGCAGACTTCAGTGAAACTCACTCACGGCTCCATTCAACAGAACAGACTCATCCCAGTTTCCTTTAAAGGGCCGAATGCAGGATCAGGTTTCTCCAGGAGTCAACTCCCCCACACCCCCCTCCCCCCTAACCCTACGGCCTGGCTTTTTATTTAAGGATGTAAACACAAGGACTTTCTTACATCTTGCCATGTTTTATCTGACAGGGACTTTATAAAGAGACACGTTTTTAAAAGAGCCCGAAGGTAAATTTGAAGAAAAGCAGAAAACACTTAAGGTGGAGATGTAGATGATCACCTGAGAACCATTGGATAGATCTTTATTATGGTTTCCTCTGTGCGTAATGAATACCTGATGTTTTGATAAACAGTAAACATCATTTACATAGGTGTCAAACTCCAGGCCTGTGGGCCAGATGCGGCCCTAAAAGCCATCCAATTTGATCCCCAACAGGACAGTTTGGCTCTCAGTGGAAACTGCAGGGAAAACACTCATGGTTTGGTAGAACTGAATGTTTGACAACTTTTGGAACAATGAATTATTAATATACAGCCAGTGACACAGAAGTTTTAGAATTAAGGCACAAAAATGTTGAATTTCCTAATTTTTCTATTTTAATTGGATTAATTTGGAGGGGGCCAGTTGAGAAAAGAATGGTCCATATTTGGAACTGAAAGTGATCTGAGTCCAACACCTCTGATTTGATTTTACAGTAGATTAAAACAAGTAAATATACATCATTTATTAGTAAAGTACTTTCTACTGTAATAAACATTCTGAACAGTAATTTGCATTTGATTCGAAGAAATTCTAGATACACTCTGCTTTGAATTTGGTGATTGAAACTAGGGGTGCATTCACACCTAGAGCGTTGATTCGTTTGATCAGATAGTCCGATTCCTTTGGTCGGTGTGAACACGCACACGAAGTCTAGAGCGGATCAAACAGACGAATCCTAGAGCAATAGTTTCTGTCGGTCTTGGAGTGTTTCCAATCGAAGCCTAGAGCGTTGAGGAGCACCATGAACACAACAGCTGTCGGAGCGGATCAAACACAGGAAGTATGTGATGACATAGAGCACACAGTATTGTGGGTGGTCAGTAGAGCCGGCGAGGGCACTAAACAGGGATTTAAAAACTACCAAAAGCACAGCAACTCGTTGCTGCTCCATTGTTGAATGTTGTGAAAGGACAAATGGAGAAGGTTTTGCGGAAGTTTCTGAGCACTCTTATGCTGCTTTCACACCGGATGTGTCACAAAATATTCGCGTGACCAGATTACATGCAAAGTCAATGGATGGACACGTCCCATAGGAAAAATCTTTTCTGTGCGGTGGTGCGGTCCGATCCGCTCATCAAAAGCGTTGGCCGTGCGAGCGCGCTCCCGATTTTTTGTTGTATTCGCACGATCGCTCGAGTTGATAATATTGAATTCCTGCGACTGTTTCGAATGAGAAAAGCCAATCAGAGTCTTTGTTGACGATGACGTCAGGCCGTCAACACGGACACTGGTCTGTTCACCCATTCAACCATGGAGTAGAAACTGTGTGTGACCACCTGGAGCTGTATGACACGGCCTTTATAACCAGGACCGGACTAGGAAGTATTTGGCGTGGAGGAGAATCAGCGAGGAGGTGGTTGCAGCAGGTAAAAGTTCTCTCTGTAGTTTTCATGTTTGACAGGTTGCACTGAGCTAGGGTAGTATTAGCCGCTAATCACACCAGCTTTTTTCACTGGTGGTTTATGTTTATGAGAGGAGAAAAAGGAGCGCAGCGCCTTGCTTCAACAGGCAGTGAAACTCACCCAGTTGGATGTGTCGCTGGTGGGCGGTGCTTCGCTTCAAATGCGCATATGAAGCAAATGGGGACATTTTTTGATCCTGCGTTTCGTGCGGCAGACTCGTCCGGTGTCGCCGAAGACGTATTCGGTGTAAACGCAGCATTAAGTGCTCGCTGTGTTGAGCAGTGTGCTCTCATTTCATTTATTTGTTGTTGTTTTGTCCCTGAGGATGAGGAAAACATTTTCTGTTATGTAGGCATTTGTATCAGATGATGTAATGTGATCATGTGACTACCTGATTCGCTAATCACCTACACCTGCGGTAAACAAATAAAAGAGCGAGTGGGAAAGCGTGATTATCCTGTAAAACAGAAGAGTGCAGTCTGCAAAATCGAACTTTGCCAACACTTTGACCCATTGTTCAGAGCCTCTTCTTCAGGTTTCTTTTTTCTCTGCCTAGATAACTCTCCACTCTAGTAATGGCCCCCTCAAGCGGTTAGCTCATGTCAGAAGTTGCGTCCTGAACGCAAACTGAGCAAAACCAAAGTGATAAAATCATCATGTGTCCTCTGCCCATTCAGACCGAGTACGTGAGTAAACCGGTGTGAATGCACCCTGAGACTAATGTACCACAATGATGAGTGTGTGATGGTTGAGTTGGTAGGAGTTTAAATTCACTGGATGATTAAATGTATATGTGTGTGATCAGTGTTTGAAAGTTGTACAGTCTAAAGCCTGAATCATACTACATGCTACTGTGTCAACCCCTGTGTCAGGTCTATGCCTACTTAGGCATAGGCATAGACCTGACGCAGTAGCATGATTTAGGCTTAAGTAATGAACAGAAAAGCATAAATGGGTAAACCAGAGATGTCCGATATTGGCTTTTTTGCAGATATCCGATATTGTCTGATATTAACCAATATGATATATACATAGCACCCCTCCCCCCATACCTAATTTTGGGTCACATAATATATATCAACGTAGAAACCACAAATTAAGGCTACTTTTAATTTAATGCCCCACTGGAGGTATTTAACAAATACAGTATATATCATCTATGCAAAATAAGAGTTATCATTCAAGTTTAGTGATGGAAAAGTGCTGTACATGTTTTTATTATGTTGTCTCAAACAACAGCAGATATGCGTTTTTCAATTTCAGTTGAAGAACTGAAACCAATGTAGACCAATATTACATTTTATGTTATGTTTATATCGATTGATAATATTCATCTCTAGTTTAAACTGGCTGTTTAGATGACATGAGTGTACCAACCACTGGACTATGGCATCAAAAGTCAACCTCTCTTTTTACATTTTTTTTAAAAAGACAGTGATTACAGTTGATGGAAAACGACAAAGTTTAATCACAGAAAAGTTATACCAAAGAAGGTATTTCTGCCTGGTCTTCCATATTTGTTTTTACTTTAAAGATCAGGAATACTGCCGCAGTAATCTGCACAGATTTGCAGTTGTAGCCATTCATTTTTTTGGGTTGTAAAATAACCAAATGAATACATGTGCACTCTGGTAATGCATTCTTACTTCAGAGTGCTTCACCTCACTAGGATCCCTGAAATGTCAGATATTGTTGAACGCCAAGTTACCTAAATCAGCAGTGAAGTTTGGGAGGAAGACTTATGGCCCTTATGGGAAGATTGGTTTCCCCTCAAAGACATCTCCATCTGGAATATTTTATAGTGCCTGTCTTAGTGTTTGACTTTTTACACTCGAATAATTCACAATAAAAATCAAACTTCCGTTCACAATCACACAGAACCAACGTAGCAGTAGCCAAATGAAAGAAAACCAAAAGAACTAATCATGTTGATGCCTGAAATGGAGTCATGGGCTATTTCACTTTAAGTTTGAATGCTAATGTAACAAGCATGCAGTGGTTTGACACACCCTGCTGCCTCCCAGCACACACACACACAACACATGTATGGAGACTTAATCAGAGCAAGGCAAAGTATGCACACAAATAGCCACAATAACTCCTCGTCTGCTTTGTGTCACATGTCCTTTTAGTGGTCATACTCTGTTTCACACTTAACCAACTCCCATTATTTAAATTTTTCTGTTTGTTTCTCTTGTTGAACTTGTCAACGTCTACAATCACATACAGTGAAAGTGAAATAATGACATCAGCATTTGGAAAACTATATATTGGGGTCTTTGATGTAACCTTAAAAAAGATATGCATTTGCTAATTATGTGACATTTTTTAGCTTGGACTGAAAAATGTGTTACAGTAATCTATTGCACTCATAAGTTTTTTTAAATTCATTTTTAAATGTAAGGAACATTCTCTGGGCAACTCAGTAGCTCAAGAAAGTGTCTATTTGTACGGTTGCCGTACGGACAACCACTAGTGCTATTGGTACGGTTACCAAAGTACAAAGTAGCATTTTAGGGTTAAGGTTAGAATTAGGGTTAGTTTTAGGGTTAGGGTTAGGTTATAACCCAATATCACACAAGTTTTAGGGTTAGGTTTAGGGTTAGGTTTATGGGTTAGGGTTAGTCTTAGTCACGTGACCTAAACTGGCCAAATAGGGGCGCTGCATACGGATAGAATGTCAGTTAGGGTTAGGGTTAGGGTTCTGTCTAACCGTACAGATAGTCACTGCCTTAGCTAAATGGTAATTTTATATCACCGATGGACTTAAAATATATGGAAAACATATTTGAAAAGAAAAAGCAAACACAATGAAACTGTAGAGTTCAAAGTGACACATGTTCACAAAGAACGCTGCAAAAACTTTTGTGAGTTTGGATTAATTAGCATCAAATTGTCCAACAAACCCAACTATTTTCCCTTACACTAGGAAAAATGTTATTTTCAATAATACTAGAAGCATTTTGTCATTAAAAAAACTTCTTTTTTATTCCATTTTTGTCAAACCTGCCTTTGCTTTGTAATGGATCTAGCAATAGCAGTTTGATATAGCAAGAAAGTTTTTTATTTTTTAATTTTTTTAATTACCGGTAAATTCACCCACTTTCAAAATAGTGTCTGCTCAATGATGTTATTTCTTATTTCTTCCCACTATTTCTTCTTCTTCTTCTTCTTCTTCTTCTTCTTCTTCTTCTTCTTCTTCTTCTTCTTCTTCTTCTTCTTCTTCTTCTTCTTCTTTACCATAAAGGAAACTGAGTAATTGTAAAAAAATCGGTCAGAAATTTTTTTGTGTATTATTTGCATTGTTAGTATTTTGAAAATCTTTTTCTAAAAATCACCAAATGTTTATAAAAAAAAATTATAATATGTACAAACTTCCTTTGTCCTTTTGTTAGAATATAAATTACTGTTAATTTTTTTTTTTTTTTTTAAAAAAAGAAAACCTAATCAGTTTTTCACATTACTGTTTAAAAAAAGTGATTTTTAAGTACAGATTTTTACCTGAATTTTCATGTTGTAGCTGGCCAAACTGAGGGCCAACAGTGTGTTGCACAATAAGTCAGTGCCTCAGTGCTTCCAGTCAAAACAACTGGTGTCAGGCAAACATGGTTCACATGCCAAAGCTTGGGCACAGCTGCCAGTGCAGCGGGAGGAAAGCAGAGAATGCTTAGGGCCAATTTCATGAAGTGTTTGGAGCTTCATGTGTGTTCTTACACCTTTTTAACCCTCAGTGTAATGTCATGAGATGGGCATCTTTTATCACAGCTGGGGCCACAAAAATGTGATTGTCTGATCCGAGGCCAAATTACCAACATTCATGTCAGCATTCAGAATAATGACCAATTTAAGCATTAGGAGCAAAGGGTTTTGTGTATTTTGCAGTCATTTTGTGTGTTTTTGGAGTATTATTGTTGTCATTTTGTATATTTATGTTGTGATCAGGTATATTTTTTCTAATTTGTATGTTTTCTGTCATTTTGTGTGTTTTTCTGTCATTTTCTGTGTTTTCAGAGACAGTTTGAGAATTTACTTTGAGAGCCACATTAAATTACACCGAGGGCAGCACTAGTTGCCCTTGTGTGACCTTTAGACTAAGACTGGGTCATCGAGCAGACCTGGGAGCAGAAGAGTAGGTTCTATATTCAAAACTTAAACACTATGTAAGAGAAATGAGTAGGAAATACCTCAGATTTGTTATTTATCACTTTCATTATTAACTTTGTTGTAAAGAAAATTCATATTTTCCTTTAAACATAGTTGAATTATATTTCATTTTCATTTCATTTATTTATTCATTTGAGCAGCATATTACAAACCTAATTTACATAATAACAAAACTAAAACAATTGTGGTCAAAAGGAGCAGGAAGAAGAAAAACCTACCCCTCAAACTTTCAGCACCATTGACTCCTCCGACCACCACCAATGCTCACTCACACACTACATTCATACTAAGGATATATTCATGATTGGAATCATGGTAGCAGGGATGCTGTTGATTGGAGCTGGCGGCTTTCTGATCTATGGTAAAGTCTGTATTACGTTGGCAGCTGTTTTGGGAAGGCTGTCAGTCATATCTGAAGGTTGGCGCAGAGCATTGAACTGTCAGACTATCACGATGAACAAACACAAAAGTAAGCAGGAGGCTTTCCTTTGGAAAGGATGGAGAGGATGTCTCTGCCAACTGCTGTTTGATGCCACACTATTAGATTTACTGTGACCAAAGACTTCAAGGCTACTGAAAGAGTACTAGTGGTTGTATCGTAATCTCACCACGGATGTTCACAGATGTGATGCTCCGTCTTCCTTCTACCCCCCCACCTCCCTATTTGCCATCTGGACTCTCATCTTCTGAACCATAACATTTGACTGTATCAGAGGAGAACAAAGTTTATTTTGTCTAGGCCTTCACTGGCCCTCCATTCGTCCCCCCTCCCCTCCTGCCCAGGGAAGGTGTCTGGAGGGGCGCCCAGAGAGGCTGTACGCCCACGCCCCCCAGCGGCTGGATATCCTCTCCCCCTCTCCTAAGAAAGAAATGTGATGACTTTAAATTGTGCTTTTCTTTTTCCTTTAATTGTACGACCAGAAACAGTTGTTAGAAATGTACAAGCATAGACTCATGTATGTGTTGTTTGCACGAGTCTATGCTTGTACATTTTTAACAATTGTTTATGGTCGTACAATTAAAGGAAAAAGAAAAGCACAATTTAAAGTCATACAAATAACAAAGCACATATACAGTACTTTCTGTTTATGGTCATACAAAGTGTTCAAATAAGGATTTATCATTAATGGTTATTCAAAAATATGAAACCAACAGTATTATTGTGTTATTATTGTAAGATAATTATGGGAAATATGATATAAAATCAAAGCTGCTTTGCTTTCATTCATACATACAGAATTTGCACTTTTTATTTCATTTAAGACAAAAAACAACTTACTTTCCTCTAGACTTCCACACAAAGACACTGTAGGGATGAAGAAGCTAATCTCTCCTACTTTTTTTTTTTTTTACAGCACTTGAGTACAACACGCTGGCTTTTTCACTGCCAAACATTTGATTAGGCAAACAAATGGGTCTCATTTTCCCTCTCTGATGTCTTTTGAGCGTTTTATAGCCATTTGTCCAGCCATGCTGGAACCGCAGAGGGAGTGGAGTGTGATGGAAACTTTATATAAAAAAGAAAATGAACTCAGCCGTCCTGAACAGCAGTATTGTGGGTGTGAAGACAGTAATGTGGATTAAATATTCAGAGGACGTTTGAAAGGTGGTGAACAAAACATCACGAGGTTAACTATATAAAAAAAAAAATCTCTCACCATTTCATTTTTCCTCCCTCAGAGGTAACTTAACCATTATCTCCTCCCCTCCTTCCCTCTTTCTCAGATTGGTGGTGTTTTCTCTAACTTTGTGTGTGGTCTCCTTCATGAGTGGCAGTGTGACTTTGAGTTGACAAAGGCTAGCGTTGCAGGTAGGGGTCAGATCCCCTTTGGCCACAGCTGTGAAAGAAAACAGTAAAACCTCGCAGTCTTTTACAGTCATCGCCTCACCAATATCTGTGATACCACTGGCCTGGCCTCCAATTCTGACCCATTACGTGTCAGTTTTATTATGTTAACACAGAAAACGGCCAACAAGGAATTAAAAATAAAACTTTTTTTTTTCATTACACATACCTGCAAAACAAAGATTCACAAAACAGTGAAAACAGCCCAATTCAATGCAATGTCATTTAAAACAAAAATAAAACAATTGTATGCTTTTATTTTGAAAGGGATTTGATAATGCATCACATTTCTTTCTTAGGAGAGGGGGAGAGGATATCCAGCCGCTGGAGGGCGTGGGCGTACAGCCTCTCTGGGCGCCCCTCCAGACACCTTCCCTGGGCAGGAGGGGAGGGGGGATGAATGGAGGGCCAGTGAAGGCCTAGACAAAATAAACTTTGTTCTCCTCTGATACAGTCAAATGTTATGGTTCAGAAGATGAGAGTCCAGATGGCAAAGAGGGAGGTGGGGGGGTAGAAGGAAGACGGAGCATCACATCTGTGAACATCCATGGTGAGATTATGATACAACCACTAGCACTCTTTCAGTAGCCTTGACGTCTTTGGTCACAGTAAATCTAATAGTGTGGCATCAAACAGCATTTGGCAGAGACATCCTCTCCATCCTTTCCAATGGAAAGCCTCCTGCTTACTTTTGTGTTTGTTCATCGTGATAGTCTGACAGTTCAATGCTCTGCCCCAACCTTCAGATATGACTGACAGCCTTCCCAAAACAGCTGCCAACGTAATACAGACTTTACGATAGATCAGAAAGCCGCCAGCTCCAATCAACAGCATCCCTGCTACCATGATTCCAATCATGTACCTATCCTTGGTATGAATGTAGTGTGTGAGTGAGCATTGGTGGTGGTCGGAGGAGTCAATGGTGCACTATGGCAGTCTCGCTTCCGTCAGTATGCCCCAGGGCAGCTGTGGCTACAATCGTAGTTGACCACCACTAAGTGTGGAGTAAAAGAATAATCCCTTAATTCTGTAATGCGACTTTGAGTGTCATTAAGAAAGTGCTATATAAAATTGATGCATCATTATTATTATTATTATTATTATTATTATTATTATTATCCTTAATGTCCTCAATGAAAAGAAGTGACAGACACACGTCCTTCCACTTGTTCCAAGAATCAATCGTGTATCCACCTGCAAACGTTCCATCCGAACACACAGGCTCACCTCGGCCTGGTGTTCTCATTGAGAATATTTGATCAATAGCATTAAGAGACCAGCTGACCAATTCCATAATTTTGGGTTTTGGAAGAATGCAGAGAGAGTCTCCTATTAGCTTTACAAGATAGGGGACAAAACAAGAAGCAAGGGCAGAAAAATGCGATCATCATCAATGACTTTATCAACCCATACAGTACATGTACATTCAGCATTAGGCCAAACGTTTTTGTTTTTACATGCTGTCATTTAAAAGCGCTAGGAAAAGAATTGCATCCCATACAACGAGGAAATCTCATTGGATCATTAAGATTTTGACAGACAAAACAGCAAGCACAAAAAAGACCCCTCAGACACAACAAACCCAGTGTTTACAGTAGAAGACGACAAATCAAAAGAGAACCATTAAGAGACAATAAATGATGATGAGAGCGATCGAACTGTGTGAAACTTCTAACAATGTTTTTGTTTTTAGTGATGATCTATCAATTTCTCACCAGAATCAGTATTTTTTGTTTTTAATTCTTTTTTTTTTTTTACATTTATTTATTTATTTTAAATGTACTATGTAGACTACCATTACCTTTTCCACTCCTTCTTTTTTAAATTTTTTTTACTACATGTTGTGTAGTGCACTGACTTAACGTGCATTATTGTTTTGGAACTTTTACTCATGTATTGTTTCTAAAAAGGTACTACTCAATTTTTGTTTTCAGATATATAGAGGAAAATAAGGAAATTCGAAATTGCCATAATCATTATTATCCAGTCGCAATACTAAATATAATAAATCAGAATCAAAATTTCAATCGAATCGGCACCCAAGTATTGTGAATAAAATCAAGTTGTCCCAGCCCTACTGGGTTATTTACATCCAGAGACAACTAAAAGACAATTGTAGTTGACAAAATCTATGACAAAACTTTTGAGTAAACAAAATTAACGCTTGTTTATTACACAGGGTCTAACTCCTGATCTGGGAATTCTCTGTCTGAAAGCCTCTGTGACCCTGTGCAAATACTTTTGTTATTCAACAAACTAGTACAGTGCCCCTCGGAAGTATGTATTCATATAGTGGGAGGAGCTTAAGTAGAGTTGTCAATTATGGCCAAATGAGTATGTGTTTGAAGGTTGGATGTACAAAGAGGTACAGTATACATACTCTGTACTCTGTAGTGTTATAAATGGGGTTTATTTTTGGGTGCAAAGTTAAATACCGTGTGCAATTTCCCTGGTTTAATTCTATGGGACATGCACATGATAAATTTGTTTGTTGTTTTTTTTTTCTACTCATTTTTATATTTTTGTCATTTGGTGTATATTTCTGTAATGTATGTTTATTGGAGTCATTATGTGCATTTTTGTATCTCTCTGTTGTCTTTTTGTGCTTTTTTGTATAATTATGATATTATGATTTTTGTTGCCATTGCGTGATTCTAGAGTCATTTAGTGTATTTTTGTATGTTGTTTGTGTAGTTTTGTGCATTTCTGTTGTCATTTAGTGTTTTATTTGTATAAATAGTTTTGTGTATTTTGAGTCATTTACATATTTTTTGTTGTCGTTTGGTGTATTTTTCTGTAATACTTGTTTTTAGGAGTCATTTTGTGTGTTTTTGGAGCCTTTTTGTATATTTTTGTGCATTTCTCTTGTCGTTTTGTGTACTTTTTGCAAAAATATTGTTTAGTTTTTTGTTTTATTTTACTCTTTTAGTTTATTTTTATTATAAATACCTCATGTGTGGTGAGATACCTGTCCTGCTGGTTGGGACTTTCTACACGCACACGCATCAGCCACGCGCATGCACACACTCCGTCATAAATTGTTGCAATGATGTGTGTAGAGAAAAAAAAAAAACGAACACGCGGAAACTATTTGAAATTGCATTCAGCATGTACTTCCAAGGTGTGCATTTGGCTACATAGCACGTGATGAAACTATCAGCATTTATAATGCCGCGGCCATTGCCCGTCAATAACTTCCGGGTCCTTTCATAACTTTTGGGTCCAGTCCGTCCAGTCTAAAGAGCGAAATGTCAAACAAACATGAAAATAAATGTTTTCAAACGTAATCACCAAATAAGGAAGAGTCAAAAAGTATATTTCCTCAAAAGAGAAGTTCACAGGAGCTCAAAACTTGTTAAAGAGCCTTAAACAATCTTCTTCTTTCTCCCTAAACATTATCACTATTCAAACTAATAATACAATAAAATATTTTTCTTAAATGTAACTATTTTCAGAAATGCATGTTTTTTTTTTTTTTTTTCCATTTTCCGTTGTGGAGTTTGCATGTTCTCACTGTGCTTGTGTTGTTAAACTTTCCATAGGAGTGAACGGGTGTATTAAGGGTAGTTTGTCTTCATATGTTGCCATTTTTACCCAAGCTCAGAAAGAGAAGGAGGCAGCAGTGTGGGATTCACAGAACCACTCCATGTTTCTTTGCAAAGATAACAAAAAAAATCCAAATAGAAGCACAAGGAATAATGGGAGCAGGGGACAAAAACGCCATAGCATATAGAGGGTAACATTCAATACACCAGCAATGAATTTGTGTCCAAGCACTCAGATACATAGTGAGGAAGGCTTGATTGGTAACGAGTCACACCTGAGTGCAAAACTTGAGGCAACTAATCACTCACAACCCAAACACAAGTCATCACTGAGAGGTGGAGACATGAGCAGGAATACACAGAAAGACCTGAAATGAAACAGAATAAACAACTAAAAGATGACCACAAAAGCTAAACAAACAAAATCAACTTTTTGTAAATCCCTCCTCATGCCCTCTATTTTACATTTACAGGCCCTTAGAGGGACACAACCCACCCTTTGTGAATAAAATAAGGGTTAAGGATCATTGTGATTCCTCTTTTTTCAGACATTTTAGGTTTTTCCGTTTAAAAAAAATAAATTAAATGAATGGCAGTTTTACTTGAAAGCGGAACTAATGATTATATTCAAGCAAACATCACAAAGATAAAAAGGCATATGTTTTTCCCCTGTCTATTAAATTTAACTAAAATAAACATATCTTTTGTGGCAATATTCATGAACACATCATCACATCTACTGTCATTGTTGGAGTTGTGCATTAGTGCAGGGAAGGTGTGATCATTTAAATCAATTGACTAAAATCCAATTTCTGCACAATATTCAACAAAACGTGTGAAAAAGGGGGCAATTATCTTTGTTGCACATTCTCAGACTTTTCATTGTCACCAGCTGTTTGACGTGTTGACAGAGCGGACAACAGCAACAGAGAGACTTCCTGAAGGAAAGCTGTTAACCATATCCCCAAAGCAGACATTTATGAAGCCATAAATCCTCTCGGTTGGTGAGTGCTGAAAGGTGTTTGTTATCTCAGAGCCAACCTGAGCAGCCACTGTGGACAGCTTGGAGAAGACACATACCAAACTCACTATGAAGTTTGAGGAAACATCTCTGCAGCTTCATCTTGGACATGGATGGACAATTAAAGTGTAAAGATGAGATATCCAAAACTAATCACAAATGACATGAACCTTATACTGCCTAAAAACAACGGCGTAGGCTGGGCTACCGGACTCAAAACGCTACTCAAGTTGTTCTTGTTCTTGTTCTTCTTTGTGTACACTAGTTAAAATCGCTACTCCTCTGTTATTCGTGACCAAATCATTGGCACAAACCAATATATAAATGGGGCCCATTACCCTGTACGTATCACGGGGGCGCCAGGGGGACCCCGGACGCCTCATTCTTCAAATGACTACTCCTCCGTTAGTTCTCATTAGATCGGTATGCAGTTTGGTATGAATACTCTATGAATGAATATGATGAGGCGCTCGGAGCTCATTTTTAGAAATGGGGCCCGGGGGCCCACCCCCGATATCTGGTCATTTCCAAATTTATGGGAACATAGTCGTTTGATATATCGTTTCAAAAGTAATTGAAGATTATGAAGATTACAATTATGCCTCACACATTTTGATTAGGATTCCGAGGTCCCTCCCCCCACCCCCTTTTTAGGCAATTTCCATTAAAATTGTTTTCTCATTTATTTGCGTGTCAAATATTGCGACTGTTGGTGGTACCAAATCATTGACACATACCAATATATGAATGGGGCCCATTACTCCGTGTGTGCCACGGGGGCGCCAGGGGACCCCCGGGGGCTCAAATTTTTCAAATGAATACTCTTCTGTTAATGCTCGTTGAATCGAGCTGTAATTTGACATGGATATTCTTTGAGCTGATGTCAAGGGCCTCTTGGAGACCTTTTTGAAAGTGGGGGTGGGGGCACCCCCCCACCCCCACTTTCAAAAAGGTTTCTAAGTTTATCGGAACATAGTCATGTGATATACCATTTCAAAGGTAATTCAACGTAGATTACGATTATGCATTTAACAATTTCATTTGTTTTACTCAGTAAAATCGAGTCATTTCACTGAATTCTTGGGAACATGGCACATGCTATTTGGTGCGGAGACCTTCCGCAGGCCCGGCCGTAGTTCATCAGAACTTATTCTTTTGGTAGAGCTTTAAATCTGATTTTGTTTGGATTTGAAACTCCAGAGTCAATATGTGACTGTGTTAGTGTATATTTAGTAGAGTTTACGATATGGTACGATAGATGACAATGGGTTATAACGATACAATAAAATATTTTTGGAAAGGGAAAAAAGACCAAATAAATTGCAGGTTGAAGAATAAACATGCTTTTATTAGACTTTTACTCTGGACTTTCTTAACCGAAGGGTTGGGGGTTCGAATCCCACTCTAAGTCATTGTCGTTGTGTCCTTGAGCAAGGCACTTTAGCTACATCCCCTCGTATGAATGGGTATAATTGTGCATGAATGTTTTTGGTGGTCTGAGAGGCCGTAGGTGCAAAATGACAGTCACGCTTCTGTCAGTATGCCCCAGGGCAGCTGTGGCTACATTGTAGCTTACCGTCTCCAGATGACCGATGTGAGTGACTGGTGTAAATGAATAATGGTTTCTGTATGCGCTTTGATTCTTGAAAAAAGCACTACATAAATCCTACCATTATTATTGATACTTTTCATACCTTTTCAACTCAAAATAGGAATATAAAAAATAAAAAAAAAATAAAACAATCTGGTGTGTAGTAGATTGTATGTTTTTTTTTTCACCCCCCCACCTGCAATACCACTCGCACCCTTGACAATGCATCTTGTGACATTTTCATGTTGCGATATCTTGTTGCACAATATAATGTCCTACCTTTACTAATTACCCAAACATACATGTTTTTGAAATGTGGGAAGAATCTGATGACTCGATAAAAACTTACTGTAAAGATGAAAGCAGACAGATATGCAAGTAAGCAACCAACCTGAGCAGCAGTGATACCTAAATTCCATGACCAATCTCTGGACAGTAAGGTTTGACGATTGATTTGACTTCTATGGACCTCTTAGAAAAAATGTGGCCCCATGTCCCTCGCAAAGATCTCGGCATGTCGCCAACATTAGAGAAATTAGGTTTTTAACCAAACAGGGAATCAAAGCACCCATAATCATGTGCAAAGACACTTTTTCGGTTAAGTTGACCTCAAGGATTCCGAATCTGACATTAGTTAGACATTCCAACGTAATTTTAGCTTAGCAATTCAAGATGGGCCTATTCAGCAGAGGGAAAACTCTTGAATTGGAGCACGTAACATTATTAAATATTTATTTCTGTCTTAACAAAAAGTGAACGAGCATACCACACTGCACTGCACTTTGACCACACTTCATTTTAATATGATGTAGTTGCTGACAAATAAGGGTTTGGATTCAATCAAGCTGAAAATAAAGTCTCATTCTTGGTGAGAACTGAAGTTTGAAAACTGGAGAAGGGTCTTTAATCCTTTGAGGATTAGAGACAGTAAAGCAGAGACATTAGGAGGCAGAGGATGAAAAGAGCAGAGCACTTAAAAGGGAGAACTGATAGGAGGCAAACACTGAAGCAGAGGAGAAGGAATAACTGTTTTCATGATGAGAAATAACAGAGTGCGTGTAGGTTAGAGGGGGTAGAGTGATGGCTTTAACAGACTTGGGCTGAGCACACAGCAAAGCACACAGGGGAAACAGCTTTCTGCTACACAAATCACAGTCCAGACAAGGGCGGTTTGTCTGCTTGTGTGGTATCGTCTGTTTGTCTGCAACTTGGCTGAAAGTGACGGAATGAGGGAAACAGATTTAGATCGTAAAAGGTACAAAGACTTATTAGTAAATGAATGGAATTAAAGAGAAGGGGATGGATGGAGAAAAGAAATTAGGCCAAAGACAAAGTTTAGCTGATGCCCAAGTCATGGTGATTTGCTGCGCTCTGTTGGAGGAAAGTAGTATTACAATATTTATGTATTTATTTATTACTCGTGTTTTAAACATTTCTGTCCACAAGAGTCCGCCAAAGCTGCAGTTTGCATCTTCATCTATGTTTCAACCAGGAGGGTCAACAATCAGAGTGACGTAATAGTTGGAAGTAAAAATACAGTCTAGTTGTGACATCTTTCAGCCTCATGAGTTTGCAACAAACTATTGCAATACACTTAACACCATAAAAACCTATCTTTTCAGATTTGTGTAAAAGACCTCCTATTATATAGTAGACAATTTAAAGGTTAGTTCATAGAACCAATTTCCTACATCTTAGAGCAAGTCTAAAAAAAGTTATTTGTTTGATTCTTCATCATCTTCATCATTCAATTACTTATTTTTAATGGCTCCAAACAGTAGGAAAATGTAATTATTGTTATAAAAGCTAGAGTAGGGAATAGTTGGAGGGAAAGAAAGGGATTTGCTATAATATTTAGGATACTCTAGTATTTTAATATCTGGTACTTTAAGTGCAGTGAAACACCATTCTCATGCACAACTTTGAGCCGACTCAAAAGCAATGTCCTGGGCAGGTTTTAGGACAACAAAAATTAAGGTTGTTTTAATTGTGGTAGGCCAACTGTTGCTTTTTTTTATTGTTGTCTGGAATTGCATCATGGCAAGGGCAAAGCATTTGAACCAGGGTAGAATGGGATGATACACTGAGTTCGAGATAAGTTACAATCAACCAAAAATTGTCTCGCGATAACGATATGATATTCTTTGGCAAGGAAAAAAAGACCAAAAAGAAAAACAAATTGCTGTTGTAAAATTAACCATTAACTTTATTTCTGGAGACACTTACATACATAGTCTGGGTATGACCTTTTCAACTCAATAGCAATATAAAAAATGAAAACAAATCATAACAATCTAGTGTGGAGTAGACCTTGAGCCTGTACTACAAAGCTGGATTTCCTCTTATCGCTCTAACTTCTGGGATTTATTCTGTGTCTCCTGTACTACAATGCTGATTAACTTCTTACCATGGTAAATGACCATGGTAACTTAGGCTGAATGGCTAACCTGGCCCTGGCTAAGATCTGCCTCCTGAACAATCAGTTCTCTTGGAAAATGACCTGTCCAAGAATGGACCAATAAAGTCATTCATTCATTCATTCATTCTTTTTCGCTGTTGGCTCAGGTGGTAGAGGGTCGTCTTCTGATCGAAAGGTTGGGGGTTCGATCCCAGTACCTGACTATGTGTTGAAGTGTCCTTGGGCAAGACACTGAACCCTAAGTTGCTCCCAGTGGTCGACTAGCACCTTGCATGGCAGTCCTGTCCCATTGGTGTGTGAATGTGAGAGTGATTGGGTGAATGAGCTGTTATGTAAAGCGCTTTGAGACTGCTTCAGTGTGGGGATAAAGTGCTATATAATCTCATGCGTTTACGGATTAACAGTGTCTGCAGCTCCCTGCATGCATTCCTTCCTTCCTGCTTTTTCTGCAACAGTGAAGTTTTTGGTTAAATGATGGATTACATTTTTTTCATATTTTGTAAGAATTGTTCCTCATGGTGCCGTAAGTTGCTCCACAGAGTTTGTCCGTGTTTGTGATTGGTCAGACGCTACAATCTCCGCCCTTTTTACGTGAGTGTCAGGTTGGAAACAGCTGGCTTAAGTTAACGTGTTGATACCCTGCTTCGTAGCACAGCTGCTCTGTGACTTAAAATGTTTGTTTTTTTTTAAGTGAAGCTTGCTAACGGAGAGACATCCTGGAATTACGTCTTGTGATGTTTTAATAATGTGATCTTGGTGGAGTCTTGGTGAGAAATCAGCAGTCGGTCACTGCTAAACAGACTGCAGAAGCTTTGTGTGAAGACCTGTTGCTCGTTGTAGCACATCTAAGTGAAAATATGGTCTACATCTGCCAAACAAAACAGGCCTGTTAATGACCAAATGCTTTGCTCATAAGCCTTTGATGGCTTGGCAGCTTGGCTGTAGAGCAATATAACAATGGAGTAAATAACACCAGACTCCCCTTCTGCTGCAGCCCCTCCTCTGATTCCTGGAATAAATATTTGTGGTTCCTTTAGCAAAACTATTACCGCACTCCACAACAGATGCTGCCGTCGCTCACACACTCGCACCAACACAGTCAAGTTCTTCTTTGTTCCATTTTTGTCAGTTTCTTGTCTCTAATATATTCCTCTACAAAAAAGCTCCCGCCTCCGAGTCGATGCCTCACATCTTAAATAATGCAGAGTGGCAAGAAAGACGTCACTTTGAAAAGACAATCAGAGTTGATATGTTTCTGAGATGGGGGTCGTTCCAGTTCCTTGTGACAGTGAGCGTCCTTTAAGTATGAAGGCAAAGGAAAGGGAGGGGCTAAGGGTCATGACCTTGGTATTGGCTTCTTGGTGGGGGCAAGTTTCCCAGAAAAAGAAAGGGACAAAACAATTGAGCACTCTCTCTGTGCACTCAGGCCCCCAGTACGCCACATCCCATTGAATAACGGACACTTTGATCAAAGGGGAATTCCAGTTCTCTGTCTCTCGTCATCGCGATCTCATCCTATTCAGTCAAGTGGAGCGAAGGATGGAGGACATACTGGTTCCTCAGTCCCTGGTATACTGATTAGGACACAATGGAGCCTCATGCTGTGTCAGTTATGTGTGTTAAAGCATCCTCTACTGCTCTATACGCAGACACGCACTCAGGAGCTTTAACACACACACACACACACACACACACACACACACACACACACACACACACACACACACACACACACACACACACACACACACACACACACACACACACACACACATTCACAGTAACATCTTGATTCATCTCACTTGGACACCATGACCCAATAGCAGGTGGTGCGGTGGCAACAATCGCTTGGCTTATGCTGGACACTGTTTTGTGCCAGCTGTGAAGCCGCCGACCAACGGCCCAGCTTTGCTGAATAAGAAGGAATACTGTAGAGGAATATAAACGCAATAGGGTCTGCTGGACCTGTGTAATGAGTCATAAGAGTTTGAAAATAGATGGTGGCAAAATATCACGAGGTAGATTCTAGTTTAACTTAAGGCGGAGTCATTGTAATTGTTCCTGTTTTGGCATTATTTTTTTTCTCTTTAAATGTCAGGATGAAGTTGCTATTTTGGTGTTTTAAAGAAAAGAAGGAAACAATGAAGTCAATGTCTGTCCTGCTGTGCAGATTTATGTTCTCTAGGCCAAAACTTAGGCCGGAAATCTGTAGTTTTTTCATGAGTGGCCGACTACCGTACTGCAGGAGGTTTGTTACGATATTCATCCTGCAGGTCCTCATATTGAGCGAGACTTACCAATTCCTACCATTAACCATTAACCATCAAATTCTCAAATTTGTATTTAAAAATACACAGAACCTACTGTGCATAACACTGAAATGAACACACAACAGATCTAGACTAACCAACATGAAAAATAAAAATAAAAACCACCCACTAAACAATGCAGAGATTAGAACTATTGTGTGACCAAATAATGAAAGACCATGGAATCTGTTTAAAGTTAATAAAATGTAGTAAAAATATAAACATACATGATGCATGTAAATGGCAAAATTACATTCTTTACAAGTCTATATTTCTACGCCATTTGAATTCTGGAAGACGTTTCCTGTCGTTACTCGTAAACAGGAAGGAATAACAATAATGTTGATTTTCATGGTTATGTAATATTTATACATATTCATTATTTCTTTATGGGTTTAGGAGTTCAAAGATGAGATCACCAGAAAATCTCTAATGTTTTTGTTCAAAGGTCAGGTTTCCCAGTGAAGTATAGTTTAGATTATTATTATTGAAAAAAACAAATTAGCTTCGTTTCCTCAACGGAAGGTATACACTGAACTATTGATGTTTGGAGCTTAAAAATGCTGAGGAAACTAGTACTGGAAACGTACACACCCATATGATTTATGTAGAAAAACAAATACACTTCAGAAGTTGTTAGAATATCCTTCTCCGTACCAGATGTGGCCACTGCAGGAGCAGTGAAGGTCAGACTGGGATGGTTTTTGTAAAACAGGGCAGGGTCTGCACACAGGGCAGCTAGTGTCTCCCTCCTGCTACGGCTGAAGTTTCCTCCTATCACCTGATTCAGCATCCCACATCTGCCCTGAATCAGCAAGCGAGCAGCAGACATGCCCAAACCCCTGCAGCCGGCTAACCAACAAGGGGGCTGAGGCTAACTGATCCGGTGACACTCAGACAGATGCAGCCAGTCGGACGGCCCACAGGAACGCCTCACATGTTCCACAGAGAGAATGCAAAACATCCTGCGTTCAGCAGCACCTCGGAGTAGGCCTATGGTGTCATAACAGTGCACATCTGGGCAGCAGATGGAGCAGCAGCAGAAAGGAGAGGCTGCTCTGTGGTTCTGCATGCATGCTTGGATGCTTGTGCTTATGAACCAACGTGTGTATCTATAGCTACAAAAAAGGCACACAATGGCGTTATGAAATAAATAAATGAATAAAAAGTGGCTGCGCACATGTGTCTATGTGCACAGCCAAATGGTTCGAAGCAGAGGCAGCAGTTTTGTGGGTGAAAGAGTGCAGGTCAGTAATAGTGGCTTCATACAATCAGCCATTGAGAACTTCGTGGGCGGTGTTTTGAAAGGTGTGGAAAACTGACATCTATGCAGGAAGAGGAGTTTTGTAAGATCAGTGCATGCATATGCCCTGATCATAACGTTAGAAACAATAAAGGGAAACTACTACATAATTAGGGTTCTTAGGCCAAAACATTTACTGTATTCATATGGGCCAGTATTTAACCTATTTACAAAACCAGTGAAAGCAGCCGATCCTGTAATGACAGAAATTAAACCTATTTGTAAAAAAAAAAAGAAAAAAAAAAAGCTCAGTTACTTACTAAAGAGGTCATAGAAGAAATATTCTTGCATTTTTTTAACATTAAAAATAGCACAAAATGTAACATTTGGCATTTTCTTTTGAAAGACGATCCTGTGGGTGGGAGTACCTGGCACCTAATGGTTTCCCTTACGTATTGAAAAAGTAATCACAAGTGAAAGAAAATTCATTAATTCATTCATTTTCAGACGCACTTATTCCTGTTCAGGGTCGCAGGGGTCTGCCGGTGCCAATCTCCGGCTCTCATTGGGCGCTGGGCGGGGGTACACCCTGGACAGGGCGCCAGTCCATCGCAGGGCGTGAAAGAAAAGAATTAGCATAATTTATACTGATACATATGTATGATCAAACAGATGATAGCTTTTTGCCAGTATTGCCCAACACAAAATTTCCAATAATAACCGATACTGATATTTAACACCAGCCAAATTTTTGGTCACATTATACAGTAGCCTATATATCTCCATGGAAATAACATTTTAAGCCTACTTTTAATGAATGTGTTCCACAAAATATCATCTGCATAATAAGAATACTTAATAAGAATAAAGAATTAAAAATTGTGCCATATTATATACTGTATTTATTTTATATATTGTCCCAAACAACAGCTGTCGTCCACAGTCGTTGTCCAGGCTAATTATCGAAGCAATTAAAAACGTATAAGAACTCCACAACAAGGAGTGTTTAATGATGTTTACTGTAACAAAACAGAACACAATGACTTTAAAAATGTGCCGCAAACATCACATATAACATTAATAACATATGTACATGTGATGCATATCGACTGACAAAGCTCGCGAGTAAGTGTTAGCTTAGTGGTTAGCCTTGGGCCTGTTAAATAAGTAGGAAATAGGGACCTACGATACATTTTACCATGTAAAATGACTGAAACACATCATAAACAATGTCTACCAACTGTAATAACTTACAGACATTACTTTTGCATGCAGATTATAGGTTAACAAGCCATTTATCGTAGATACATTCACCTCAAGCGAGTATGTTGCGGTACTTCCTGTTTTTACAGGAAATGACCAGCATTTTAAAGGTCAGGGTGGGAAGCCCAAACCAACAAAGTAAATTCAGTAACAAAAAGCTTGAAACAACAACAGCACAAAACTATAATTTTCAAAATCAGAGAAAAATTGATATCAATGTCAACCATCATTACAGTTAATGACAAATATTGGAAGATATTATTGGTGAGCCAATAATATCACCCATCTTTATTTATGATTGATTTCAATATACTATTTTATATTCTTTTACTAAAAGAAAATTAAGTGAAAATGAAGAAAAAAAATAGAATAAAAATAGAACATCATGAATCATAATCTAAAGTAGCAACACTGTCTGCTGGAGACAGGGTTGGGGTCAATTATAATTGTAATTGCATAATAGATAATTAATTACAATTCTGATGTAATTGTATTTGTAATTGTAATTGTAAAAATCTGTTGCTGTTGTAATCATTATTTAATTGTAATTGAGTTCAGATAATTGACTTGGTAATTGTAATTGGCATGGAAATTATATAAAAACAGCCATTTACGATTTCATTAAACTCTAATCTGGTGAACCATGTTACAGTTCTATTCTATGTCTTACACATACGTAGTTAATAATGATTAAAATATGTTTCATCATATAGTTTCCCGACTAACTGTCACTTCTCTTAAAGATAATTTTACTATTTCTTTTTTAAATAAATTAAATCTTCATTGTGTTTTTTTTTTTTTTTCATTTTCACTGTGTTTTTTCTAAACGGCCTCCCATACTTTATTTATATATTTATTTTATTAAGTCTTGATATTTTTATTTTATTTTATTTTATTTTTTTTTCGGTGGCCCTAATCCTCTTCCGTGATAATTGATATTGTTGTGGTTATTATATTTTATATTAAACGGATATTTGAAGATGTGATTGTAAAAGTGATATTCTGAATTATCGCCCAAACCACTCTGGTCCCAGTTTTAGTCTCATTGGCTGATGTTGGTCCAGAAGCTTCTGGAGAGAGTCTTTAACCTCTCAATTAGACCCAGTCTTTCAACCACCAACCAAAAGCAATGCCATGATACATCCAGTCATTTACTTTAATAAGCTGTCAATTATTTTAAACAAAAGCTCAAAAATCTGATTCCTGAAGTGTTGCTTATATAAACTTCATCCTTTTTTTTCCAAAAGCTTTAGTAAGCTTTAGTTTTTTTTTGTCCCTTTCATTTATTTTATTTTTTTTTCATACAATGGTGTTTTTCCACAGGTTTCATTTTATAGCCAAAGTTATTAATCCACAAACTTAAATAAATTTCACTGATCCTTTTCTTAATCCATATAATTTGATATATCGAACCAATCTTTGCAGCTATGACAACTGCAGCTCTCCTTATATGACTTTATAATGTGGTTCAGTGAGTTTCTGGGAACCTTTGTCCATTCTTCCAGAATTTGAGGTCTCAGTCTCTCTCTGCCTCTGCTGTAATTCCTAATTCCTCTCAAAGGTGTTCAGTAGTTCTATCAGCAGGTCAGTCAAGTTCATCCACACTGAAATCACTGCTTTGTGCACTTGAATGCAGTTATGATTGATATCGGTATGCTTTTATTGCAACTAAAGTGTCAACTTTAATTTAATCTCACAACCATACAAACCTTCACCAAACTTTACCCTTGGCACTGTGCAGTTAGACAATCTACTGGCAAATCAACTCCTTCGTTTTATGTGGTCCACCCCTTCATGGCTGAATTGCGGAAATTTGCAATCACTTTGTTTTAATTCCACCGAGTGTTGAATGTGCAATATTCAGAAGTAAAGAATAGTGGTGATTGAATCCTGGTATGGCACCAAGCTGGAAACCACCAAGGTCCTCAGAAGCCATTCTTTCACAAAACTAAGATATTGATTTACACCTTTGAAAGTAGAAGTGATTGGAACGCCTGTATTTAATAATTTTAATGGGTAAGTGAAAAATGTTCACAGTATAAAGTCTGTTATGATGGGATGGACGTCAAAACTCAAGATTATTGTTATGTTTGAAGGGACGTGACATTTTCAGCATTTTTTAAGTATAAAAAAAGGTAAATGCACAAAACGATACCATATACATTACCTCTCCTATATATCACTATATCACTTTAAAAACAACAATCATTACTTAACTGTAATTTATTTTGTTATTTTAAGACTTAAAGTAACACAACACATTAAGTGTCAAAATATTGTTATGGCAATTTTTATATTCATCATAATATCGTCAAATGTGTGTTCATGTGTACAATTTGTCATGTTTTAATACATGATGACTCCATTACTCTTTGCACTTTTGAACAGCTGAATCATGTTAGATTAAACAGTACAGATCGTATTGTACTCAGTGCAACACAGAGTCTCTGCTGAAGGCCATACACACGAACACACACACTATGAAGGATAGATAAGAGTGGCGCCCAATCTTCCTCATAATATACACGTCTTCATCATCCTCAAATGTTTCCACTGTTGGGCATCTGACTCCCCCCTTCTCCTCACCTCAGGGTGGAACTTTTTCTGTTATCTGTATAAAAGCTTAAGCTGTGAAACTGTTAGTTAGAGTGGGTCTTGCCTTTTTGCTCTGCCACGAGCCTTTTGCCTTTCATTTTTTCAGGATGGAAGCTTCTTTTTTACCCCTTTTTCTTTAGTTTTATAATAAACCTTTTTTATAAAATCATCAATGCCTCGCCTGGACTCCATCATTCAACCAGAGCAATAAATCATGTCTCCAAATGAGGTCAACTGCAAATTTGCCGTGACAATATCATATGGTCCAACTTTCTGGCCACAGACTTGCTGCTTCGAAAACATATTTAAAATTACTCAAATTATTCAAATGTATTTATTTTCTGCCCTATTTAGTTTTATTTCCTAAGTGATTTGTAGTCCTGTATAAAATTTGTATTATTTTGCATTATAGTATTCATGTAAACTTTGTCCGATGATGCCCATATTGTATGTTATATATCATTGATCCTGAAAGAAGAATAAAAAAAAAATCAATCTAATCAAAAGCAAGACAAACTTCATCGATTTGGTCGATAATTACTTGACCCTGTGGTTGTATGTTTGGGCTTTTCACTAACCTTTTTGATCCGGCCCCCTTACCCTGTGATGTTTTCACATAATAAGTATTTCTCCTGTTTTTTTCTTACATCCAAGCTCTTCACTACATGGCTGTGCACAAATGCTCACAGATTCTCGCTTCCGCTCACATCTATATGGACTAAACCCCACCTCTTTCCATGTCTCAGTTTACAGTAACATCCTGGAATGTGCGCAGCATTCGCTCACATGCTAAAAAGATTAAAACACTTGATTATGTTTTGAGATTAAATGTAGACATCGGAGGGGACTTCAATCTGGTGCTTAACACATCATTGGACAGATCCAGTAAGTGCCCAAATACAAAACCATCCCAATAGGCTAAAATATGAATTGGATTACATGGAAGATTTTGGAATAAGCGATGTATACTGAATAATTTGTGTGAGAAGTATGTCCCTAAAAATAACAGAGTGCAATGTAATTAATAAAGTAATTCAAATTAAAAAAAAAAAACAACTCAAAAAGAATACACCTTCTTCTCCCCGTGCATACGTCTTTCTCACTCCTTCCCTCTGTTCACAGCCACCACAATTATACAGATTAAGCAACACAATAAGCACACCTATAGCATCACATCTCATGTTCACTCTCACTTTAAAGCAGTCATCTCTTCCCCGCCCTTTCCATTTCCCACCCTGACTCCCTCTTACCTGTTCTCTTCCCCCCACCTAGATGTAACACTTCCCATTTTCCTAACTTGACTCCCTGTTCGCTTCACCCTCACCCATGTGTAACACTGCCCTCTCTTTTTATATCCTTCCTATAATAAAGTGTTTCTTACCCTTACTTAGGGAGAGCTGGTGATGGTCACAATTATGCAATAAAATAAAATGTATTTATTTAATTGCAATAACAAAACATGCATTGCTGTCTTTAAAAGATTGCACTTCTTGTAGTGTTGACATTTGACAGCATGTGTAGACAAAGTAGAAGAACAAAAAATAATAATCAAAAATTAAATACAATTGAAAATAAATAATTACTTGACTCATGAATACAAATGGATATCATTAAAGGAAATAATATACAATGTGAAATAAAATCAAACATAATTCATTAAAAGGAAATATGCTTTTTGTTTTTAAATATAGCCAAGCTAAGCCAACGGCCCACAAAAAACAACAACTTTGTGCTGTGATTTATGAGCTGTGCAGGATGCAGTACTGCTGCTGTTCACTGGGTGTCACTTGTGCTCTGTATCTGCAGTCATTCAGAGCTAAAACTCCCTCTGCTGATGAGATTCACAAAGCCCTAAAAACTTCAAAAACTCTGACAGTAAACATACCCTCTCTACATGTGCATTTCAAGACAAACTATGGCTCCAAATATTTACCTGCAAACATCCATGTGAGCACTTAGACATACATTAGGCCTTTGTTTTATCCTTCCTATATTTGTAGTGTCATGTTTCCCTTCAAATGTTATAAGATGTCTGAGCCTTATTTCCTGGTGGGAAAAAAACACCCAAATCTCACCTGCATGACTTCAGTGGTTTCACCTGACACCGCACTTTTCTTCATTGTTTACTTTGGTGTTGTCATCCCCAGCTCGGTCACATGAGACCATGGCTGGCCATCCACTCTGCTGTAAATTCCCCCACCCTCCCCATGTAGTCCCTTTAAAGGGATGTCCAGGTCTGTGTCTAAGAAGCCCGCTGGGACGTGCAGATGATAACTATGTAAACATATTGAGGGGAGGCAGTAAAAGACAAGTGCCTTGAAGCTGCTGCAGAGTCAGCCAAGTTAACTCAGAGGCCAAACTTGGTCACAGCACAAATCATTACTTTAAAATAGCCAAATGTTTTTCTCCTCCACTTTTTTTTTTTTTTTTTGAGAAAAATGTTATCATCATTATACAAAATCATTCGGTAAACTACAACATTTGGTACTAAAGACTTATTCCCAGACAAAAATAGTTGATTTGGTTTATTATGTTGACAAAACTATAAGCTCAGATGTATTCAGGGATAAAAAGTGCTAGCATTGAGCAATAGAAATGTGTAGCTTTGAGCTACTCACGGGCTGCCCTTTTAGTAGTGGTATAAGCAAGTATAATGATCAATTCAATACTTTTGGTGATGTTTCTGTTTTTGTTTATTTGTAGACATTTTTAGCCAGACCGCATGTGCTATGTTCAGTTAGCTTAAACTGTCTAAATGGGTTTTCCTCCATTTTAAGAAAAATGTTATCATTATACAAAATCATTCAGTGGTGACTAAAAAGAACAAACATTTGAAATTAAACACTTATTCCAGGACAAAAATTGTTGATTTGGTTTATTATGTTGACAAAACTATAACCATGAGCTCAGATGTATTCAGGGATAAGAAGGGCTCACATTGAGCAATAGAAATGTGTAGCTTTGAGCTTTGAGCTGAAGTTTCTGTTTTTGTTCGTATGTAGGCTTTTTTTGTTTTAGCCAAACCACATGTACTAAGTTGAGTTAGCGTAAAATGTCTCAATGTTGTTTTTCCTCCACTTTTAATTCAATTACTAACTCAGTTACTTTTTGGATCAAGTAGTGAGTAACTTTAACTAATTACTTTTTTAAAGTAACGTTCCCAACACTGTGTAAGAGTAGTCAAATGGAAGACATATTAAGTTCAAAGGAAGAGAATTGAAAACACATACAGTCAATCTCATTTTTTTTTATGATAATTGTTTTCTGAAGGCGTGAGAAAATGTATATATGTCAGAGCAAAGAACAAAGCTATTTCCACAAACTCACCTTTGATAAGCCTTCCTTTATAAACCAAATACGACCTAAAATATGCATTTAAAAAAATTAAAAACTAAAAAAACATGCTGTTTAGGCCTACCATGAAACAAAAACATTGTATATTGTGCCACTTTGCCCTGCATGGGCTTTTTGAACGACGCTTGAAAAGTGTTGTCTCTCTGGTGCTCTTCAGTTTGTGGATCCAACTTAAAGTTTAAAGAAGATCTGAGAAAATCAAAGGGACTGTTGATGAAAAGCCTTTCTTTCATAAGGGCTACAGAATCATAAAAAAAAAACATGCCACATCCTTCCACCCGATGATATAAAAAATGTTTTTAATTCTAATCTGATGCAAAAATAATTGCTTAACTTTTGTTGCGTTTAGGGAAAGAACAAACATTTTCGATGGCACACCATAATTGTGGGTTATGGAACAGTGGTTGACATTGATTGCCCTATTTGGTCCATTATTTGTTGTAAAAAGTGATTAATGTACATGTATTGATGTGGGTTTACTTTTTGCTCTGTCCTTGATCCAATCCAAAAAAGTGTCTTATTCAAATCAAGGACAGAAATAACAAAGCAAGGAGTGTTTATTTGGTAGTCAAACATTGTTTTACTTTGGGGGGTTTGATGAGTTAAGGGAGCTGGGGAGAGACAGCATGACTCAACAAAGGGGAGGGAAAATAAATACGGTGATGAAGACACTTAAGCCTTTCATAACCTATTTCATTTACTGACAGAAACCACATTTGTCTGAGTAAAGAAGCTCAGCTGTGTTTAGAGCATCTTCAAGTCCATTTATGTGTGTATTTATTTTGTTATGAATCTTCTTCACCTGAGGAAAGGAATGAGGATGATTTCCTGGCATGTGTTTAGTACCTCTGTGGTCTAGTTTAATCTCTCCTCTCCCTCTTTTCTTCTTTTTCAATCTCTCATGTCCTTCTGCTGAATGAAAGAGTAAGTGGGCTCAGGTTGTAATTACAGTAATGAATGATTTCTCTCTACCTTTCCGCCCATGCAGCATGTTTTTAATCCCCTCCTCCTCTTTTCTGGAGCCTTTCACCCCTCCCTGTTCCGCTGGATGTGGGCTGGTGGCTCAGGCCTCTTTGTTTTTGGTAAGGAGATCCCCTGTTTATGTGGAGGCGGGTGTCCCGGGGTGGATTTATGCACCTATCTTTGATCTGCTCCTCCTACTCTGGCCTGGAGCATGCTGGAGTGGAGCAATAATATGATGTTGGACAACTTTATCACTTTCTGACAATAATAATAATTAAAACGAGCACATTTAGATTAAACTCCACATAATTATCTAGATCGGATTTCTGGATTTTCATCCAAAAAGTATAAATAGTTAAATAAACTCTTTATTTTCTTCTGTTAGCATTGTAGTCTTCTGGCAGAGGCTAGCAAATCTACCTCCAAACTAGAAGGCCAGGGTTTGATTTCAATCAGGTCTTTTCAAACTGTTTGAATGTTCTCCTCTGGTGTTCTTTTTTTTTCTACCCCAGAGGGTCTATTTCTATAGAATCACAAAGAGGGTAACTGAGTAAAGGAGATGAATGGAAGAATAAACTGAGAAGACTCAATGCATCACTAGAAGTAATGCAACCTTCGCTCAAACAAAGTCAAATTAATTGGCAGGGATAAGAAAAACTAAAGGTCTATCCAAACTTTTTTTTTGTAAGATATAAAATAGTTTCTTTCATTATCATGCTTGCATAGTCAAGCTGACACACTGTGTTTCCATTACAGATTTTCGCAAAATAAAAGCGATGTTTCGAAATGTATAGTATAATTGTGCTTTGAATGTGTTTCCTTTGTGAGGTTGTTTTGGGCAGGAGCCTTGTAACTCGAAATCTCATCCCGCGAGACTTCGCTGCAGGAAGGCGGATGCTCCAAACTTCCTTATAACATTCCACATTCTTTTGTTGTTTCATGTCTAATGTGGCACTAATAATTTTAAAGTATGATGCTAAGAAATGTCCTGGTCTTCTCTTCTGTCTACTCGTACTGTGCAATGTTTTCTCAGAGAGGAGTGGTCACGTGATGTGACCATGTATGTCACGTTCCGTGACCGTGTATTTGCGGAAAAAGTGTTTCCATTGCGCTTTTGCGACACATTTCAATAACGAAACGTTTGAAATTCCTCCTCATGAAAGCGTAAAAACATTTTTGCGCTATTTGAGTTTTTTTTCTAAATTCAAGTATTGCCATTATCAGTTTTTGTTGCGCTATTTAGATTTTGCACATTTCCAAGGGTAATGAAAATGTAGCTTATGATAATATATACATTTTCACATAGATAACACATGGAATTTGTGAAAAACGTTTTAAAGGATTCCTTTGGTCAGCATCAAAAGAGGCACGTTGTGTTTACTCAGTGTGTTTCACATCAGCGTCCAAAGCAAACAGTAAATCCAGAGTAAAGCGAACAGTGTTGTGCTCTAATGTTTTATACCACTCTCCTGTCTAGCCTCTCACCCCTGCACCTCTCGACCCCCGGGGGTCACAGCTGGACCACTTCACCAGGCGTGTGGAACATTACTTGTCAGATGGAGCCAAATCTGGGATCAGGGCCGAACACTCTTTCCCCCAGCATAAACAGCCGGTTAGTAGGAGGGAAAATGATATGAAACCCTGAGTCAGTGACCCCTGGCTCCACATCAGGTTCACAGAGAGTTGAGTCAGAGGTGCAAGACAGCTAGTTGATTCCTCCCTTCCTCTGTGGGCTTCAGCATTAGCTCGCATCAAATGTTATCCTCCACAGTTTCGGTACATAAAGTACAAGTTGAGAATAAGCGGAAATCCTTTTTAAATTACAATGAAGTCAGCGTTTGGATACTAAACGACAGCTGTGACTGTTCTGCAGCATTATTTGTACACTTCTGCATGCCCTGAAGGCAAAATTCAACATAACATAATTACATTTTTATTTTAGTCCTTAAAACCTTAAGTGGATTTGTCTTTGAAAAAACAATCAGTATTAAAAAAAAAATGCACTGGACATCTGTTTCTTCTGTGTTAGATAGTTTGGGTGCAAGTCATTTAATTGCTTGAAAAGCCGGGTTTGGTTCACAAGCATTTAAACACGTCCATGTTAATAAACAACATGTTTTCATCCATTTGGCTCATGGTTTAACAGTTTTTGTGTTTTTGTTTCAGAGGCGCCTTTTTTTTTTATGACCTTTGAAGCACTCACTGATTTGTGACTCGCAAAGATTAGCTCTCAAAAGTTAGCAAAACTTTTTTCTAAGCATCTGTATCTTTTAAAAACACCTTTACGTTACCTAATCTATTAATTAATAACTTTCTCTAAAATAAAGTACACAGAGTTTCCCCAGACAATTCTCTACATTGCGTATGTAAACTTTGCACTCTGAATAATTCATTGATGACCAAGGCAACTATTATGCTTTACCTAGATTATTTTCTATTCAAAGCTAGGTAAGCTTTTTAGATAGAACTAAATGTTGTGGATCCATAAACAAAAAAAGTAAGTTTGTGTTTTTAAATAAAGTTGTGGAATGCAACTTTAATGTAAAAGAAAAGAAAATAGTAAGGAAAAGATCAATCCAATCCGGCTGAAGGTTTCTTCCCATTTTTCCGACCAACAACTACCACATTGTCTTCACGGTCCTCAAAAGAAGGATGGTTTCCAAGTTTTCTGTAATATGATTGTTGTCAAAGTTACATATTGTTCAGAATGTTCTCTTCACACTAAATAAAGTTAGTGTGTCATGTGTAACAAATTGTACAATAAAATTACAGTTCCGAGAGGAGGTTGATGCAGAGACAAAAGTCTGCACCACCACATTATAACCAGTGTCTTGAGGATGAATGTTTTCGTGGTGGAGAGAACCAGTAAACCTCAAGGAAACTCAAGCACTCGATGTAAAAAAATGCAGGCCATACCCACACAAAATGTTTGTAGATACATTTATTTACCACAAAGTTACAAAAAAATAAAATGATTTTGAGCCTATTCACTCTAGGCAATCTGTACAATGCAAATTCACATTTGTCACCCGTAGTTCAGATTACTTAGCAAGTGTGAGTAGAACTCATGTAAATTAAAGAAGTAGGCCGAAACAACAAAAATTAAAAAGAAATCTCTGTTCATGATCAACTCATGAGTAAAAATGTGACGTCGAAGATAACACTGGTCGGCTGGACAAGCTGGTTTACAACCATCTTCAATGCCTCCATTGTTTTCCTTTTTAACCAATTAAATATTTTAACTCACATTTAAGATCAGTCAGTCTTTCTGATTGGATGACGTTGCTCCACCCTGCATGCGGTAGCGGTAGCTGCGGTGCAGCATTAGTCTACTTTAGCCACACAGATGCTTTGCTCCTCAAAAGTGAACATGGCCACAATAGTAACTATGATGCGCAAATTATCTTCACCTGTGGTTAGCTTTAGCAAACAATAATATCTTTAACCCTCACGTCCCGCTCAGAAAAAGCAGCAAAAGGATGTTCTTGTGTCAGCTGTGGTAGAGCGAGGTAGAGAGAGAGACCGGTGATAGTAAGAAACCTGCTGAATCAGATCAATAACAAAGTTATTCGTTAGCGATTACATTCAACAGTACTTATGTGAATGCGCCCTTAGTCTATTTTAAATAAACCAAAGTCTAGTTCCTCCTATTGCTTACTTTTTCAATGTAGATTAACCCTTAATCTTTTGTTGCGCACTAAAGAATGCTATTTGTTATTCCATCTAGAGGTCTTGGATAATTATAAGATACTTTTTAATTGCAGTGTGAATGTAGACAGACATTAAAATGAAGTAAAACTCAATCTAGACACGTCTATAACTATGGCTTCACTTTCTTTCTTGTTATCTCAAAAGGAACAACAACAAATAGTATCTGACACAAAATAAGCATCAATGCATGAGATATGTACTAAAGTAGGAAGTAGGAATCTTAAAAGCTAATTAAATACTGAGTTTTTTTTGGTAAGTACTTGTTTCCAGATTTCGTACCTCCCAAAAAAATCACCTGAAATGACCACAGCAGGGTCACACTGGTGAGCATTGCTGAATGGTCTCTATTTAGCCCTGCGATAGACTGGCGTCCTATCCAGAGGGGTTTGCACTGCCTTAAGCCCAATGTCTGCTTGGATAGGTTCCAGCATCTGTGACCTTGTACAGGATAAGCAGGTATAGAAGATAATACAAATGACCACAGCAACCTTTGTAAATAATGCATTCTAAGAGATTGATGGTCACTGGGATGTTAGTGTAGGCCAGAGTGTTTCTCTCAAAAAGCATGTCAATACCAATGACAGTGTTTAAAATTAAATACCGCAGTTAACAAGGAGTGTGTTTCTAATTAGGATGATAAACTCCTCAGTTGGAATGCTTCATCCTTGAATGTGAAACTCAACAGATTGTTGACCACCAGCTAATGGACATCGCCAGGGTCACATCCATAAAGTGCAAAAGTCTCTAGCCTCCAGTTCCTATGGTCCTCTTATCCCATCCTTCGCTCCAAAGTGGCCCAGGGAGAGGCATGTAAATCTGGCCCCTTTGAGAGAGCAACAGACTCTGGAGAGAATAAATCTGCTAAAGGTTCATGGTGAGTTCAGCCAAGTCGCTGCTCAAAGCTTTCTCTTGGTCTTTAGACCCTCTCTTGCATTCTGAATCTGTGGCTAAATCTTACAAGACAGCGTTCTTTCTTTCAATCATCATCTTTCGCTTTTTCTCTCTGTTCCATTCTGTTCTTGACTTCTCTCATGCTCCATCTCCAAAACCTCAACTGAAATGTTCAAATGTCAGATCAAGTCAAAACTACAGTGATATCATTGTTCTGGTAACAACCTCAGGGAGGAAGACAGATGGTCTTCTCACATGTGTTGTCTGGAGAAATTTTGTCAAGAGTTTGATTCACTGTAATTTGGTTCACTTTGGGACCAAATCTAATACATCACTACAGGCTAGCTAGTTTCCTTAATTTCAAATTTAGAGAATCAGTACTTACTCTATGTTTAAAACCACATGACAAGAATGGTCTTGTTGCAGCAAATTACTTAAAGAACACAATACCAAAGTTTGCATTTCGTTTTCTTGAATGGCTGCTTTTATAATTTACAACCACTATGAATATACAATGTTTTTATGGTTTCGGTCATTGATGCATGTGACACTGAAACCAGTAGCATTTTGTATTCCAAATATTTACCGTGAACTGTTGATGCTTTAATGTTCCCTGTGTTGTTGACTTGCCCACCGGTCTCTAACAGGTGGTGCTTCTTGTAGTTTAACTCGGGCAGGGATCCACAACCTTTGGTTCCAGAGCCATTTGTGGCTCCCTTGCCCCGCCCCTGTGGCTCAGTGACCAATCGCTGTGCCCCTCGGACTGTATTGAGAGAACATGCACACTCCACCAGAGAGGTTCCCACCTGGTATTCGAATTCAGGCCTTCTATGCTAAGCACCATGTCAATTGCTGTCAATGTTTATTTTAATTTGAAACTGTTTTAGAGTACATAATCTTTGATATGTATATAAGGAACAGACTTTAGAAAGGAGTTTATGACTTTTTATTTTATTTTTTTTTTACGAGTAATCACTACTTGTATTATTTTTAAGACAACAGCTCAAATTTGCCTTGTTTCATTCGTAGCTTTGGCAAGAGTCCTATTTCTTCTTCTTCTTTTTATTATTATTTTAACAATAAAGGTATCAAAATGTCCAGAATACTCCCGACATCTCTGCTATGTTTTGGAGTTTTCGTAAGATTAACTGTTATTTATAAATTACCAAAAAATTAATTAAAAAAATACCCACTCAAACCAAATGGCAATGGTTTGTATTTAGTACTTAGGGTTATACTGACTCTGAGGGGTTTTAGCGACTATGAAGGTTTCAGTCAGTGGGAAGTGCAGTTCGGGTGCCCCTGACCACGCCCCTTATTAATCGACCCCACCCCAGCTTCAGCAAAAAAGTGCATTTCAGCTCATGCACCTTTACTCGCATTTTCTTCTGGAAATGCAAATCTAGTTGTTTTTTGAGAACATCTTTTCCCAAATTTTAGGGAAACAGCCTGGCGTCATGTCCTGAGTGTACCCCGCCTCACACCCAATGTGAGTCAGAGATTGGCACATGCATCCCTTAGTGTGGAAAGAAGTGGGAATAGAAAATCATTTTATGGATTGTTTGGAAAATAAACAAAATACATCACTTGGAGGGTAGGATAATCTTTAGGTATTAACCAGTATGGCCGTAATAATTGGAAATAGCAAAAGTTGGTCCTAAAATAAGGGTTAAATGTATAGGATGGCATGTATTACGAAATGTATCAATTGGGGAAAGAAATTCCAACTGATGCACATCAGGCAATAGAGTTTAGTGCTGTAATAAAATACTAATGTCCTTGTTTTACCGTGTATTAATATACACAGCCTAAGGCGTCATGACATTAAAACCTATCACAGTTATAAACAGATAGAGGAGATAGTCATGCCTTTCTTTTAACTGAATGAAACAATTTTGTTTCTAAGTATTTTGGTTGACATTCTGCTGTTAGCTCTTTGTTTGTCTCATTACTTAAGCAATGTGAAAAACCTCAATGCCGTCATCTCACATCATCAGTAAAGTAAGTGAGGCATCATCCAAATGTGCTTCAAGCTCAAAACAGCAAAATGCGAAAGAAACTCTTTACGATTCACGTCATTTGTCCAGTCCTTTTGTAACCACAGAGATAGGATCTTAAAGCAGACATGGGTTGTTTACCAGAGCAGAGCGTCTCACTGGTGGAACATCTTGAGCAGCTCTGTGTTGACACTTCTAAACCCTCTCTTCTTATGTTGCTGTTTATCAGAAATGGACAGATAGTTTTTAAAAGACTGGGGGGATTTGGAGGAGAAGGTGGAGGAGGAGGTCGGGTCACTGAGTACTTCCAGACCTCTAATGAACGAAGACGGATATGAGGACGCAGTGTCCGCCCTAACCCTGTAAACTTTGACCTCTGACATTGCATAGCACAGAGGTCTATGAGCAGCTAAAAAAGAGGACTTTTGTCAGGAAAGGACAGCTTCATTTTCACTTGGTAATTACATGTTATACTTCCAAGGCGTTCAGTTCAGCAGTTCCACTGGAGCAAAGGAAAAGCTCATTTTCATGGCATATTCCGGCTCTAATGGTGGAAAATATCAGCTTGCTGTAAACAAGTAAGAAAACAAAGGTTCTTTTGTGGCCTTTAGTCTCTTTGTGTTCAGATATACAAAAAGGGACCCAAATCACGCATGTGCACAATGTGGGCACAATACACTGACACTGACATACAATACAGTTCATTTTTCCAAATCACTGCTTTTCTGTTTATTCTTCCACGACAAATTGTTTGAGTGATTATGATAAACCCATCTTTGTCATGAAATGCCCCCCCTCTCCTTATCTCTGGGTCTTGGACAAAAAACCAATCCTCTGATAATATTGATGTCTTCTTGGCAAGTGTTAGGGATGTCTCAACGTAAATGTGCAGCTCATTCAACACTACGTCCTCCCTAATCTCTGACTGAAGATGGATTTTTCTCCATTTATATAGAGAGTATTAGATTACATTAAGACTATAATAATAAGGCCCCTCTGCTGATAAATAAAGGGAAGTGCTATCAGCCATGCAAGAATGCACTCGGTTTTAAAAACAGTGCAGTACGAAAAAAGGGCAGAAAATTAAAGCAACAATTGCACATTTTAGTCTTGTGTCTTGTCCATAACATTATTAGCATAGCATTGCTGTTTTTATGACTATATACAACCCTGCAGTGTTAATTTTGCCTGAAAATTTTGATTTAATTTGAGTCTTTTGACGAAAATGCTACTTAGTTTTAGTCAGCAGGACTATTTCAGTTATAGTCCAGTTTTAGGCAACTATATGACATTAAGATTAATCAGCAAAAGTATAAAGCACATTTTTTTTTTTCGGAAAAATCAATGATTACCATGTAGAAAAGGTTGAAAAACACTGATCCATGTGAATAATACCCAAACAAACACTATCTTTGGGAAAACTGCTCGGATGAAAAATTACATGTTGTGCGTTGGACCAAAATAATGGCATCAAAAGCCACTGTAGGATCCTGTGGTTGTAATGGAGTGTTCTTGTTTTTACTCAACAGTCAGCTGCTGCTAATTGCTTCGACCAACTCATATGACGCACAAAATGAAATTTGATTTGTAATGGTGTGCGTTATGCTGCTTTTCAGTCTTAACTTTTCAAATTTGAGGTCTCATGAAATCCATTTAGTACAATTACCATGTAAACTTAATACTCCTTTAGGTTAGCAAGTAACTTTGCCAGATCTTGTTCAGAATCAAGTCATCTACCATTTATTTAAGACTTTCTAGATCTTTTTGAATAAAGAATCGTTTTGACCAAAAATATCTACAACTGAGCTCCAGTTCTGTCTTTCAATGAGTGGGGTTTCTCAAATAATTTATTATATTTGTATTTCCAATGGCGGGCATGGTCAAATCTAACTAAAATAGTTACAGCAGAAGCTTAGCCCACACATAGGTCAGGAGAAGCTTGACAAAGCAAAAAGACAAAGTGAAAGGTGATGCTCATTAGTAAAAATGAAAGAGAGTGCTGTCAAAGACGATGCTGATCTGAGTGTTGCAGCATCACCAAAGCCACAGGCCTCAGCACTGCAATAACAAACATGACCAAACGTCTCCATCCCATCGTCTTCAAACAACCAGTAATTTCATGTTGCATATTTGAGCATGAATGGCCAACTGTGTTTGCTCTGCGTGCACTCTGGCCCCTGTCCTTAATCCCTGTAACCCGCTCGTCATCCCGCTATGCTCAGCCAAGCTTTGGCCAGCCCACTCAACGGGACAAACTGCAGGCCCCCTAATCAGCTCATTTAGAGCAGATCAATGGCACTGATGACAAGAGCCTAAGCGGAGACTGTGGGCCAAATGAGGGGCTGAAAAAGCAGCCTTCTTAAACGATGGCCTCGCAGCAAATAACCCCCAGGGTTATGGGGTCAGGAGGTTGGTGACCTGGGTGGGTGCAGCAGTGGAGGTGTCCGACTGCGACTAAGAGGGGGGTTTCAGTCCCTGGTGTCCCCGCTGGTGGGCCAGCTGAACAAACAGCTGGGAACAAGGCCTGACTTCAGCCTGCAGAACTCCAGCCATGAAAGCCTGGTTTTGAGCCAAAACACAGGACAGCATAAGCAAAGTAGCTTGCTTTCTTCTCCAGACAAAAGGCAGTGACAGATCACACAACTAAATCCACAATACACATCCAAATTCAAATGAAATGTACATAAATATTCTTCATTAGATATACAGTCTTTGAGTTCTACAAAGGCCCTTCGTGCACACTTTTCCAAAGTTGCTCAATCTTAGCTCCTCACTCATCTAACACACAAAAGGCCTGTGTGTATCTTGCACAAGATAACACTCTTCTATCTCCAAGCGTTTGATCCTCTCTCAACTTTTGCCCACAAGACTTCCACTGTTTCAGCAGAATTTACTGCTCCCAGGCAACTCCAAAAAATCAAGCCCTGCTGACATCTCTCCAATGGCAGCCAAATTCCAGGAACATTTTAATATCTGCACTGCAAATTTCATGATGCACATTCTTATGCAATACTGATTATGTAAAAGCTTGGCGCTCAGCCAGCTGGAAAAAGCTGAATAGATGCTGCCTGTGGGTATTACAGGCCTGGGAAAGCAAAAGTAAAGCTAAAGAAAGTGGCCGAGTTTGTCCAGATGAACCCGACCACCACCTCCTGTGCCTCTTTGATGGCAGAGAAAACACAACCAGGGTTCAATCAGCTCTACTTATCCTGGGCTCAGCTTTCAGTTGTATGTGCGTTACATCGTGTAGAACAGGGTCACGCTGAAATATAAAGCAGTTTATGGTCAAATACACAAGCACACAGTGGTACACACAGACAGCCTTTTTTGGGGGGGCACAAACTCTGATAATGAGTGGCACACATGAAAGGGGAACTCCTCCGGAGAAAACAAACTTCATCGTTGGATCCGTTGTTAGCAAGCTGACCTTTGAGCTTCTCGGTGGGCGCATTGTCCCACCGATGAATCCCCTCTGACAAGCTGTCAATCAACTAGGCTGGATCCATTGACCAATCAAAGCTAAGGAACTGCAACCGCCTGGGAAAACCCCGCCTGGACAGAACTCACTTACTGTGGTTGGAGGCCATGTTTAAACCACAGAGGAGAAACATTGCTCTGTCATTATCATTATAGTATGAAGAACTGTGGTGGTCTCATTCACACCAGAAAACAGTATATACTGTCGCAATTTATCACCAATAGCAATGTGTTTCTCAAGTCTAACTTTTTATTTAATCAGTCTTTGGCTTATAAGAAATGTCTGAAAGTTTAGCTGTGAAGCAATGCAGAAAAGTCAATGAAGACTTTGAAATTAGCTGAAAAACATTTTGTAATGAAATAAACTTCAAATTGATTATTTACAACCATTGACTTGTTTCATATTGAAACAAAGAACCATATTAAACCAAATGACATCATTTTATTCAAATAATGCCCAAACAGATCCATAACAAATGCTAAGAAGACAACTGCTAAGCTATTTGAACATACAAATAGAGTGGAATTGAAAAAGCTCCAGCAATTCCCAGGGGAGCTCTGTGAGGAATCTGTCAGGTGTCAGAACTCACTGTACCATTCCACATTGTGAACAGACAAAGAACAGGGAGTGGGGATGCCTGGGTGGAGGGTTCCTTCCCGTTCACTGCGTCTCCAGTTTCAGGTCCTCTCAGGGCGGCCATGGGTGAGATGGGTAGGAGAAGTGCGTTGATTGTGTTTTAAACAAATGCAAGGCTGCGCAGTGAAACATAGACATTTTCAATGTTCTTGAAAAAACAATCAAACTGCATTTTGTGTAGGGGTCAAAGCACACAGTGCCAACGTCCCCTATTGAAGCCCTTCTGCCAACATACTCACGTGTCCTCTCTTTCGCCTGTCATCACCTTAATGCCTTGAAGATGGATAATGGGCTTGTGTGCTGCTGACACTGTCTATACAATTTCTGTTTCTGATCAGCCAAACCGCATGAAGATATCAGCTGTCATCTAACTCTGATACCTTCAAATCTTTGTAAGTTTGAGTGTATATTTTGGTTATGATCAATGTATTTATGAAATGTAACTAATGACATTAGTACAATCTTAGTAGCTTTACTAGAAAATGTACATAATTTGGCTAAACCGTGGCAAAAGGCATGATGATTGGAATGTAGAACATTTTTGTACATAGATAGATAGATTATTTATTGTCATTGCGCAGATACAACACAAGTTATTGTAATCCTTGCGTAAGGATTGCATTCAATTCTGTTGTATCGCTTTACCTCCAATTTCAACTGGATGAGTAACTGCGGCGTATCTGCTGCATAACAGCAACGGAGCTGATAAAGATAAGCTTGTGTGGGACAGGAGGTAGTCTACATATACAGAATAAAACATCCAGTTTTTTTTTTTTTTTAAAACCCTCAGTGTTTAAGGCGGATTGTAGTTCCATCCATTTTCTGACCTGCTTGCTCCTTTTCAGGGTGGTGGGGGTCTGCTGGTGCCTCTCTCCAGTTTTCTTCAGGTGCTAGTACACCCTGGACAGAGCAGCAGTGGGTCGTATTTCATTTATAAATATCGCACTTATCCATGGTTGATTCACAATAATCTCCACAAAAGTGGAAGATCTACAAGGCAGAACCGAACCAATTTCCTTCTCCTCCTCTCAAAGGACACGTGAACTGTTGGTATTACTTTGTGGCATAGTTGCACGACACCCACGATACACAATACAAACTATAATGGTTCCTACTAAACTAGAAATTCTACACGACGTTACTACCGTGTATTACGATACTACCGGTACCAGTTTACTACATAGCGGCTGCCTCTACTCTCTTCCCGGCTTCTCACCGTACAGTCTAAGCTCACTGCACGCTATTTACTTGAAAACATACCAACATGGCAACCGAACTCCACAGCTGCTGAATGATTGGCTGTTCGGGCATATGATAGGCTGTTTCCGCACGCTGAATCCGCCCGTCTGTAGCTGATTGGTTGTTCGTGTGTTTCTGCCGGCAGCCAGCTCCGCTTCGACAGAAACTCGCTTCAAAACAAACAACAAGCTAAGGTTCTGTCTTGCCTGGATGCGTTCACGGCTTACAGTCACAAACATGAGACAACACATGGTAGAAGCACCGGGCCCGAGCAGCCAGTCTGCCGCGTCGTCGTCGTCGTCGTCAGTGGCATCACTATTTTTGCTAAAAAACCAAACTCCAAAAGTCCCATTTGGAACTATTTTGGCTTCAAACAAGGCAGAGACGGTAAAGCAATAGGAGATCTACTGTGCAGGCGCTGTCACCAGCTATAGGAGCCAAAGGAGGAACACTTTTTTTGTTTTTTTTTTATTTACAGAGATATTTACAATGTACAAACAATGTTTACAACATATATACATACAAAGGAGGGATCACATACAATCCCATAAAACACCAGTGACGTCACCCAGAAAAATGCATACAAATATAGTTTTCTCAGGGAATCAGTTCCTGTTTATTGTATTTTATCCTGGTTATGGTTTATTAGGTTGGAGAAAGAAGCATTATTGTCAAATAGATTTAAAAAAAAAAAACAAGACAGTGGATTTGTTATCCTAAGTTGATTATTTATATTAGTTAAACAAATTGATGTGCAAAGCAAACTGAATGATTATTTTTTTAATTTCAACCATATAAATTCTAACTTCATTTATTAGTTTTATTATTGCTTATATGCTTGTGTTCGTGTACTCTTATCAGGAACCGTGATACTTTGTCTGGTATAGTATCGTGGTTACTTATTTTGGTAACGTGACAACTGTACTTTGTTGTTCTCTTTGTATTGACTTCAACTCACTATATCGTGCGATTATGCGTGAGTTAGCAAGATTTCCTGATTCCTTGCCACAACAGCTACACATCACAGTCGGAGGTGGTGGATTACGAAGCAGTTACGTTTCTAGTTTCTAGTTGAAATCCATTGTAACTGATATTTATACTTGGCACTTGAGATATCTGCTGATTACATCTTCCTAAAGAAACTCACAAGGTTTCAAAGATCCAAATGAGAACATTTCTTTTTAACCTGTGCCTTGTGTAAAAAACAAGTGTCCTGACATGACCTTTCTGTCGTAGCTCGTCGCAGATGACCGCTGTCCCACTTTTTGTAACCTTTCCCTTCCTTTCCATCATTGGCAACTTCATTCATGTCTAAATAAACCTCTTTCCCCCATCTTTTCTGGCCTAGCATAGCGTATACAGGTACATTCAAGCATGTCCTTTAATGTAACATAGGCCTCAGACATAGTGAGGCAAGTATACCAAATCTGTGCCGCATGGATGAATGAACCAAGAGGATTAAAGTGGAAACCTTCTAAAACCAAAGTGTATTTTGTCGCTGAAGCCATCCCATAGCTGATGGTAGATAAGGGTTCTTTTGAGTCGGCCTCCCATTGTCTTGTTACTCTATTAATCATCCTACGTCGACACATGATACCTGGCATTTATCCATTTATCACCCATGTTTACGTCTGAGATGTAGAGTGCTGTCGGGGTGAGATAGTCCTAACCCTCAGGGCTGTTAGTACTGCAGGGATAAGTGACTCCATGAGCCAGCTGGGGGTCACCATGAGGGTGGAGTCATGCAAAAGTCCAGGAACTTCAGGGCTCGCAGGTCTCATCATGTCCCAGAGAAAGAAGATAGAGATTTGGTATGAGGTAATGTGTGACTGATACTGTAAATTTGACACATTAAAACTAGAAATCCATTTTGAATAGGAAGTTGATCAGCTACATTAAAGCTGATAGAGATGGAAATGTTAACAGATAAAGACAGAATCAAAGATCATTTGCTCAAAAAAAAGAGATAAAAGGTTGAAATTGCAGCTCGAAAATGTTTGTTTTGAATCCATTGTAAACAATCTCTTATTGACTTTATTGGAAAAGTTTCACCCATTGCATTCAGGGATGTGGTGTCCCTAAGACGGATGCATTGAAATGTTTATACTTCATTCTGTCGGTGATTTCCTGTGTTCTCCCCTGAAAACTCTGTCAAAGTGACTTCCCAACACATTTTTGGTGTTTTCATTGCTGAAACATGGGGCAAAGGAATAATGGAAAGATTTGAATCCAGCTGAAAGTGAAAGTCTTGTGGAATAAGGTGATATCAATGTGAATAGTGGGAACAAACTATAACAAAAATGGTGTCGAGAGAATCATTTTCAGTCCAGTGACTCGGATCCACAGAGTAAAAAAAGGTCTCTGAGAGGCTCTTGAATCCGCTCATAGAATATCCATGTCAAATTACAGCCCGATTCAAAGAGCATTAACGGAGGAATAATCATTTGAAAAATCGCCCTCGTGGCACATACGGAGTCATGAGCCCCATTCATATATTGGTATGTGTCAATGATTTGGTACCACCAACTGTCGCAATATTTGACTCACAAATAAATGAAACAACTTTAATGGAAATTACCAAAAAAAAAGGCCATCTAATCAAATTGTGCGAGGCATAATCGTAATCTACATTGAATTGCCTTTAAAATGATATATCACAGGACTATGTTCTCATAAATTTGGAAAGTACCGGAAATGGGGGTGGGCCCCCGGGCCCCATTTCAAAAAAAGGGCTCCGAGTAGGGTTAGGGTTAGTATTCATACCAAACTGTATTCCGATCTAACGAGAACTAACGGAGGAGTAGTCATTTGAAAAATGGGGTGCCCTGGTGTCCTTGTGACACGTATGGGGTAATTGGCCCCATTTATATATGGGTATGTGTCAATGATTTGGTACCACCAACCGTCATAAAATTTTAATCGCAAATAAATGAGAAATCTTTTTTTTTTTCTCTTAGGGCTTCTTGGGGCCCCCCTGGGCCCCAAATCAAAAATTGGGCTCCAATCATCGATGCGTACACATCCGTAGATTATACCTACCAAATTGCAGCCCGGTTTGTTCACGAATAACAGAGAAGTAGCGATTTAAACTAGGGTACACAAAAAACCCACTTCTACGCATTCGTCTACAGGACTCCATATCTCATAATGCAATGCACGAAACTTTTCTGACAAAGTCAATATGAGGCTGTTTACATTGAAGATCAAAACATACGTTTGAGCAGCAATTTCAACCTTTTACATCTTTGTTCAAGCAAATGATTTTTGATTTATTGATCTATGGGGCCTACACTATGGATTTATATGAATGTTTTGTCTCCAGCAGTTTTTAAAATATATAAGGCATAACAAATGTCCTTACTTTATTGATTCATACTTCAATGCTACACTATGTGCCTTCAAAGCTCAGGACCAAAGATAGCAAAAAAGCAGGCCTACATGTTTAAAATTCTGATAAAAAAAAGTTTCCAGAATAATTCTCAAAAGAAGAGGGATTTGTTGTTGTTTTTCTGGTTAAGATGTTGTCTTCAGTCTTCAACCTTTGTTTCCCAGAAAAATGCTGACTGCAAAGTCTAAAATGTGTCCAAAACTCTTTTGGGTGTTGGGATTGAATTCTGCAGTGTTGTTACAAGCAGAAATACAGTGTTAAACTTCTTTGTTCCAAGATAATTGAATAGCCATCTGATTTTTATAAAGCTCTACTCTTTTCTTATCTCAAATACAGACAGGAAAGCGTGGAGATCATTGAGAGGGAAATTTGATGCACCACATGTTTATCCTCTCCACGACTATCGAGAGTAGCAGTTGTCAGAGATGGTTATGGACTGCCCCGTCATACAGTTGGCGGTTACGGCTTTGGAAAGCTATGTTACTGCCGAAAATGCAGAGATTTTCCTCAAGTAAGGGAAAATTTAACTGAGTTATCTTTCCAATAAGTGACTTTCATGAATGACAGCATAAGAAGTTGAAGAGTATGTGTTTGTATTTGCTGTTGGCTTTCTAACAAGGCGAGATTTCCAGATAAATGTCTTCTCCAGGGCAGGAGGCAGCAGTTCATACTTCATCAATGAATATCATTGTTTAGACTGTAAGTTTTTTTTTATTAGTTAAATTTTATTTTGGAGAGTAGGACTCTTTCTGTACTTTACAATATGTAAATTCGAGTGTATCAAGCAGGCTTTGCACAACCCCGCCACTCCGTCTCTTCGTCTACTTCTCAACACAATACCTCAGTGCATTGGTAAATAGTTGCAGGCTTTCTGGCATAAAGAAAATGGCTAAGAAAGGGGAGAATGAAGGAGGCAGGGAAGCAACGAGAGAAGCGTAGCAAAGAAGAGATTAGACTCTGAAGTACAACTTTTCCATAGCTGGCTCAGTCCTTGGCAGAATGCCAGAAAAGAGGACAATGCAACACTGAGCAGATCCAGGGATCTATAGATGCTCAGTGGAGCATTGAGCCTATGGGAAGAAGGGTGAAGTAAGGGGGGGGGGCCTTCTATTTCACGAAGCTAAGCGGGCGAGTATGGAGCCTGTGGTGGACCGTACAGAAGCATGGCTGCATTGATGACGCAAATATACAGGTCTGGTCACAATGTATAGAAACAATTTACCTTGACAACTCATATTAAAGCTAACAAAGGCATGTTGCTGTTCTGCCCTTCCTTCTAATTATCCACTGCAGAATGAGCTCTAAACCTACTGTGCACACCTGCTGTGTATCAAACCAACGATAGGGACAATACACCACGGACACTGTTGGCGACCTTGTATCTATGAAAAACAAGAGAAGTAGAACTTGGTATTGCTTTTCGCTTCTTTGCTTTTGAATTCCATTCTTAAGCTCGCTCCTCATTTCATTACATTTTCATTTGTTTCAATCAGTGTTTCATTTCCGTTCTCCTCCCTCTGTCCTCCTGGCGGTATGTGGAGGGCTGAGGGTGGAAAAAAAAAAGTGAAAGAAAGGAGAAAAAGATGAGGAAAGAAGAGAGGTGGAGGCCTCTTGGATCAAAAACTTGGTTCATTGTGAGTACTGTATAATGGAGGGCTGTGCAGAGTGCCGAGCACACCCCCTCCTCACCCCTCACTGTTCCCCTGAGCCTGACTGATAACTCGCTGGGAGGGAGACTACTGGGACTGCCTGCAATGATGTACAGTTATTTTAAGGTTTCTGACAGGGGGTGTACACACAGAACATTGGGGTCAATATGCAATAGGTTAAAATGACCCTGGGATGAACCAGGAACCTGTTTTTAAAGAAGTTCTTTGGTTATGCTCGACTGTGATTGTTGTTTTTCAGGACGACTAGAGATATTTTTAACAGCTCTAAGCAATAATGCATGCAGGAGGAAATGCTATGTAATTAGTGACTTTTAAAAACATTAAAGACACATTTAGATGAGTTTATTATCTTTAACAATTGCAAATCTGCCTACTTTTTCTAACGGAGGAGCGGAAAGTTTTCAGACCAAAAACAGATTTCCCCTGCTAAGGAAAGAAGGATAAAGCAGAGCAGTGAGGGTGAAGTTCATTCCAAGTCCATCAACTGACAAGTGTTAACATTTTCTGTAGAGTTGACGAGACTTGTGAGCTATAATTTGTGGCTTCCTTGCTGTGAGGGAACATTTTCAGTATAAACTTTGTGTTTATTGTTACTGTAAAAAAACATGGATTTCTGCAGCTTGATGTTGGCTGTATTGCATGTTTTCTTTTAGGCTACAGTGTGAGGTTTTTAAACGCTTGTATTGATATTGATAACGCACAGCCAATTATCCTTACGGTAAAAGACTTTTGGTACGGCAAGTTTATAAACTTGAGACTTGTTGGTGTTTTGCCTGCGGACTTTTGTGAAACCAGAGTCAAACCGCTAAACCTCGGGGATTTCACAACGATATGTTTGATTTAAAATACATTTTGCTTCCAATCTCCTCATCTCTCCCTCTCTCTCTTTGTGACCAAAACATAGAGGGAAGTGTTGCAAAGTACAAGAATCTGATTTCCCTCAAGCTGAACATAAAGTGCATGGACGGTGTGAATGTAAAGATGGACAAACCATAGCGTCACGGCTTGCACACGCTTCATTAAAACTCTCTCAGTCTCTAAAGATGGCCCTGAGAGCTGACGGTTGGAGCACAGCTGTAACCAGTGAATGACCTCCGGGCAGAGCACTGTGTCCACATTAAAGAACCTTCAACATCTCAGTGCTTTGAAAGCTCTCACAGCTTTTAAGAGACTTTTTTATATTTACTTCTCTTTGCTTAAGGTGCTCAAGAGCACTTGTGATTATTGCCTTCTTGTTAATTCTTCTATTCTACGTTAAGTCCCCTTTTTTGTTTTTTTTTACCATTTTCACTCCCTCATCACCCCCCCCCCACCCCCTTCTCTGCTCCCTCCTCTCTCTGAGCCAGTGGGGCTTATCTTTGGGGATGAGGGAGAGAGGAGAATGGGGAAGACAAGCACTTTCATGGCTGAGTTGGAAGCTATTAGCCCCCTGTGTGCTCAGCCCTGTTCTACCTCCTCCCAGTATTAATCTGCAGTGACAGCTTCGCTGTTTACCAAATCCATCCAGGATCCTGGGGGATGATGGGCCTGGCGCCACTCTGCACCATTAACCTCTAACCTTTAGCGTTACAGCACCAGAGCCAGGCCCAGGGCTCGGGGTTAGCTGGCCCGAGCAACCGGTCGGACACCTGTCTGCTGTCTGAGTCTCAACTTCTGTCACATGCAGACAATCTGCGCACAAAGATGTTTCTCAGCTGGACACTAAAGGATTTAGGCATTTGCTGCAAGACAACTATATTTTATCTTCATTTACAGTTTATAATAGCACAGGGAGGACTTAAGGTGTCATTCAAGTTTATAATATGATTATTTATAGCACTTTTGAGACATTTTGTTCTCACCTTCAACAATTGCAGCATATGAACGTTATGTGAAAACACAAAAATGTCAAGTTTAAAGGCCCTGGTGTGGGTAAGAGGTGACCTCAACTATGCACAGTTTGGTAAAGCAGACAAATGGTTGTCTCATCAAACAAGTTCAAGGGCAGTTGGAGTAAAATGTGAATGAAGCACAAATGAAAGAGATCTAAAAGAACCAAACACATGAGGCGACAGGTGTTCAGCTTTCCTCTCACCTCATTCTTCGTCATACGTGACAAAGCCTCAAAATATAGTTAGTAGATAAGATTACACACAAGGTAACAGCATGCTTTTGATTTTAGGTAGTTACAAATGTGCAATCTACCATGAATAATGCCTCAAAAGCTGCACTATTTACGTTTAGTCGCAAAGAAAGAAAGGCTCTGAGCCGGCTGCCCTGTTTTAATACACAATATAATGTTAACATTTGCAGGGGTTTACTGTGGAGCAAAGCTGCCCTCCGACACTCTGGTAATGAAACCTACAGTTTACCACCGAGTCAAACCACTGAGTCAGCAAAAGCTTTTGTATTTTTGCCTGTGCATGTACCGAGTACTGAAATCTATCTACGAGTCAAACTGTAGATCAAGATAAAAAAAAAACTGCATAGAAAGGAGAAGATATATTGAAATGACTTTAAAAGTCATTATAGGAGGCAAATGCAGATATAAGAGACCAAAGATCATTCCTATTTCCACTCAATTTATTAGATAGAAACAGGATTATGTACATTATAAGATAATATTAATATAAATAAAAACCTTAATCACAATCATCCAAAAGTTTGAATTTATTGTTACAATTTGTATGGAAATATGTATGTTTTGCCAAAAATACAGACTGTGATATTTCAATTAGTATTGCACACAAAGGAAAACCAAAGTACACATGTTGTGCGTAGATGTGTATCCATGTTTCCTGGCAAGACACACACTTGCAATCAAGGGAGGTTGCATGCCGCCTTCTGACACACACACGCACAGAGCAGACATCACGAGGAGTGACGAAGCACTGCGTCTTTCCATCAGCAGCCAGCAGAACAGCCCCCCCCCCCTTCCCCCCACTCCTGCTTGACCTTTGCTCCTGATGACAACACACTGTCATCACCGTCACTCCTGGTCGATAAACACTAAGTTCAGCAAAAACAAAGTGCTGTAGTAAACCAATGCAAGTGTGTGAGTGGACTCACTTTTTTTTTTTGCATCTTTCCCCTGATTTGTCATTTAACCCACTCTGTATTTCACCATCATGTGCTCATGTTGGCTTTGCTTTAAATAACTATTTTGCCAAATCCAGGCCACCTGCAGGCAGGACCCAGGCCAGCAGTCTTCGATTTTTCTGCTGAATGTTCAGGAAAAAGTGAGGTTCACTGCACACATGTGGTGCCAAAAAGAGAAATATTTACTCAGACTGACGCAAGCAGTGCCCTGCTATTGAACTGCCCTCGGCTATATTTAGAGGCTCCTTGCCACCAGACCAAAGTGCTGTACTCATCAGGACACCATAATAGACATCAAATGTATCTTCTGCAGAAACCATTTGAGAAGTCATCACTGAAAGTGCATTTCACTGTCTATTTATGGAAGTTAAGCTCAACTAGTACTACGTGTACTCAATTGTTGGTTCAGTAATGTGTGATTCGACCAGATGAGTCAAACTCAAGGCCAGGGGGCCAAATCCAGCCCTGTAAAGCCTTAAATTTGGCCCCCAGGAGACAGTAAAAATGATAAAGAAAACATGAATTATTGTATACATTATCAAATAATCCAGTTGTAGATATCTTAAATTCACAAATATAATGAAACTCTATAATGTTTTCATGGACTTGCCATTTTTCTTTACATATATCACATGAATGCAGTCATTTTTCATTGCAAATTGTAAAAAGAATTCTCAATTTTTCCACAAATCTTACAATTTCTCACATTCAATTCCACAAAATTCCTTTAAATTACACAAAAATTTGTTATAAAATCAAGAATTATTGAAGTGAAGATCTGACAGAGACAGATATTGAAAAAAAGGGCACAAATTGCTCTTTTCTTCTAAAATCTGTGGCCCACTTCTGTTAAAACTGGTCCATATTTATCCCCTGAACTAAAGTGAAAAATGTGTCACGGGTAAGCCTTAAGGCTCAAACATATATGGATTCAGTGCTGACTGTTCGCTCTCCTTAGAGCTTACATACTTATGCTGCGTTTACACCAAATGCGTCTTCTGCGACACCGGACGCGTCTCCCGCACAAAACGTTCCCCAGGTTTTGCAGGATCAAAATATTTCCCCATTTGCTTATATGCGCGTTTGAAGTGAAGCACCGCCCACCAGGACACATCCAACTTGGTGAGTTTCACTGCCTGCTGAAGCGAGGAGCTGCGCTCCCTTTTCTCCTCTCACAAACATAAACCACCAGTGAAAAAAGCCGGTGTGATTAGCGGCTAATGCCATCCTAGCTCAGTGCTGACTTTCAAAGATGAAAACTACAGAGAACTTTTACCTGCTATAAACACCTCCTCGCTGATTCTCCTCCATGCCAAATCCTTCCTAGTCCGGTCCCGGTTATAAAGGTTGTGTCATACAGCTCCAGGTGGTCACACACAGCTTCTACTCTGTGTTTGAATGGGTGAACAGACTGGTGTCAGTGTTGATGGCCTGACGTCATCACAACAAAGACTCTGATTGGCTTTTGTCATGCGAAACAGTCGCAGGAGTTGAATATTTTCAACTCTTGCGAATATGACGAAAAATAGGGACGCATCTATCCGTTGACTTTGTATGTAATCTGGTCACAAGAACATTACGTGACAGGTGTGAACGCAGCATGAGGCGCACCTCTTAGTGCTTCTCTGAAGTCCTTGTACTCCTGGGACGTGTTTTAAAGGTGTTGCTACTGTTGTAGCTCATCTGCCAGTCTCTCCTCTAAGCTCGTGTTCATTTATCCTCTGTTTCACGAGTATAATACAGGTCGATGTTACATTTAATACGAGTCGATACAATGCCGAGCAGTGTTTTGTGTGACACCAACTACGGGGAGAAGTTAGCGCGGTCGTAAAAACTGAGCTTTGCATTTATGCGCGAGCTCAGCTTTGCCGGATTTGGTTACAATCTCTTCTACTTCATTTTTTGTTTAAACAGCTTTTCATAACTAATACGCTCACAAAAGCACACCGTTAGGAAGGTTAGCTGATATGAATTACTCCACATGCAAAATTCGGACAACTTGTTCAAACACAATCGCAGTCAATCCAGCTCAGCCACTCCGTCAGCTGCTTTGCACAAATCATACCCCAACGTTGATGGGATTTTTCCCACAAATGAAACAAGTAGAGAGGAGGTGGGGATGGGTCAGGGGAAAAGGGATTGAGGTAGGGGGTGGTTGTGATGAGGAACGTTCTTGGAAGATGTGCGAGCCAAAGTCTGGAGCCAGCTGCGGTCTCCTCCGCTTCCAGAAGAACCATCACATGAAAGCCAGCTGGAAACCATTGACAAGACTTTGGGGTTAGCGAGTGACAGAGGAAAAAAGGCTTGATGGAGAAGATCAGGGGCACACTGTCTTGATGAATCCATTTTCTTTAACTAATCTAAGACCAGGAAACCAAGGAGAGGAATGAGTCTGTGTCATGTGTCGGTGTCACGAATTTTCAAGCTTTGTAATATAACGTCTGTGAAAGAGGGAGACGGGGAGTTTCTCAGTCGTCCCAAAAAGGAGGCAAAGAGAATCTACATGTGGGATACATCTGGTCATTCATAAGGATGCAGATAAGTAATAAAATGTGTCCCAGGAATGATTATGGTGTGAAACGCAATACAACATAAATTCTCCCAAGTGTTTACAACAACTTTTATTTTCGTAATTTAGAACGAAAAATGCAGATGTAAAAATAAAGGCTGTGAACATGTGAGCCATCCATCACTTGACACTTTAAAGAAATGACCGAGAACATCCAGCTTGGGTTGAATTTATATTTTTTTGCACAAAACCGCACAAAAGTTACAAAAAGAAAACCAAAAAACCTCTTGAACTTTTGTTTCACACTCATGGTAAGTCGATGGGATACTTGTGGAGCAATGAACCACTAGTGTCTTCATAATGTCAGTACACAGCAGGATTCAAGCATTCCGTGTCTGTCTATTTTCACAATAACACCAGAGAAAGATGTGAATCAGCAAGCTGCACACAGCTTTAGCCAATCAATCCAGTGATTACTACATAAACAAAAGACAAACCGCACAACATCCTCAGTGACATCAGGCCTTTCTCCTCTCTTACTCACACTAACGCCAATGCCAAACATGCACATGATGCTTAAATCTTCTTGACAAGGTTTTAAAAAAAGCAATAGAACAGTGGATTTTAAAAAAAAAGCATTTAAGTGCCTTTTGTGAGACCTTTGTGAGTATTATTGACAAACGCCAGCTTTGTGGAAAACCAAATCTTGATTAAAGCATGATGTATTTAATTTATTTTCACACATATGAAGAGCGTGTTTTGGATATTTTACCTGCTGTTTGAGCTATGAGCACAGCTGCTTTCCATTTTTTAATTTACCAAAAAGAAAGAAAGGAAATAATTTCTTTCTCCAACACATTACATTGATCAGCCTCAACAACATAGCTTGATATTTATGGTAATAAGCAGAGATATCTTTACATTTTGTCTATTTTTCTTCATTCAACATGAGAAAATGATGGGACTGGTAAAAGGAGTAGCGAGAATCAGCGTATCGCAATCATCCAGGAGCAACTGGCTGACCATCGTCACAAATATGGGGTTTAGAGTGTCACATCGTGGGCCTGTACTACGAAGCTGGATTTCCTCTTATTGCGCTAACTTCCAGTATTTATTCCATGTGGTCTGTACTACGATACTGGCTGACTTCTTACCGGGGCTAAATCGCCATGGTAACTTAGGCTGAACAGCTAACTTGGTCGGGAGAAACTTTTGTTCTTGCTAGAATATGTAAACATGGTAATTTATCACTAAAACTTTATCCAGTGCAGCAATATTTAACTCTACTAAGTACCTGTACTAACTACATCTGTCGTCTGTATTTATCTTTGTGAGTTTGAATCCTGGAAAGTAAATCAGATTTTAGATGGAATTCATTGGTGACTCGAGCCCCTGAGGGCACCTCACATGGTCCATGCAGGCTCCCTGGTGCCCGTGGGCACCATGTTGGTGACCCCTGAATGTATGTATGTATGTGACGTTGAAAATATCAGGAACGATCCCTGCTGGCTCTGGGCCCGCCGGCGGGCGCCCGCTGGCTGCCCGTTCGGCGCAGCTCTGGCCGTCTGCTGGGCATGGGCCTTGACTCCTCTGCTGGGGTCTCGGGCGGGGGGCTCTCTGGGCCCTCCCCTCGGGGGTTGGGTGCTTGAATGTGGGTGGGTGGGGGGGCGGGATGCTGGCGGGGGGCCTTGGGGTTGGGGGTTGTGGTCCGTGGTGGGATACGCTGGGTGCTCGGCTGCTTGGGGCTTCCTCGGATGTGTGTGTGGGGGGCGGTGGCTGCCTCTCGGCCTGGGATCTTGGGGGCGTATGGGGGGTTGCTCGGCCGTGGGTGGGTGGCCTGGGGCTCCCTGGCCCCCACTCTTTCTGCTGGCCTGGCTGCATCTGCGGGCCCGGGGCAGTTCCTGGGTTTGCGGTAAAGTTTTTTGCACATATACTGGTATACGATGCATTGGCACGCCTTGGGATGTGGGATAAAACTCATACTGGGCTTAACTTTAGACAATACCTTTAGGTACTACCGCTCACTCATTCCCCCTGTCCACAGCCACCATCATTATAGCTAAGCTTCACACTTGTCACTATACTGGCTTGATTACACAACATAGTAAGCACAATATATTCTACAACTTCACATCTCACCCTCACTGTATAACAATATATTCTTCCCCACCCTTTTTATTTCCTATCTTGTAGTGTTGACCTTTGACAGCATGTGCAGACAAGGAAAAAAAAAAAAAGAAAATGTCAGGAACATAGGTTTTAAAAACTGAATGAAAAATAAATCATTTATTTTTATCTACAATATTTATGTTAATATACAGGCTCCTCAAATAAATGTCTTGTCTTCTCAAATCAAAATTTTAGAAGTAGTGAAAAAATCAGCCAAAAAGGGGACACAAAGACGATATAGTATCAGCTTCCTCTCATCTCTCTGTCCCTCCGCTGTGAGCGCACATAAACACACCTCTCCCCAGCCCTCGGTAAACGTCCAATCACTGTTAGTATGCAAATGAGCAGAGTCGTATCCGCACAGTGTGGTGTCAGGTTTCAGCGTGAACACGGAGCGATAAGACTGAAGAAGTAGCTGCGTTTTCTCAGTCACAACGGCTTTGCATTACTTTCGTGTTTCATTTAATCACAGCAGTTTTTACAAAGCCAGCTCATTTATTATCATTATCCACTCCAGCTTTCTGAAGCTCACAAAGAGAAAGCTAATGTTGTGTAATGCATCTGTTTTTCAGAGCTTTTAAAAAGTGTAGTGCTCCTGTGGAGTGGAGAGAAAGGATATTTTTGAACTGTTTGGTTACTAACAAAAAAACTTAAAAAAATGAAAGAAAGAAAACATAAAATGTTCTGTTCTATATCTGTTGTGTTTTATAAATTAGTAATTCGTTTGAGAATTTTTGTTTTTTTATTGTTATTCAAAAGATTACCTTTCAGTTTTGTAAAATATTGATTATAGTGTGTGAAGTCTTACTCTAGGTTAAATTTATTTGAGAATTAGGCCATCCAGTTAAGATATATCTTATATTGTTGGTTGATAAAATTTTAATTAAGGATGTTTTATTTATTTTATATTTATTTTTCAGTTTCCCCCCTTGAGGGATTGCCAGCTTATTGTGGTCAGGGGGTTTTGCGTGCCTCAGTGACCTTAAAAGCTATACCAGCAGGAGCTTAGTCTTCAGGTGGGACACCCACGTTGGACAGGTCTGAAGGTAGAGGCCTGACTAAGTGCAATCCACCTCTCTAGGTTGGGGTTGGACACATAGCTAACAACACAATTCAATGAGGAAAACACTGTTACAATAAGCACAGGGGAAACAAAGTGCTGGAGCATGATGTGTACATATGATGCCCCCTTAATATTTCTGACTTCCCCCTCATACTGTATATGCCTGCCTACAACTGGCCCTATTAAAATATATCATGTCCTTAGTCTTGTAGGCTACAAAAGGAGAAATGTACTGTATTTACACATACTACAAAAGCTTTTCTGTTTGTATTAAATTGCTCAAAATAAATCAATACAAAAAAATGAATAAGGTTTAGCAGTAAGATTGACAATGGGAGGAGATATGACATGTCTGCACGCTGTGCACACATGTCAACGGTGCAACGCTGGATCGTACCTTTAGTTATTAAACAATGTTGCAGCCTCTAAACTGGTTTTACTTTCACCGTCATTAAAAAGAAAAAGAAAAGGTTACAAGTGTCCAGTGTGCAAATATGCAAAAATCTTCATGATTTAGGGATGAGTAGAAGAAACAAGAAAAAAGAAGAAAAAGGCTGTTAGAAGCAGCAGAGCAGTAGGAGAGCTAAACCTCAGCAGCCAAACTATTACCTAAGCATCATACACAGAGGAAACAAGGACTGATTTAGCGATGAGATTTGATTTGCACTCTTTTCCCATTCTTGATGTCACTACTTAATACTTTCTGTGCAAATACATTTATAATAAAGTTTAAATATTTGGAGTATTGTGTCATTAGGCTGGATACATTATGCTGTAGGTTGTAAAGTTCCACATGCTAAAATAAACAGCAACTTGCAACATTTTGCAACAAACCACGTTTAAAAAACATGTGATTTTTTTTGTTACTTTTGACCAGATTTACAGCAATATTTGTGAAATTTGTGATTTTTTTTTCTGGTAGAAATGTAATGTGAATGTAAATGTTAAATAATAAATCTAAATCTAAATATTAAATCTAAATGTCACAGGTGAAACTAAATATTTAGCTAATATGCAAAATTCACCGCAATGACCTTTTATTTTGGTACTTTCAGTGAATTTGCATATTAGCTAAATATTTAGTTTCACCCGTGACATTTAGATTCAACATTTAACATTTAGATTCAACATTTAGATTTAGACTCAACTTTAACATTTAGATTTAGATTTAAGATTTAATATAGAACATTTAACATTTAGATTTACCATCAGTTCTACCATTTTGATTTAGGTTTAGCATTTAGATTTAGATTTGATACTTAACATTGAACATTTAGATTTAGATTTAACATTAACATTAAATTCACACCTGTTTTTTAAATGTGGTTTGTTGCTAAATGTTGCAAAATGTTTCTGTTTCTTTTAGCATGCGCAACTTTACAATCGGCACCCCATAGTATTTCATGCATATACATTATATAAATAAGGGCAAAAAAGGTCATACTGCCATGGGTTTTTGTAGTTTTCCTGTTTCTTTTCCTATCTTGTTTTTTTCTCTCTCTCTCTGCCCTGCTCTCATGGATGAAGTGGAAGTTCATACATTTTACAAATGTAGACATCTTTCATTCAAATTATGTAGGATTTTCTAGAGCTTATTTACAACAGCTGCCAGTCGACCAATAAAAAAGACCCCTGGAAACAATTTCCTGTATGTATTTCTGGTTCACTCATTCTGATATTTCCTTGCAGAACAAAAATAATTTGTGTTGTCATTGCAATCTGGTCCTAAACCGATAACCGTGCCATTATTTATTGATGCGCCGTTTTACAGTGCGAGATTTTACATTAATCGCAAGTTTCAGCTTTGCTTAAATTCAGTCTCTAAACTTGGCTGAGAGTCAAAGATTGCATCACCCTTTCAAAAACAATATCCATTACCCTCCACTCCAAAAAAACCCAAAAAAAAACAGCATCTGTGACTGAAACTCTTAAAGAAACCGACAATTCAATGAAACATGTGTTGTCTCCATCTCCAGGAAATGTACCGGTAATTCTTGGTACCCATGACACGTTAATCCCACCACAGATCAAATACACAACTAACAAATGATGAAAGAATTTGATTGTGCTGTTTGGGTTTCCTACAGTTATGGCCCTGGGATAGTGGACAGTGCTTAAAAGGAGTCTAGTCATGTTTTAATTCCAGCTGGCTTCCTCCCTTGGAGCTGAATAAAAACTTTCCAATGCAGATGTTTTTCGGAGGGGAAACAAGTGATCCTCCATCTGACGTCTGTGGTCTGCACAAGAATATAATACTGTCCTAAGATATACATTTTGTTCCCAGTTATGCTACGTTATCAATGCAGCCACATGTACACCAAAGTGGAAAAGTATGCTATAGAGCAGTGTTTTTCAAATGGGGGTACGCAATGGCACTATAGGGGATACTTGATAGAGAGAGAGAAATAAAGAGAGAGAGAGAGAAAAAATTACAAATTAAAGCATTGAAAATATGGGGGTTTATAATGTTTATTTTAAGTTTAAAAAAACACACAAAATGAAGACAAAGACACTTAATGAGAGAAAAACACATGATCACGACAAATTACACAAAAATAACCGAGAAACATACAAAAAAAACATAAGAAACAACCAAACGACACACAAAAACACTCACACACACACTGAGAGATAATAATTTCAATTATACCAACAACACACAAAAACACACAAAATAAGATAAAACAAATATACAGAAAAATACAAAGAACAGACAAACAACAAGGGGCCGGGACCCCATATGGGGTTGCTTGGAGTTTAAATGGGGTCGCCTGAAATTTCATAAAAATTTAAATAGATTTTTTAAATGTTTTGATTATTCTTTCTTTTAAATTATAAACAAAAGCTTAAAGCTGATACCCGGAGTTTCTGAGAGGACGTCTCGATGTCCCGCCCTAAACAGCTTCACTTCCTCCCACTGCCTCTCCGAATCTACCAGAAGCCACGCCTCTAGTTTTCTACACGCGCATTGCGGAACATAACAAGGTTGCATCGGGTCACATTGATATAGGTCTATGGGTCAGGTAAGAGCCAAAATCATATTTACCTGTTTGCTGTTGTGACGCGTGGCCTTGTTTCCGTGCACAGTTCCACATTCATTTTGATTGACAGTCTCAAAAACAGGAAGTCGAAGCCTATTGGCTGGGCACACTCAGCGATCGTTTCCATTTGTATAGGGGTCTATAGGATGAAGGAGGGACTTATATACATTAATATATATAAATGACCACCGGCAGTAGACCATAGTAAAATACTAGTTAGGTATTTTTTTCGCATTTCAAACGAATCATATTTAAACATAGATTTCTCAGAAACTTCGGAGCTCAAACATGGTCAAAAACTAATGTCTTTGGGGTCACCAGAAATTCTTGATAATAAAATGGGGTGAAACCACAGCACTCGACACTGTTTCTTTCTACTTATTAACAAAATTTGATTCTTTAAAATGTGTTTAGTCTCATTTATTCCATTATTATGCTCTATAGTTGTTTTTAAATAGTTTTGTAATCAAATTTTTGTTGGACAAAGTACTTGGTAAAAGATACTTGGATTCAGAAATAAGAAAAAGGAGGAACTGGAGCTTTGTAAACCTCTGCTCTAGATAAATGCCCAGAGTGAAGATTTGCATGAATAAGTGTGTAATGTTTTACTGGGAGAATAAAAATGAATGTCAAACTGCCTAATCGTGACTATTCCGAGCAGCGTGATTGTTTGATAACATTCACTGACCTCACCTATCCATCCTAAGAGGCTACAGTACTTAAGGCACTCAGAGGTTCTGTGCTACTTCATGCTTTGATCTTCACAGTGAGAAATGATTCGAGGAGGCAAAGGGTGAAGAGAGGAGTTACTGTCACATCATGAGTAACACACGGGATCACAGGTGCACTGAGAACTACGTTCTGTGCAGAGGTGGATGACACCGAGGAGCTCCATGTTTGCCTAACTTGGGCATAGAGGCCTTCCTCACCACTATTTGTATCAAGCTTTAGCCTTTGGGAAGGTTAAAGCACCTCAGCAGGCGTGCTGAACATCTGGATTAGGGTGTTGGATCTGACAGGGGGTCCTGCACTCTTTCACATAAACCCTCATTCTTTTATATAATCATTAAATCACTGACGGATGTGAGAGAATGAGAAGAGAGGCTGGGAAAAGAAAAATAGAACAAGATGATGGCCGAGGAGGAGAAAACAGGAAGGTGAGTTGTAGTATTTCACTAACATGACGTGAGCGCTTATAAAAGGCAGATGTTGCTTACACATTACAATACGTTTTTTATGACCATACATTGCTAGCGCTCAAAAGTTGAGGGATTATGGGGAGGATTATCGTTAAATGATGAACATGTTGTCTATGTTTTGCACATTGTTGAGTGATCATGAGCCTAATAACTTTAATATGTTACCCCAATGATATTCAACTTTTAGCCATTAAAAGTGGCAAAAAAGCTTTTCAATCCATCCTACAATAATTTAAGATACAGTATATAATGATGGATAACCCATCATACTGCTCACACCGCTTCACACCATTTACACTGACGTCCACCCCATATATCATCACGTGTGACCAGTACAAGATAAAACCTCGTCTGTAGTGGTAGCATTTCAGAGCAGACGTTTAATATTAGTATTAACCTAACCACTAGGAACAAGTGTATCATAATGTCCTTGCCCTCCGGAACCATACTGTGGCTGCTCCATACATGTCAGAATGAGCTCCAAAACACATGCTTTTGTTGTCCGTAGTAATCAATAAAGTGAATTTAAAGAAAATGTGGAGAAAAGTACAACAAAAACCAAACGAAAAAGGAAGGTCCAAGAATTTAGGTGGGACCGAATGTAAACCCTGCACTGGAATCAACGACTTTGCGTCACATTTGGCCAAAGATGACCGCTTTCTGTGGATTATATTTTAAGGTATAAAATCATTCAAAAAAGTACTTCATATTTTTTTTTTTTGTTTTTTAAACACAGTAATGTTAAAGACGGGGTTGGGGTCAATTACATTTTTCAATTGAAACTACGTCTTCAATTATCCATGTTTAATTACGATTATGGTGAACTGCATTTTTTCCAAATACAACTAAATTTACAATTATTTTACCCCTGAAAGTCAATTACAATTACATTCCCAATTACTAAAGTTCACTTACAATTAATGTATCTTCTATTTTGTTATTTCATCTCTTGGTTACCTTTTTAGTCTTCCTTATCAATGAAAATATTGATATTACTATTTTTGGTGTGGGTGTCTGAGCCAATTCTTTAATCGCTAACCCACCACCAACATAATAAGTAGTTTTGTTTTTATGGAATTGTGTGTATAAATTCACATAACATATTGATAAAAAATCTCTGAAACTGACAAAAAAAAAAAACCTCAAATGCAGCTTCGTGTATAGTCCGTGACACTTAGTCCACTGTTTCAAGCTTAGCTGTAGATCTTAAGACATTGCTTCCGAATGCTTGGCTAATTCATCTCTCTCAAACTTCAACAAGTGTCCACAGACGTGCTGCACGCATCGAGAACCTGAAGCGCTGCACGTATGGAGGAAACAACTCCAGTTGTAGAAATTTGATCCATCTATGGAGAATACCCCAAAATAAACCCCTCTGTTCTCCCATTTCAGGGTTTGTATAAATAAGATAGCACTGCAGGCCCACTGCACCATGGGAATTAGCCAATCCAGTCCTGTAAACATCAGCCAATGACTTCTGGCAGGCTGTTCGGCTCTCAGGAGGGGAGCTTCTACTGGAATTCATAAATAAATCACTTTTCTGGGAGGATTATGCGTCCACAGTCCCCAGCATCCTTGCCCCCTCCCCCAAAATAAACAGGACCAAGCAGAAATAGCAGACTTTAAGCACCACTACAGGAAATGACTCGGCTTCCAGCTTTAATTTGGAGACATTATTTTTTGTTGCATTAGCATTATAGTAAAGCTGACTTTTTTCAGGCCATATTACACAACTCCATATCACCTATTATAATGAAAATATATAATATTCAAAAAGGGGCCTTTTGAAGTCTGCAAATCACCGTATATCCCATTTAATGGCTAATGGGAGTGGATGGGTTGGGGGGTTGACATCCACTTGTTCCCAGAGGAACCATTTCAACCAACTTAGTCTAGCCCTGCCTTAAACGTTGTGTTATAGAATCCTTAAAACCAACAGGACGCCAAAGTGAAAAACATTGCAAATGATAAAATGCTTGGATATAGAACCTGGAATGCAGTGGCTATCCGTACGGTTGCCATGTCAATATATCGACATTCTATCCGTAAGCAGCGCCCCTATTTGGCCAGTTTAGGTCACATGATAGGTCAGTCATTGGCCCGTTTCGGTCGCGTGACTAAGACTAAACCTTACCCTAACCCTAATCTCAACCCCAACCCTAAGACGCTATGTACGTGTAAATCGGTAACCGTACCAATAGCACTGGGGGTTGTCCGTACGACAACCGTACAAATAAAGTTTCTTGTTTTTTTGTGGTTTCTGAACTCTAATTGCTCTGAAAAGTGACTGTTGCTTGCAAATGGAAGTTTTAATGACAATAACAAAGGTATCTTTATGGATAGACAAATATATAATCCTTACATGTGGGTAGATTCTCAGTTACATCAATATCAACAATCACAGCAGGGATTTAAAGCGTCCTTGGTTTTGATGATGTAACAATTGATGCTACTTCCTCTAATGTTTGCTTCAGTGCTGAGTGTTGGTGGATGTTTGGTGTCACAACATATTTTTTTTTTTTATCTTTCTTGCCTTGCCTTTGACATCTTTCTTAAATCATCAAACTGAGAACACAAATTATTTACAGTCCATCAAAAACAGTGTTTTAGGTCATTTAGTATAGTGTGCCATGACAAGGAATTATATGTAAAAACTGTCTGATATGAGTCAATTCAAATATTAGGTTTGAGGTCACTACCACATGTATACCACTTGGTGGTAATTTGATATGAGGAAGTGACTTCATGTGTAGATAGAAACACATCAGTTGAAACTCATCAAAAAACACATGAATCTCCGTTAATCCAACTTGGGGTAGCAGATTGGGGCTCCTCATCAACTAGTACAGTGTGGCTTATGTTACGGAGCGGCCTTTAAGTGGATTTTTCCAGGAATATTGTGAAAATCTTAGAAAGCCGCCAATACAATGGTGCACTACCAGTGTTTCTAAAATGGTGGTACGTGTACCTCTATGGGTACGCAATGGCACTACAATGGGTACTTGAGAGAAAGAGACAGTGGACAATTAACCAATGAGAGCATTAAAATGATGGGGTTTTACAATATTTATTTTTACTTAAAAATGATAATGATAATAATGATGATAGAAATGATCTGAATTAGAACATGAGCTGAAAATCAAGGGTCAGTCTTGGTGATAACCAGAAAGGATAAATATATATATATGTATATATATATATATATATATATATATATATATATATATATATATATAAATCTATTCAGAAGGCAGAAGGTTTTTTTTTTTATAGTATTCTGAGCAAAATGTTGTAGTCAGACAAAGGGGGTACTTGGATTCAGAAATAAGAAAAATGGGGTGCTAGAGCCAAGAAAGTTTGAGAACCACTGCACTATACCTTAGAAAATAGGGTTAATGTTTCATGTAAGTTTTTACATCCTTTATGATGAACCACAATAAAGATTTTAAGGAGATGTCATCTATTATATGCTATAAAGTGAGATAGAAACATTAGAGTCGATGTGCAGTGCATAGAGTACATATTGACACAGAAAAAAATTGCAAACTTTATAGTAAATAAAAGATAAGTGATCTAAAAACTAGATTTAACCTTGACTCCTTTACTTGCCAACTGTAAATTGTTTGTGTCTTAACACAATGTCTGTAGGTGTGTTTGTAAAGACAATGGAAACGGTGGCCACGCCTTTTGACCTTTAACAGTGCAAGTAAAGCTGTAACCGAAATAACAAGGTGGTCTAAATAAACATGAAGATAACATCATGGAACTTGAAAGCAGGAGAGGGATTTCCAAATGGAGGAGGTTGTGCTGTTCTCACACCGAAACCCCTCACAATTCTCTTTGTGTGGGCACGAATGGGTTAAACCTGTGAGACGCCTCATGCTTTTCAGATGCACACGCACACATCAAAGTGCTAAGTGCTTCCCGCCTCCCCTGCATGTTCCGTACAGTAGGCAGCAAAACTTTTACTCAAATAGCAACAGACTCAGACAGGGCCTGTGGGTGGAACAGATGTCTGAAAAACAGGTATCACACACACACGCACGCACACACACAACATCCTGTACAGTGGAGTCTCCACACAGGTGCTGCAACCTCACCGTGTACCCAAAACAAAAAACGCTTAGACACGTGTGTCTAACAGTTATGAAAACGGAAACTCAGCCCATTTTAACATCTGCTCAGTGCTTACAGGTCTGTGGGGGGAAAAAGAGCTTGTTTTAGCAGCGCGTTCTACCCGTCTGGGGAAAGTAAGGGGGCTTCCTTTTTCCACATCAATAAGATAAGGGAGGAAGTTACAGAATTTCCTGTTACAGATTGTTTTGAGGTGGCACGAGGACAAAAGTGAGGGTTGTTATGATAAACACAATGAGTTACTGAAAGGCTTAAGCCTCCTCATTGCAGTAACCTTCTGTACCTATCAAAACACAAAGAGACTCAGACCTCAATATTAAGTTAACCTTACACTGTACTTCTGTTATAGAGTTATAGATTTCACAATAAAATACAACTCGCGCACATTTTTACATCAGAAAACTAAAGTGGATTTTTTTTTTTTTACTGACACATCTCATGGCTTGTTGCAACCTGTGTGACCATGACATGAGATGACACTCTTTGTAAACTGAAACTCAGTGATGTGAGTCACAGTGTAGCCAGTTTAGAGGTTCAGCCAACAATCACAACAGTGTCCGGGAAAGTAGCACAAAAGTATATCTTTACAGGTCCAACAATCAGTTGATAAAATCTGACTTTTAATAACTATTATTAACTCTATTTAAAGGGGTTAAAAGTTTAAACTTGTACATTTTACAAGCAGTAGCTTTTATTCAACTAAAACACCAAAGATCCTCGGTTACAGCAAAAATGTAGGCATGCCGTCACAGTCCAATGCAGACACTAATGTACTCATACAAACAAGTTAAGTTTGAATACAGGAAAGGCTTTGGGTTCACATACATAAAGTACATAAACATGCACATACCATACCACTGGATGATCAGGCTGAACTGGACCAGCCAGATCCTCCAAACATTCTGCAGCCTACTGTAATAAAATATATGGATGTTTAACTCAACAAATAAATACAATAAATCATAGCTTCACTAAACCAGCAAATAAAAAAGACAATTAAAGATTTACAACAAAACATCGGCAGCATTTTATCATGCATATTATAGGACAGTTCTTTATTTTAAAGAGTAACTAAACCCCAAAATCACTTTTTTTCTGCGAAAATTAAATATATTTGGGTATGAAATAGTGTTATTGATTGATTCTCCTCAAAGTCTTGACATTTTAGTGAAAGTATTGAAATCTGGTGTATTTTATTGTGAAAATGTTAGTGACTGTCCTATGTAGGTTGAAACCCGGATATTACAATAAAATTTCACTAATGGCTGAGAATGGCTTCTCACATGACCAACCACCACTGTTGGCTCCGCCCCTTCTATAAAAACTGTGGTGAGTAGGTTGGATTGAGGGAATTGTGAATGAAGAGGTATAGTGAATATTGAGTAGCTAGTTAGTAACCTTGCCTGCAAGATGGATTCTCCTGATGTTCACAAACACCAGAATCCATCTTGTGTACCAAACCGGTTCAAACCAATCATGAGACCAGTGTTGTAGTTCAGGGCGGGATATCCAGGTATGACAAAGGCAAAAGCGCAGAAGCAAAATTGGCTCTTGAGCGGTTGCGGGGAGAGGGACTAGCTGGGCTAGCACTATTAGCATAGCTCCACATCAAAACAAAAAAATGTCAACGCAGGAGGATGAACGTATGGAAGCTGCTATAAACTCAGTTTTAGAAGAATCCAGCATTTCCTTTTTGAGAGAGCAACAGCATTTTTGACGTCTCTGCAGCGCATGCCGATGACAACGTCATCATTTGTTAACGTGTGATTGGCTAAAACAAATCATGGTGGACAGGCGCTTCGCCCAATCAGCTTCAAGCATTCTGTTCATGTCCCTCCCTGGTTCCGAAAGGACCAGACACAGACCCAGATCGATGTTAGAGGGAGGGCTACACATCAGTCTGGCTCTTGCCAGGTTAGCTAGTTAGCATTGAATAGATTTTTATTTGGAGATTTTATATTCAAGACTGGGCGTGTCTTAACTGCTCCAGGAGCTCCGCCTATAACCAAAGCATTTTTTGAATTTCACGCTGAGACACACATCAACCAAAGCCTCAGGGTTTAGTCTTTAATAGCATTCTTTATAGAGTTTATGAGCTTTGATCACCCTAAATGTTTTAGCTCCCTCAGAAAATGTATTATTAAAAGCACCAAAATATCTCTATTGAGAGCACAAAACCACGACAAACTTGAAAAGCTAGAATGAGCCCAGCTGATCCTAAGAGTATGAAAAAACAACATATAACAAAGAATTTAAATGATCATATATGTGAGGTATGTGCATAACAGCTGGACTTGTCCAAACCTCCTATTGAGGCCATTTTAATTTGTCAATGCAAAGAAAACCTCCCCAAAAGTTTTCTGTTTTTATTAGCAGTTCAAACCAGTCACGGTCTCACCTTTTGTCCTGTGGTTGATTAAGTCAATGACTCATCTATCGTTGACATGGCACTCTTCCAAACTTTGTGCCAGTGAGGGTCAGCGTGCCACTCTGGATAGCATTGCTAAATTAGCAAACTAGCACGACAACACAAAGACTCCGTCTGAGTCGAAAAGTACAGAGTTTGAACTTGTTCCACTTTGGACTTGGATGCAATTCAGGGAAGTTACAGGCCACTTTCTGATAAACACACGCATGCACACACACACACACACACACACAGAAAAAGGCTGACTGAGTGCAAGCTGGGATGAATCATTGTAACGACAGTGCACAACAAAAAGTTGGGTTGGCATTGTTGAGCTTAAATGTCCAGTGTGTTAAATCTTCTCTGAGTGAAGAATAAAATACATGAGTAGACGTTTACTGGTATATAGTTACCTGGAAGTAAAACCATGTGGAAATAAAGGCTTTTCTGCACTCTTGGTTATGGACACCAAGATACAAGACACTCAGTCTTCCACAGTCCAATGGGATTCGTTTCTTTCTAGGAACATTACACACATTACCCATTTTCCCCCCATTTGTTTTAATGTTTAACGTCATCAGCTTGTTATAGGCCTTTACAGTCATGATATATCTTATGAAACAATCCACCTTTTTCAGTATGCAAAGTGTTTTATATCTAACCCTAACCTGTGTATGTGAAAACAGCTGTAATCACTGTAAATGAGCTTTTTTACAACTCTATATTAACAAGCATCTTTATGCTTCTTGGCCTTGTTAATGTCTGACTCTTTTGTTTTCGAATAACTTCGGAACATTTGCTCAGGAAGTAAGCAGAAATGCACATACGTTTTGCTAAACCCTGGATACACACTTTGAATGCTTTCAACTTATATTTAGTAGTTTTGCAAAGTACTTCTGAACATGCAACTGTTAACAATGCTTCTGAATCAAAGATGTCTTAGAAAATGTCAATTTTAGTATAAAAGGCCCAACTTAAAAATGCAGTTCAAGTCACTTTGGATAGGGATCAGCGTAATGGCTGTAAAGTTCATTAGGCTCTGACATTATTTCTTAGAAACCTCAAGGGTCCTCTCGTGTGTCAAAAGCAAGTGGGGTTGACGTGAAAAGTCGGCACTCAAACTGCGAGGACAACCCTTTAACACTCATGAATCACCAAAAATCAACAATCCCAGCTACTCCTAGTGGAGTCTTTTTCCATCCAGAGGGTCAGATAAAGTATATAGCATGTCATTGTGACAGAGTGAAAGCTAAAAGAAAGTTCATAAAAATGTCTGACGACACTGTATGAACCATAATGTCTTTACTCACTTAAGGAAACACTTAACCGACAATTATTGTTGGTTTTGAGGTGTGGGTGTTCCCAGTGGTTCGGTAGCGATTACTGGCACATTGATTTTTTTGCTGCCTGTTTTTCCATGAATAATGAAATTGAGGTGCATAAAATTGACAAAATTAAGCTTGGCCTTCATTTTAATGAACTTTGTCCCAGGACAAAAGAGTCCTCACACACTGTGACAGTGAGACGTGCCATATGTTAGTAGACTAAACACACTGGGAGCTTACGTTGAATGTCAATGGGCCCTATTTGAATTAGCACAGTTAGTGCCAGCTGTAATTCAATGGATACGTGTACAATTTTTTGATGATGTTGTAAGTGAAATATACAATATGTGAACATAATTCCTATAGTTCTTGCGGCCCTCGGTCTAATTTTGTGCGGCCCCAAAACAAAATTGTAATTCATTAAGTTATACGAAGAACAACTTAATACACAAAACTCCAGAAACACAGAAAATGACAACAAAATGTCAACAAAAGTACACAGAATGAAAACAAAGACACACTGAATAACCACTTAAACACATAATGACTACAAAAACAACAACATATACAAAAGGACTTTGAAGACACCAAATGCCAAAGAAATTGCACAAAATTACAGAAAAATGCACAAATTTAAAACAATGACATAACAAAAACACACATAATGACTCAAAAACACATAAAAAGGCAAGAAAAATTCACCATATTGACATCAAAATAAACAAATTGAAATAAAAACACAAAAAATGTCTAAAACCTCAAAAAAAAAAAAAAACAAGAAAACCCACACAAAAGGACTACAAAGACAAAAAACATTGTTTTTTTCTGTGGCAATGCTCAGACTGGTCATTATTTTAAATGCTAACATGAATGTTGATAATGTGGCCCTCGAATTAGACAGGCTCTAATAGAAGTTGTACATCTCTGCTTTAGTTGTACTTACAATCTACAGCAAAGCTCCAACTAAGACTTGAGATAACAGAGTTTAGCACAGCCTGAACAAAAAGTAAATACTCTTGAATATAATCACATATCCCATTAATACAATGCCCCCCAAAAACATTACGTTAATTTGTAAACCGGTTGCTTCTTATATTGTAAATAAGGTCGTTTAACTGCTGCAATGCTCTTAAACAGATGTTTTGATAAAGTTAATGAATTACTTGAAAGATTTGTCAATGCTATCAAGTAAAACCAATATTTTTCTTTACTTTAACTGATCCATTGCACAAACCCTAACCCCAAACTGTCAACCACACACTGCATAACGTCAGAATGAATTGTCCTAGACCTTCTGTTTTGACATTGGTTGCAGTAGGAAGACAGGAAGCTCCACCCTGGCCCTCCTCCATCCTCCTCTAACCTGGCTCAGATTCCCAATCTTGGCTGATGCATATGCCTCTTCTTTTGAGTCCATCCTGCACGGATACTATTTGGACACAAATTGTGGTGATGCACAAAGAGGAAATAAGATACCTCCATAAAAAACTCACCAACTTCTCTTTCCTCCCTTTCCGCCAAACCTCCTACACGCAACCCAGTACTCCCACTCACTGCCTCCCCCTTCCCAAGTCCTCTCTCGTCCAAACTCACCCCCTTTCCTCCGCCTCCTCCTTCATCTTCTGGGCCCTCTCACTGACAGCTGGCTCTGATTATGGCTGTGAAAAATGGGGCAGTCACGCTAGCAATTGCCCCCCTCCAGCATTCCTACAGCGTGACTCCGCACTTTCTCTCAGTTGGTGCTATAGGCCTGTCTTTGCTTCCCTCCCTCTGCATCCCCCATGCTTCTTTCTGTCTTTCTTCAGCTGTCTTTCTTTTTTCTTTCTTGCTGTTTTGCTTTTTAACTGTGTATGGTGAAGAAAAGGAGTTGAACACCGTGGAAAAAAAAGGCAGATTTTTATCTTCGGTTTGTATTTCAGTTTATTAAATGCTTATGAAAATATGAGCTAAAGAGAAGTGATGACTAAAAGAAAGAAATCAGACTGAAGTTCGTTTTTAAGTTAGCCTATGACAAAGACAGATGGGAGAGATATTGAGGCAGGGGCCGTCCCAGATATAAAGCACAATTTTAAAAACCAAACGAGCCCACACAAGGTAAAACACTCCATCACTGCTTCGTGCTACAACGTTAATGGCACATAACATGACGATGTAATGATTACAACATGTCCAAGGGTGCATTGCTCAGGCAGATCTTTACTTACATCCTTGCTTTTCTTATTATGATAAAAAATATGTTGAGTTGTTGCTGCCATGAGTGACAGCAGTGAACATTGTTTGAGTTTTAACACATGATTTGGCTCCATGAAAGCACTTTACAGTAAAATACTGCAGTTTTAAGACTTTCAATAACACCTGCTAACCGCTGTGCTCGATATACTGGAAAACAAGAAATGTGCCCAGAACTCGTAAAAGGATCTTGACGCCATGAAAATTTATGTTTTTGGCTGGAAAACACTTTTTTCTTCTTAATGAAAAAACAATGATTCAATTATTAGATGGATGGGAACAAGATTAACAACAAGGCATAGCATAATATTTAATGAAAGATGTAAGACATGATCACAGCAAGTGATGGTGATTTAAAATGGGCTTCATCATTTGGATTGGCATGGTTTGACCATGCACGCATACAAAAGACAAATAATAGCTTGTAATAAAACATTTTCATTGATGTGCTGAAAGATTTATTCTCTGTCAGTTGTGAGTTCAAAGCCTACAGACACAACAACTTTACCTTTATTTAGTCTAACGCAGTCATTGGTTTAAGCATGAAGTGCTTGGAGATCCTCAAGGATACAGTGTAGAGAACACCCTGAACCAGCCATTCGTCCATCTAAAGTCAACTCTACTGCAAAAACACGGGTTTAGACAATCACAATATCCTTCAGAAATAATAAAGAGCAGGAGTATGCCAACGCTCCTGTGTGATACTGTCTACCAGCTTCAACACACCTGAGTGCAATGAGTAATCAGGCCTCATGTGGCGATTACACACTCATTAGATCCTGGTGTGTTATCACAGAGTAACATCTAAAACATACAACACTTTAACTCTTCTGGAATAAGCTGGAAATCTGTGATAGACTTTATCTAACCACATCACAGTGAGGCACATTGGCAGCAAAACTCAAGTACACCAAGACCATGGAAGGATTACATTCAAACCTCATTTTTATCTGCATTGCCAAACATTTCTAGGGTAGTTTCCTATGCCATGAAGGTCATGTTTTCATGGATGTTTGTCCATCCGTCCTTCTTTTTGTTGATGCAGATGTTTGTTAACAGGATATCTCAAAAAGTTCTGAATGTATTTAAATGAAATTATGAGCTGATAGACAATGTCAAAGTACTGTAGATACAGTACCTCTAAATCTGGTGTTGGTTTGCTCTCTGAGTGCTCTTGTTTCTGTATTCAATCATCTTATCTACCTGCATATCCACTACCAGGTGACTTCTCCCCAGGTCTTCAGGGTGCTGTAACTCGGGGCACAATCTGTGCAGTATTGAGGCACATTTGACAACTAACGTCGCAATAGTTTGGCTAATATGAGTAAATCTGTGCTGTGCTTGCCACGGCAGGCTTTGCCGACACAAGGTGCAAGGTGGGAAACACCCAGGATAAAACACCAGTGAATCAACACGAGGAGATTGTCACTGACATAAACAAACAAATTCCCTGTGACACACAATTTAGTAATTTTAGGACCAAGGAAGTAATTCATTCAGGACCACTTTAGTCAAAATAAATGATTTATTTACAATAAATGTGCATTAGGATTTATATAGCGCCTTTGAGCGCTTTACATGGATATGCATGCAATCGTATATTTGGTGGTATGGGTCTGTTCTGGAACCTCCTTGCCCTTTCCACGAGCTTACGTGGAAAGCCGGAGGTAGGGAGAGCACTCCTCCCTGACCTTCCCCGAGCCCTAGCTAAAGGCTAAAGCAAGGAGAGCAGTTAACGAAACCCAATGGAACAGATCAGAGCATATGTTAATAACAAAAAATTTACACCCAGTTAGTTGGATACATACTGACCTGGAGGAGTTGGGGCGGAGGTGTGTTGCGAGATGCATGCTGAGGAGGTAAGACGTAGCTGTTGCGGTTTAAGTAGTGCTTCCTGTTTGCTTTGACCAAGAGGGAGCCAATCTGTGACGTTGGTTGATTGGAGGCATGACATCTGCGCCCTGCCTGAACTAACGCTATGCTCAATTTTATGGTAATCTGAGCTTTGTCTAGTTGCATAATCAAGATGTAACACTTTTCCATCATGCTGCTAAACTGAAATCTTTAGGTCCTCTTGTCTGGCTCTAGACATATTGTTGAAGCAGAGAACGGGCATCGATCTTATCAACCTAAGAGAGGATAAACCATGGCTCTACTACCAAGACTCACTCTATCCTTCCTGGCAACAGAGAATAGTTTCAATTTGATTCCATCACCAGTTTTGGTCTTTTAATCATGTAAACATTTGGAGCTAATATTTTTACAGAAAATTCTCATGATGGTGGAGAGCCAGTTTAAACTCACATGTCAGCGGAGTAATAAAGACCGCTCATTTATTAGTTTGTTAAACAGAAACAGGAGGGTATAAATTCCTTGAACAAAACTTAACCACAAAAACAAATTTAGTTAGTTGTAAAGTTATGTGTTCCATGGTGTTTGTTTAACTTTAACAGGGCCTCTTTATTTATTTTTAATAACTATCACACAGGAAGTTGCACCCATAATCAGAAAGTAGCTGTCCCAGATTAAAAGTTTTCTCTTTGGATGTAGTTTGACCCAATGTCGTGAAAATACACACGACTGTGGTAAACGGAACAACCAATCACTGTCTAATCTTTATTAGTTATTCTGTTTCTGGAAGTTGATTGATGATAATCTTCGCTGTGGGTTTTCTTTAGCATTGAGTCTGCTATGGGCCTTGCTGAATGGCCCACAGCAGTCTTGAACTGGCGACCCTCCAGTTCCATGTTTGCTTCTATAACTCGTAGGCCACCACGCTGCAATTAACAGATAAACTGAATATAATGTGTTCAAACACAAAGCAGCCAATGAAAGCAGAGCATGATTAACCGCATATTAAGTATGATGGAGCTGATGTGACAAGGTTCTCGGTCAGTTCTCGGTCAATGAGCAGAAATGCTGTCTACTGGTACATCTGTATGCCTGGTTAAAAAAAAATTACAGCTCTTTATTATGACAACAAGATCTAAATATGAAGAAAAAGGTGAGGTAAGTGAATGTACAGTTCCCACCTGAAGCAGCTGGACTGCGCTTTTTCCATCTGAGAGCGGAGATTGAGGGCTTCACTGGTGTAAACACAGTTAATAGACAGTTGGAAAGTTTCAATGAGGAGAAAGGGGGATTGTTTGGGTGTACTTTGGCAGCAGCTTTGGGCTGTAGTGGTGCTGGTAATGGCACGGAGGTGGGGGCTGTAGGCTTGGGATTTTTTTGGTGAATGTGCCATTATTTATGAGTGGGGTGGGATGAGGGGGGACAATAAACTTTCATTTCTGGGAAAGTCATTCAAATTTACTAGCGTTTGTAGAAACTATAAGAGCATAAGAAAGCGTGAGAGAGAGAGAGAGAGAGAGAGAAAGCAAACCAGAAAGTATTTAAAAGACTGAAAAAAAAAAAGAGTTTCCGTATTCAGCTGTCGCACAACATACCCATAATGCAAGTATGTTCCTGGGCTGACACGGTCACATGAGCTGCCATTTGGGTACAATATGACTAATAGTGCTTACTGGAAGAACTCGCAAATAGTACAGTGTGTTTGTTTCAGAGGATATGCTAATGACGTTAAACCACTAACGAAAGAATAAAGCCAGACTTACTGTCTAATTCATGCCAGTTATTGTTTGTTTGGAGTGAATGGGCAAGCACAAGTGGAATAAACATTCACAGAAATGTAAATTTAACCACTTGAAGCTGTGTTCAAACAAAGACTTGCTCAGTGCTTGATTGTGTTGGCACAACTGGGTCTCTGTAAGAGCAAACAGGACATTCTCCATCCTTCCTATAGGTGCAACACTGGAGTTAAGGTCTTGCTCTCGACCCAAGTGGTAGGAAATCATGGGAATTCGGTGAACCGTTTCTCCATATTCCACACAGCCGCACTTGCAGGAGTGTCGAAGGGTAAAAGAAACGGGGGTCTGTAACAAAATATTTGGGTGCAGAAGAAGCTTCAAAGACCTTGAGCAGTGAGTCCCAAACTTTGCCCAGTGCCCCCCTTTGTAGATAATTTCTTTTTTGCAGTCTTGTGCTTTTTATGATTAATGGAAAGAAGTTAAAAGGAAAAAGGTGGAGCGTTCCCGGGCTCTTTGTGAACACAAAGTGCCCATTGAGTCTCTCTTTCTCCATGTTCCTCAGAAGAAATCCCTCTGCTAGAGACTGCTTGATCTTTATCCTCATAGCTTGAGTTTTGCTCATTTCCTTATCCTTTTCCATTAAAGTGTAAGCGTATGTTCTTCACTAGCTCATGTGACTGAGAGAGTCAGGGCAGGTCACAGAGAGGAGAGGAGCAGACATTACAGGGGCTTTTCATCTCAGGAGGAGAGTCAAAGGTGCAGTCTAACAGATGAATAACCTTCTGCAGCATGGATGCCTGTGGAGATAGGAAACTAGTGTTCACCATCATACTTTTCTACAGGATGCTGAGATCAGAGAATGAGTGTGAACCCAATCGCCAAAAGAAAAAATGTGTCTTGAACATTCAAAAGTCTACATTGAGTGCTTCAAAACTGATCTTACATTGTAGTTTCTAAAACACACTCACAAGCCTTTCTTCAGAGATAAATCATCCTTTTGACCACTTTGATAGATGGCCCCACAATAGTTTCTCAAGCTCTCAATGAATGCCATCTGACTGTTGTCAAGTGTTAAAGTATCTGGTTGCTCCTTTTCCATCAGCTGTGAGGATAAAATATCCACTTGGTGCTTAATATAACTTTCACCATACCATCCATACCATTTGTACTATTATCAGATAGCATAGCAACGAGATAATCAGTGTCATGCTTTTATTCCCCTGTGCATAAACTGTATTTGAAAAATGCAGATATCAGTGATATGCAATACCAGTGAAAACAAACCTAAGTTGACATACGCAATATAATCAAAAACTATGGTGAATAATAATTCAGAATTAGAATAATATATTTTAAATCAAAAAGACTGAAGAAGACCACATGGAAACAGATACAAGAAAAGTAAAGTAAAACGTACCCAATTGTGCCACATCAGGGTACATAATATAAGATATATTGTATGCTTTTAGGCCGTGGCTATCCTTACTGTTGCTGTATCAATATACCAACATTCTATCCGTATGCAGCGCCCCTATTTGGCCAGTATAGGTCACGTGATAGGTCAGTCATTGTCCAGCTTAGGTCGCGTGACTCTTACTCTAAAGTTAACCCTAACCCTAACCCTAAAACTTGTTGTGATATTGGGTTATAACCTAACCCTAACTCTAACCCTAACCCTAAACCTAAAGCAAAACCTAAACCTAAACCCAAACCTAAACCTAACCCTAAGACACTAGGTACGTGTACTTCAGTAACCATACCAATAACACAGAGGGTTGTCCGTACGGCAACCGTACAAAATAGATACTTTCAAGCTTTTAACATGACTTTTTGTGAATCTTGAGTAAATGTGTTTTGTTTTCAAAGGTAAATAGATTTGCTGGTTAGAGTCAAGGTCATGTCCACAGCCACATTTGGCCACCTTTGGAAAAGGTTAGTAGCATAGTTGCCAAACAATGTTTCCCCATGTATTTTTTTCCCATTTCCAATGAGTATGGACGGACTGGTAAATTCCAACATGTTTTCTCGACTTTGATGTAAAACATTGTCAAACAAAAATGTAGTTGAAAGTAGTATTTAGTAATAATAATATTAGTTGAAAGCAGTACTTATCACTAGTAATACTTTCAATGCAATTGGTATGTTTCAAGTATCTAGTTTTTATTCAGCAAAGTCTGGAATGCTGAGGTGGAAAAGGGACTTTTGCATTGGCCAAGAGTATCTGCAAAGCTGCCAAGGACACAATGTGAATACAACAACGCGTTCACAGTTCACAGTATCACAGACCTTTAGAGTGATACAAGTAATAGTTCATATATCATGTTGCGTACCAGTTGCCAAAACTGATCAATTAATGTCAACCCTTTGTTGAGATTTGGAATTGATTTTCTTTGATCTCAACAATAAAGTAACATCCAAATGATGTGAGAGCCAAACAGACAACAAAAAAGAGAAGTTTGAATAGCTCTCATTCCCAAAACACTATTTACTTTACAATTAAATTTCAATAAATTGATAGACATGAATCTGTCCAACAAACACAAACTCCAAATCACAACACAACATTTTTATTAAATACCAGAAGTGGAAATAGTACCTATATTTCCAGAGAGGTACTATATCCTACTCAAGTAGAAGTAATGTTACTTGATTGAAGTTGTACTCAAGTACAATTATAAGTAAGCCATACATAAAATAGTCAAGTACAGGTAAAAAGTAGCTCAATTATATAGCACACAAAGTAAAAGTTACTAGTTACTTTCAACCCTGCATGTTTATTTTTGGTAATAAATCTTGCCATGGTTCCCTTGTATACAGCAAACATCTCATGTATAAACTTAAAAAGGAAGAGACCACATCTTGCACAAATGGAACTTAATTTATTTTCCACAAAGGCATCTGTATAAAACAAAAGGTTTGTCAAAAAAAATTTTTAAATAACAGCAATGAATTCAATTCAAAATAATTATAATAATTAAAAAAAAAACCTCAGGCTCTAAGTATAGCTACATTTATGAACTCTAAAACAGTGCCATGCTGAATTTGCCAAGTGGGTAACAACATAATAGGTAGAAACCACAGTCTGAACCCAAGAAATGTGCTGGGTGTTGATCAGAAATGGCACAACTAAGAACAAATGGATTATGTCCTCTGCTGTGATTTGAGGAAAGTAGGCAGGGTCACACTGTGTACAGTCTAAGGCTGGACACATGGACTATGTAATCCTAGTCCTAGACTGGCCACACAGGGTCAGTTGTGAGCTAAACAATTGAGCCAGATGGAGCAGAGGCTGAAGCTTCTTGTTTTAAGGAGAATGCTCACCACTGTTCCAGTGTAGCACACAGTCAATTGATTTTTCCCAGCATTGAGAGAAAAGCTGGAAAATATCTTGTTTCAGCATCCGCTCCATGGTCACGACACCTGGTCCAGGGTCAGGTCTCTACTGCATTGTGCCCATAAGGAAAGCTGGACATCTCTCTATCTTGACCAGTTTCCTTTTCAGAGTGTGTTCACCAGCATTGTGGCGGCTGACGCACAACGTCTGTGTTTCTTTGTGTGTTTTTTTGCAGCTTAATGATTTTGACCCCGTCTCCATCCTGTGTGACCTTTAATGTACGAATGGAAAACCAAACTGTTTCTTCCCTCGAGTCCTGCGTGCACAGAGAAATTGTAACTCAGGAAACGCAGGTCAGGAAGTCAAAGGAGGAAGCCGGCCTTTCGGTCTAAATACGACTCTCTCTAGAGGCTGGCGTGTCAGCTGAGAATTGGACAGTGAATCTTCCTAAGGCGCCGACTCCTCACTCTTTTACTTGCAGCTATTTTGGTGACCTTTAACTAAATGTAGCCAAGGCAATCATTATTTTGACTATTATAAATACTTTATATAATCTTAATGTATTATATCACATATAAAAATAGCATTAATGATTACATTTTTGGACTTACGCACATGGGAGAATAAAGTCCATAGTGGGGCTTAAGTAGAGTTGTTAATTATGGCCAAATGAGTATGTGTTTGAAGGTTGGATGTACAAAGAGGTGTACATACTCTGTACTCTGTAGTGTTATAAAGGAGTATATTTGCGGGTGCAAAGTAAAATAGCGTGTGCGATTTCCCTGGTTAAATTGGGGAAATGCGAATGATAAATGTGTTTGTTTTTTATGTGAATGACCACCAGCAGTAGACCGTAGTAAAAGACTAGTCAGGTATTTTTTCTCATTTCAAAAGAATTAAACATAAACATAGATTTCTCAGAAACTCCAGATATCAGCTTGGTTATGTATCATTTTAAACAAGGGCACTCGGAGAGCTCAAACCTCAGCCAAGGGCCAAATATTACATTTCTCTTTGCCAGATATTGGCAGTTAACTGGATCAGTGATCCCAATCATATTACCATGATCATTCACACTTTAAAAAATGTGTAAGAAATTTCTATCTTCATTGATAATGATACAGTACGTCCAAATGGGCAACCCCATTTATTGGAAAAACAGCAATACAAAGTGCAATCTGGGTCCAATCCAAATGAAACTCTGTGGGATAAATGAAGAACCGACCCGACATAACTGAGTCGAATTTCCTAAAGATCGGTCAACTGCGAACCTAGATATTAATTAAAATTTTTGTAAATGAAGAGATTTATGTTTTTTTGAAACTGATCCAGAATCAGTACATGGATCTGGATTTTTGGGCGGAAGCCTTAATGTGAACCTTCAAGGAACAATGATTCCACAGATGGAAAACGGACACTGTACATGCCAGAAGGTAGGCTGAAAAAACACTCTTCAAAAGGAAGTGAACTGAAATAATTTTTCGATGGACTTAACTCCAAGGACATCATTATTGGAGTGAATAGATTAACCCTTTCCACTGGGGTTTACGCTGCCTTACGCCCTTTGTCCACCATTATCCCCTGGGAACCTGTACAGGAATAACTATCAACTCAACTTATAATCAGGTAAAGATGGTGAGTTGAGTTGAGAGTTAGGAAGCTTCAAGGCTAAAATCAGTTAAAGTACAGTACCGGTAAATACTTTTTGGATCAGAAAAGGCTGCAATACTGGATAGAGGTTGATATTTGAGACATTTTTCTAGTTGTGTGAAATTGAAAACTAGCATAACATATGATAATATGATATAATTGCAGTCTTTGATGTATTATTTGAAAATAATTTGATGCAACTTTTAAGTCAGGGCTTTCAAACTGAATTGAGTTAGATCTCAAGTGGCCACTGATTACAGGCTGGGAATAGGAGTAATGTCAACATTAACGTGCCCAAGTTTGCACTTCCATGTGTAAATGATGATAAAGAATGGAAGGAACTAGCATTACCTAAGCTATAAGTGACAGATATCAGTCTCTGCAGGATATTCACTTTAAATTTATTTGATTTTGTGAAACAATTTGTTTTTGATTTGAGGGAAATGTGAAATCATTTCAAGAAATTTGCAGGATTTTGGAAATATTGATATATTTCAACAGTGTGCAACAAAAAATGGCGTCATCATATGATTAGTGTTAATTTTGACAGCAAATTTTTATTTAGTTTTAGTCATAGTCTTTTGACTTTGTTTTGGTCATCATCGCTATTTCAGTTTTAGTTTTATTCAACTAGAGGACAGAGTCTAAATCTGTAATGATTAAATCTGTTACAGATTGAGTTATAAATATATTTTTTATTGATATGGGATGGTATTCAGGCTTGTCCCACTTTCCACGTAACAAAAGTAGTTTTGATTGGATACCTTCCAAAAAAAGACACTTAGTTGTTCTGACTGGATATAGTTGAGTTTTTATTAGTCTTCAAAATTTTTATTTAGTTATTTAGTTTCATTCGACATAAAACATGTAGTCGACGAAAATTATAACAAAAAATCTTAAGTCAACAAAATTAACACTGCCTGTGATATAAACGGGAAAACTGTGAGCTCAGGCAAATATTGAGGAGTTTCATTCAATATGTATATATAGAATGTCTGAGATAACTACAACTTAATTATTTGGTCATTTACACAACGATTCATGTTTTTTCTGTTGGTTTTACTTTCTCCTGCGGGAGAAACTCTAAAGGGCCAGATTTGAACCCTGGGCCTTAAAGCCACACCGTGGACTTTTTCACCTAAAGAGTTGACCCATATGAGTTACGTCCGGCTGCTCCTCCAGCCACGGCGTGAGCCCGGCCCCGCTTCGCACCCCAGCCCGACCGACCCAGCCCTTAGAGCCAATCCTTATCCCGAAGTTACAGGTCAACTGCATACACAATCAAAAGACAAGGGAGGCTGGCCTGACTGACTGTTGATTTTTACGACAGTGCTGCAGCGCTTGTGGCCACTAGGGGCACTTGACGTGAAGTTACAGCACCTCTAGTGGCCTAAAGTTATACAGTGTGCCTTTAAGTTTGACACATGCATAGTAGATACTTAAAGCAATGACAATAAACTATTTTTAGTTGTTGGGTATGACTGTAGAATTGTATGTAGATATTTTAATAAAGAATCTTTGGTGCTCACATATTTTTACCATCGAAAAATCTTTTTTTTCTTGTCACTTTTTCACAATTGTGTTACAAAACTTTTACCAGAGTACTTTTTTAACTCATGTATCTATACTTTTTTGGATGTGTGTAGTACTTTTGGCAGCACTGCTGACATGTCAGAGCGATCCAAACAATCAGTTTGATGCTGCATCCCACCCAGTGGCAGATCACGGGCTCTAGATGAGCCTGTTGGAGCGATGCATGGGAACAACATCACTATGAGCAGTTGGTGGTTCACCACAAACAATGCTGTGGCTACTCTCATGGGCCATTAATTGCGGTTTGTTCTGATTTTCCTCCCTCCTTCAATTTTTTTTTTTTTTTTTCTTCATTTACTAAACTCTCCACAGAGACGAGTCTAAATTCATATGATGCTCACAGACAGCACATGTGAAGCTAATATGCTGTGAGACAAGAATGAAGACCGTCATGGCATCCTGGTTGTCAAAACTTATAGAGACATGAATGGATCACAATACCAGAAGATGTTCAAATAAATCCAAGTTAAAGACAAACTGAAACCCACACAATGTTGGCATAAACATTACTTCCAACAAGTTGGTCACATCATGAAAACAGGTTTAACAAACCGTCTTTGCCTAGCTTGAACTTGACAGTTGTTGACCAGTGGTTGCTCAACAGTCAGCAGACTGATAACCTATTTTCAACACATTGTGAAAGACGTCCTTGCACGCTCGTGAAAATGTAGGAAGTCATACGAGTATTATGTAATCCAGGAGATTGCTAAGTAACTAAAAGTCAGTATTTATTGCTCTCACAGGAAGAAATTCATTTATTCAGCAAATACTAAAATTGTGTGTGTGTGTGTGTGTGTGTGTGTGTGTGTAGGCCTGGCATCCTGTCACACAGAGATCTGCCTCGTAATCAGAATCACCTGCTGCAGGCTCCATGCAGTGACTCAGAACCTCATCAATCATAGACTTATGACCTCGTGTCCACTACTGTGTAAATCTATGCAGCTGCATTGATAAAAAAAAGAAAAAAAAAAAACCTTTACGCACTGTTTATCCTGATATCCTTTCATCTGAAGCAGTTATTTCATCCACACAACTGGTCTGTTAGGTCAGCAAAGTTTACCTACAAGCGTCAATCCATGTGAAGAAAATCCCCTCGAGCTACAGCATTGGAGAAACTCTTACACTGTCTCTAAGCAATCACATATCCACCAAATTAATACATTACAGCTGCACATTTGTGCGTATTTCTTGAGTCATTTTGTATATTTTTCTCTTGTTTTGTATGGAGGACCAACTCTGCCATAATTAAAAATAAATAAAGATATATGACATTAATAAATAAATGATAATAATAATTTATTTATTCTTTTATTTATGCACACGTACTTCAGCACGCACAATGAAATGTTAAGTAGATGAGGTGGCCATTCACTCTGACTGAACGTTTTGCCTCCAAGAAAAAAAAAACAAGTAAATGAATAACAATACAATAAATAAATAAATGGTCAAATAAATTATTAGCATTTATGGTTTCGAGCTAGGTGTTAAGTGATTAGTATATTTATTTGTGACGTACATATTCAGATTCAGGTACTGAGTGATTTATTTATTCATGGCATACATCTGTAGGTATTTATTAATTAATTTATATTTAATTTTGGGAGAGTTGGTACTCCATATGTTTTTTTTTTAAATAATTATTATTAATTTGTGATTTTAAAGTCATTTTGGTATGTTTTTGGAGTCATTTTGTGTAATTATGTTGTCATTTGTTGAGTCATTTATGTGCTTTGGGGACATGTTGTATATTTAACCCTCATTGTGTCTATTTTTGTAATGCTTTTGTATAATTTTCTCTCATTTTGTATGTTTTTGTTTTCATTATGTGTGTTGGAGTACATTTTATCATTTACTTTGGGGTGAAGCCCCAATCGCCTTTTTACGACTTAAGATAGGCACTGACAGACCAGCAAGAAGGTCATGGGATCAAAACCCGTGTGGTGCACACTAGAATCCTTTCTGTGTGGAGTTTGCATGTTCTCTCCGATCTTGTGTGAGTTTTATGCGTGTGCTCTGATTTCCTCCCACCATTCAGAAACATGTATGAACTCAAAGTTGAGATTTGGACATCTGAAAGGCCTATCCTTAATAGATCAAATAAACAAGAAAGTGTGTATTCATAAGGTTGCCGTACGGACAACCCCCGGTGCTATTGGTACGGGTTAGGGTCAGGGTTAGGTTATAATCCAATATTGCAACAATTTTTAGGGTTCGGGTTAGGGTAAGGTTTAGTCTTAGTCACGTGACCTCAACTGACCAAATGGGGCACTGCGTAAGGATAGAATGTCGGTATATTGATACCGTACGGATAGCCACTGCTTATAAAAAAACACTATAAATAAAACTACTAGACACTTGTTTTTTTTAATTTAATGACACGTTCTCACGGCGCTGATGTCCACTCTTCTCTATATGTCTATAGTACTGCACAGATGCTATTGTGCTATCTACTGCCACCCATCGAAATGAAGAACTATTTGAGGCCATATTGGAACAACTGAGTAAAATAAAAAATAATGGCCACTTGCAGTCACTATAGGTCACAAATAGTGATGTGCAATCATTAACTGATAATCTGCAATTACTTTCTTTATCAATTGGTTATTGTATTAGATTGTTGTTTGTATGATTGTTTTTTTTTATTGTGAGTAAAACCTTAAAACTACTTGTACACACTGCCAAACTTGGCAAAAAGTAAATTGTACAGATTGTATTCTGTTTACTTGTTGATCAGTGTTTTTTATCCTTGCCTTTGTGGGAATACACGTTGCAGTTTTTATGTTGGTTAAAGAAGGGAAATCTTTACAGATACATAAGGAGTGCAAGCTGCTCAGAGCAGTAAAATGTTCCATGTGAAGCTGCACAAAAGGACTTCCACAAGTTTTCTCTCATCCAATAATAAGTGCGTGACTGAAGAGATTTCTCATTTAGTGTTTTTTTTTCTTCTTTCTTTCAGAAAACAAAACAAATAAAAATCTCAGTAAAATGTGATTAGTAAGTGACTGGCATTCGTTAACGCCCCCGTGTTATCCCCAAACTACACATTATGTACAATGAGCATTCACTTTTTTTTTCCATTAAGGACTTGTTTAATAAGGTTGTGGTCACACTAAGTGGAATGTGGTGTGGCACACTTAGAGATTACCATAATACTGCTGTGTGAAATTGTGTGTTTTTATTGCTGATAAGTCCTTTTACTTCACATAGGGCCAGTAAGTTAGTGTGTCAGTAAAATGGTTGATTACACAACACACACACAGGCTTGTGCTCCTCAGGGTCAGAGACGTAAGGAGCCTTGTTGTCTTATCTCATCTTTTTATAAGGTTGAAGTCACTCTGATAATCTAAAGCAGTGGTTCTCTAACTTTTGGCTTAAGTACCCACTTTCTCTTACTTTTGAATGCAAGCACGTACCCACTTATGTCCGACTACAACATTTTGCTCAGAATTCTGTGAAAAAGCAACTATAGAACATAATGATGGAATGAATGAGTGATAACACACGTTTTAAAGAATCTCATTTTGTAAATAAGTGGAATGAAACCATATTTAGTGCCTCCTCAATAGATGACGGTGACTCAGTGGTAGAGTGGGTTGTCCAATAACCAAAGGATTGGGGGTTTGAATCCCGCTCTAGCCAAGTCATTGTCATTGTGTCCTTGGGCAAGGCACTTCACCCACATTGCCTCATATGAATGTGGTGTGTGAGTGAGTGTTGGTGGTCAGAGGGACTGTTGGCAGCCTCACCTCTGTCAGTCTGTCCCAGGGCAGCTGTGGCTACAATAATAGCTTACCACCACTGTGTGTTGTGACAAAGAATAGTGCACATCAATGTATGGCGCATGCGTCTATGATAAAACACAATCTTTTATTATTATTTATAGTTATCATTTAGTGGCTCTTATATTTTCAGTTCATGTTTAAATCAAGATCATTTTTCATCATCATTTTGTGTGGGTTTTTTGTATCATTTCGTGTGTTTTTAGTGTCATTTTGTGTATTTTGTTGTTGTTTTTCTGTTCTTTGTATTATTCGGTATATTTTTCTCTTACTTTGTGTGTTTTTGTTGTCGTTTTTGTGTTGTTGGCATTATTTAAATCATTCTATCTCAGTGAGTGTGTTTTTGGTGTCGTTTGGTTGTTTCTTATGTCGTTTTGTATGTTTCTCTGTTTTTTTTTGTGTATTTTTTGGTGTGTATTTTTCTCTCTGTTGTCGTTTTGTGTGTTGCTGGTAATAATAGGTATTTTTCTCTCTGAGCGTGAGTGTTTCTGTTGTATTTTTGTGTACTTTGTTGTTTGTGAGTTGCTGGTAATAGTCAGTGTACTCAAAAATAAACATTATAAAACCCCATCATTTTAGTGATTTCATTTGTTAATTTTCCTCTCTGTCTCTCTCAAGTAGCCCCTGTAGTGCCATTTGAGAAACACTGATCTAAAGTAATGCTTTTGGTAAATATAAAGACACATGGGGAGGAAGTGCAGCTAAAGGAAAGAAAGAGGAGGAAACTCTGCCCTCTGTTGGCCACATGGCTGAACTGCAGCAAACTGTTGCTCAAAGTCACCATTAGATGTGTTGTTGTTTTCTGCTTGCTTTCATCTCCTCTTCAGCTGGATGAAAAATTAACTTCCTGTCATCCCTCTTAAACACTATCTGTGACCTCAACCTCCCTCCCCATCCTCCCTGAGCAGAGTGGGGGTGTCATTAACAACAACACAGGAGGCAAATCAGAGCGTTGAGGCTGAGGAATGACTACCGCTTCAATGAAGCTTTAAAAACACGGCAACCTTGACCTTGAGGAGCACCCATCCGCTTTAATCAAATACACTGAAGAGAGGGAGGAGAAGAGGATATTATGTGGCATTGTTCTTTTCTGATCTACTTAAAAAGTGAAGGAAAACTTTAGAAAAGTCATGTTTGTACTTAAAGCTGCTGAAAGTCTATGCCTCAATTAATCGATCGAACATCATTTAGTCCAAAAAAAAAGATTATAAGGTTGAGATTGCAGCTTGAGAATTGGTTTTCGTCTGCACAGCAAATGTTCCATTTGTTGACATGTTCACGCATTGCATTGTGGGATGTGGAGTCCCATAAACTAATGCATAGCAGTGTTTTTTTCTTTATTCTTGCCTTGATTTAAAAAAATAATAATTCACCAGACAAGGACAGTGATTGATTCACTTCACATCAGAATATATGCTCGAAAATGTCAACAAATGGACTTTTAAGTGGCAATTTCGACCTTTTTCCTTTTTTTGGACTAAATGATATTCGATTAATTGATCAACGAGGCATACAGTATGATTTTATCTCATGAAAAAATTATCGGGGGTAGCAGCTTTAAATTTGTCACAAGCAAAGCATCCCGTACTGGTTTGCTTTTATTTACTTATCCGCTATTTAGAGATTGAAATATTTTGATGAATGCAGTGCACTGAAGGGCATTCTTTCTTTATATGGAAAATGAATATGAATTGGAAAAGTAATATTATTAGTAAAAGAAAAAAGATGTTTATCAAGATCAATTGTCAAACGCAATATCTGGGTGTGTTAATTTAGTGAGTTACTATTGGACTAAACCATTTGATCGGTTTTCTTAAAGCTGCTATACACACAAAAAAAATCTGATCAATATATAGTATAGTATATAATCAATAAATCAAAAATCAATTGCTCAAAAAAAAATGGTGAAAAAGGTTGAAATTGCCGCTTTAAAGTTTGTTTTCATCTTCACTCCATTTGTTCTTTGTGAATTGCATTGTGGGAAGTGGGGTCACGGAGTCAAGTGTATAGGAATGTTTTCACTTCATTCTGATATCACGATAAATACTGGAAACAAACTAGAAGAAAAATTTTTCCTTTCTTTTTGGAGTAAATTATGTTTGATTCAATAATCTATGAGGCACACACTATGATTATAGAGAATATTGTGGGCAGCAGCTTTAGGCTCAGGCTGTAAGAAAAATAGAGAAAATTCATATTTAAAAGATGAAACTGCGTCAGAAACTAAAATATCAAGTTTGCAAACGTGCAAAGAAGTGTTTCCACGTTATGTCACCAGGGGTGGAGGGCGTTTCATGTCTGCAGAAGCAGGAACACATCTGACTTTTTTTTCCCCTGCGGGAGCGAGCTGACTTTTTCATACATATTTGTATTTTGGCAGGAAACAGGTGCCTCCTCCTCCTCTTCTAGAACCTGGAAGGACAAACCGAATGGAGCAATATCAAGCAGGCCCGATTCATCTGAGAGTATTAAAGTAAACAATGACAGCGTACGAGGCTTCTCAAGGCCAAGGTCCAGAGGAAAAGATATTTTCCACCATGCACTTAGTGATTTCATGTTCAGAGCTGCGTTGACCCTGTGAAGTTCACAATCTATCTTTGAACTCCCACATCATGAGCGTACATGAGCATTATCTGTTTTTTATTCCTTCGGCTCAGAATGGGTTTAATGTGTGACGTATGACTGGTTCTTTAGGTCACTTCAAAAAGCAGCAACAAGTTTAGTATTCACAGCAGAAGCAGAAGAAGAAGAAGAAAAAAAAGCTGTGGTTCCCCTCCTACTTTCCTGCTGGATTTATTCCTTAAAGGGAGACAATCGATCTGATCCACTTAATCAATCAGTGACAGGCCCTTTGAACTGCAGACGTGATTTCCAGCAAGTCTGTCATCCCACCCTGTCGTCTGTGAAAACACTCCGGGGGGAGATTACTCTACACAGCCCTGGCTCATAAAACTCTTTTTATGTTAAAACGCACACACCCTCTGACAGTGTCCAGACGACACTGGGACACATATAAAGCCACATCCACGTCGCCTCATGCACATGGAAAGTATTGTTTTAGTCGCTACGGGGCCCACAAAAAGTGAGAAGATGCGCCTTTTACTCTAATCTAAATATATTCAGCATTGCCGTGCCCACCCCCCCCCCCCCCCCCCCCCCCCCCCCCTTCCCCTGTGACTGAAGCAGAGACACAAAGCCCTCCACCCCCTGTGTGGCTCCTGTATGGGCAAAAGAAGAGGAAGGGGAAAGGGAATGTTTTGCCTCCCGATCCCCACCCCTCTTCCCTCACCTCCCTGGGGCAATGCTGTGCAGTAATAAACGTCCTCCATAAATCTCCCCCCATCACACCACCCTCCTCCTCCTCCTCCTCCTCTAACTCTAGTCCTTTTTTTTGTTAACAACTTCTTTTCTTCTTCTTCTCCCCCCTCCTCCATGCTCTCTCTGCTTTTCTCCTGCAACCCTACTCTGACACGGAGGCCGCACATGGCCCATGGCTGCTCTGTCATAGATTTAGAGGGCGGGAGAGAGAAAAACGAAGAAGAAGAAGAAGAAGAAGAAGAAGAAGAAAAAGAAGAAGAAGAAGAAGAAGAAGGGCCACAATAGATGTGTATAGGTTTCACTAGCTCTTTCATATTCTTGCTGCAGGCATTATTGTGCCTGTCTGTGGTTGAATCCACTGAGCTCACTTGTAGATCAGGTTATCCCCCACCCCCACCCCACCACACTATAACCTGTTGATTTGACATGCACGTGTAGCTCACAAAAACTACTTCACAAACACAACGACAAAGACAGTTCCCGACGAGCGGTGGAAATGTGTTTAGGAATATTTTCAAGTAGACGTAATTGCCTAATAATCAACAATCATAGGGTTGGAGAGACGAGTTCAAAGCCATAATTACACGAATGCAAAGGAAAGTCCCACACCTGATGGTAATGGTAATTTTGTCGTCATATTTTTTGTCGACTACATTTTTTGAAGTGACAATAACAAGATTATAACTTTTTTTTTTTTTTAAATGTGAACAAAAACTATGTCAAATATCATGATATTTTCATCAATAATAAGAACTAAATGATAGTTACGTCACATGGTTCTCATGTGATCTTACGCATTGATCACAGTCAAATGTGTCTGTGTGTATTTATAACCATTAATGCCATCCAATATCAGGATGGTATTTGATGTATCCCAATTAAGGGATTGCTTTGGGATACATCAAAGCAATCACTAGATGCCTCTGAGGAAGACTGACAGTTGACACTCGAAACATGTCAGGAGATTCAATTTCCTGGCAAAAAGTTGTCTCAACAGAGTCAGCAATTTTAGTGTACATATGTATATATTCTGTTTTTATTGTGCAATGTCCTTATTGCGCCATTGTCTTTCCTCTTTCTCTGTGTACAGGCCTAAGTGTGTGTATATATCTTCCATTTTTGTTTTTAATATATTTATTTTGCTATTTATTTATTAATCTGTTTATTTATTTACTACTGCTGAAACACTGCAAATTTCCCCTTTGTGGTACAATAAAGGTAATCTTATCTGATCTGATCTGAATGAAACACAACATCCATTATCAGGTTGATAAATGGGAATTAAATCTTAAAAATATATATGTTTTAACTGAAATAGTCTTGTGACTAAGAAACTAAGAAAATTAAGACTAAAACTAAATTAAATAAAAGTCAAGAATAAACAACTCCATTAGATCAGAGTATTATTAGTACAACAGAGGTTGTAATTGAGATGTAAAATATTTGGACTCAAATCTGGTTTAGTTTAAATAAAGCAAACAGACTACTTGGACATTAGAGTTAAGGAAGCTTTCAAGACACTATAAGACAGTTAATCCTATGTCTGGTTAAAAAAAAAAAAAACTTGGAAGAAGTTGAAGAGATAAACATAAAAATAACAGTTGAGATATTTTTACTGCGTGGCTCACAGCTGTTAAGCATTCAGTGCGCGTCCTGCAGCGCAGTAATCTCAAACAAATGACAAACCAAAGCAACTTCAGTCTCTGCAGAGGAGGAAGGGGAGGTTAAAAAAAAAAAAGCTGTAGAAAGTTGACGCCCAGCGCTGCAGGCTCCTCCTGCACTGCATTATAAAGCTAATGTGGGCCTGGTGGTGGAGCAGAGAGGGGGAGAGTCTGCAGGGGCCCAATTTTTTTTTCTGCATGACCTGCCTGCGCGTCACACACTCAGCAGACCTGCGCAACTTTTCAACCAACAAACTTTTGGGCTTATTTATTTATTATTATTGTTATTTTTTTTTTTTTTTTTTTTTTTTTTTTACTCCTTGTGACTTGATGCAAAGATGACTACGGCTATGGTGTCGCCTTTCTTCGACTTCGACGTGATGAACAAGGTAGTTTGTAGCCCGGGTTTCTGTGCGTTTTGCGCTGCGTAAAAAAGTGTGAAGGAATGGAGACGCTGCGTGGCCTCCCTGTCTGTGTCTCTGCTGTTTACTTTAACATGTCCGCTTGTTTTCCTCTTTCCTCGCTTTGTTTGCTTTCTTTTTGTCGTCTTTTAACTCACAACAAGCGCGACACGGCGCCTTGATTTGAAACATTGGTTTGGTTTTGTAAACTTGGACATGTGTGACATGTACCACGTCGGGTTAGCTGGTCTGTTTGGTGTTTAGTCTTGTTTTCACCCACAAAGTGAGCAGATTATTGACCAGACACTCGTTAAAGCTGTTGTTTAGCTGTCCTCTTGTATTTAACGACAGCACTGCTACTTTTGCGCCACTTTTTTTTTTTTTTTTTTTTTTTTTTTTTTTAATGCTGTTCACAAAGCAGCCACATGCTCGCTAATCATTGACCACATTTCTGTCTGTAGCTCACGTTAAGTCCCTGTAAAGCTGTCTTTTTTTTTATCAACAGCATCTAACATCACCAACTGTTGAATGTTGCTTTTATATTTTGCTGTTTAATTGCATGCATTTCTCTTCTCATATTTGTTAAAAGCGCAATTTCCCGCTTTGTATGACGTTTGCTTTGTCAATATATTTATTTGCCTTAGTTTCGAGTGAGTGTACGTTTTCTTCTTGGGTTGTTTTTGTGTTTTGGTAATTATTTTTCTAATAATGCAGCCCTGTTTTATGGCCACTAGCAGTTCACAAGCCTCTGATGTGCTGCTCCATTTACTAAACAGGCACACATTCCTCCTAAATGGGCAACAGGCCAAACCAGCTGCAGGTCTATAGGATCGTATCCTCTGATAATTCAGGAGCCAAAAGAGTCGCACTTGTGCATAAATTTGATGTTTTATAATCAGATTTATATATATATATATATATATATATGTGTGGAAAGTGCATGTGGGATGTATGTTCTAATAGTTTTTAAAAAAAAATATGTTTCTCCTGCAGAACCACAAACTGCTCAGCTACAATAACAACCTGGGTGCCCCTCATCCCATGTCTGTCCCTTGCACTGGCACCAACGTGCCCATCTCTAGCCCCGCCGGAGCCCTGCTGGACAGGAAGGCGGTGGGATCTCCCGCAGTGGGAGGCGTGTACCAGCGAAGGCACTCGGTCAGCAGCACAAAGTTCAGCCAGAACCAGTTTCTGAACAGCCTGAAGGCAGCGGACCACTCCTCACTCATCTCAGGGGTTGGCAACGCCAGCAGCAACAAGGAGAACCGCCTGCGAGACCGCTCCTTCTCCGAGACGGGCGAGAGGCTGCTCAACAAGTGCCTTAGCCCCACCAGCCCCACGGCCACCGGCAGTAGCCAAGTGAACTCCAGCCGTTACAAGACAGAGCTTTGCAGGCCTTTTGAGGAAAACGGTTCCTGCAAATATGGTGACAAATGCCAGTTTGCTCACGGAATCCACGAACTGCGCAGCCTGAGCCGCCATCCCAAATACAAAACCGAGCTGTGCCGCACCTTCCACACCATCGGCTTCTGTCCATACGGGCCTCGCTGCCATTTCATCCACAATGCTGAGGAGCGTCGTGGACCCCCCCAGCAGCCTTCTCCGCTAAACTCTTCCAACAAGATGGAGAGGCCTCGGCTGCAGCACAGCTTCAGCTTTGCAGGCTTCTCCAGCTCAGCCGGGCTGAGAGAAAGCCCCACCTCGGTCACCCCCCCACCCATGTTCTTCCCAGATGAGGTTCCAGAGTGGCCTAGCAGTAACCCCTTCACCTACTCCAGCCAGGAGCTGGCCAACCTTTTCGGGCCAAGTCTAAGTGTCGGTCCTGCAGGCACAGAGCCCAACGCCCCCGCACCTCCATCTCCAACAAGCACACCTTACTATTTCAGACCTATGTTGGAGTCCCCCCAGATGTTTGATTCCCCTTCCAGCCCCCCGGACTCTCTGTCAGACCAAGATGGCTACCAGAGCAGCTCTGGTGGAAGCTTGAGTGGCTCAGAGTCTCCGACGCTGGACACCACCCGTCGCCTTCCCATCTTCAGCCGCCTTTCCATCTCTGACGACTAGACTGCACCTCACCCCTGCCCCCCCCAGAGACTTTAAGTTTGATACACAGTAAAAATGGCACTCCCCTCTCATGAGACAAGTTAATTCCACCTTAGCGTTGTAAGGATCTATTCAATTAAGGGAACTCTTTGACACAATTTGTAACTTCATCAACCAATCCTGCAAGTTTTAAGAACGCATCCTGTCACGTGTCATAGTGCCAAAAAGGAGGGGCGTTTAGAACAATGACATTTAAAAACATTTGATTGCTTCGCCAGGTGCCACTTGTCTTTTTTTTTTTTTTTTTTTTTTTTTTTTTTTTTTTTTTTGTTTGTTTTTTAATGTGTAGCAGCACAAGTGGCCTTGGAAAGGGAAGTGCAGTGCTTTGCACTAGCCCTCCAGCTCCCCCCTCCCCCCCACCCCCCCCCTCCTTCCTGAAGATACCACTTCCCCTGAGCTAGCTAGAGGGTGCTCACTAAAGTAACTGTAGGTCTACTGCAGACATTTTTACAGACTGAGTCAGGACAAAAGGAACAAAGTAACAAACCCTGAAAATATATGAATAGTTTTTAAATAAAGTCAAAGTGCCTGGGGCGGTTTCTGCATGTGTTTAAGGTAAATGGACTACTGTTCTTTTTTTTTTTTTTTTTTGCCATGCTTCTCAAGCCCCATCTTATGTAATTGTGAATTGGGTGAGTCTGCAGGAAGGACTTTGAACTGGAAGTTGGTATGCCCCCCCCCCCCCCCCCCCCCTCCTCCTGTTGCTGGTCACTGGCTCTTTTTTTCTTCTTTTTTTTGGGAAGGAAGTCTTGATATCAAACTGCTCATTAAACCTGTAAAGACCTAATCCCACCCACCCTTCACCCCATGCCTTTCCACCTTCTTGCCTTTCTGGGGAATCCCATCATTCCCATGGTGCAGTTGTTCATTCTGCGACTTGACGAGATCGGATCTCCAAGCTATTTTACTCTACTTCTCTCCCTACTGTAGAACTCATTACATCCTTTTTTTGCTTTCTTTATTTGATTTTTTTTTTTTTATTAATGTTATTACGGTTATTATTTGAGAAACTTTCCAGACAGAAGGTTTGCGTGTCACTGCTTATTTAACTTATCAGAACATATTTATTGGTGATCATATGCATTTTTTTTGTTAATTTTGTTTTTGTATTTATCTGGATAATGAACAATAGAATATATTTTCTTTTATGTTAAATTATGATCTTCCATATTAATCTTAAGATTGTGAAGACTTTTTTTTGTCAGTTTTCCTTTTTTCACAGTTTAATATATTGTCCTTCAATGACTTTTGTTCTGCAACTACACTTTGTTTAAAAAATGAAACTTAATTTAAAGCAAAAAAAAAGACGTTTTGCGTTTTGATTATTTATTGTACTTTTTCGTACTCCCTCTTATTGGACTGCAATTCCATCTTGACTAGATTTGTTTGCTTTCATTCCTGATGTGTCGCCCCCTCCCCCCCCCCCCCCCCCCCCCCCTCTCCGTCAAAGAATTAAATGTAGTAATGACAGTTTTCAGAAAATGTTCATTTTGTTGTTGATCTCCAATTTTCTCCCTATTTAAAGTAAATGATCCAACATTATTCAGGGTGATGGTAGCTATTAATAATAATAATAATAAAAAAGGTGTTTGAAATTTGGGAAAACTTTTCACATTACTGGTTTGGGTAAAAAAAAGAAAAAAATTAAGTTAGAAAAAAGTTTAACTGTTGTAACATTCACATACCCGGTCTGTTTTTACAAGAAATAGCTGAGACCAAATGGGTTGGGGATGAATTTTGATTTGATTGGAAGTTCATGTACTTACTCTGCGCCCCCTTTGCCCCCCCCCCCCCCTAAAAACTTCGACCATTGGAAGTGCCTCGTTGAATACATTCCAGGTAGCCTTTTACATTTTGATAAAGGAGGACAATTAGTTTTATAAGTCACTTGTTCCGTGTTGCCTTCAAGTGTTGACACAAAGAAAGTCAAACTGTTGAATGTATTTTTCCAGCCATGTTTATTTTTTTGTCACTACAGTAAATCTGTGAGTTTATATGAAAACCTGTTTTTCTCTCTCTTTTGTAAGTATTGATTGCAGTTAAGCCAATAAACCCAATATTTTTTTGAAAAGTTAACTGGTGTCGTGAGTGGTGTCTAGGATGTGGTTGTTTATATTGTGATTTAACAAAGCAGTGTAAAAATGTGCTAATATTTCATAAACTGTCTATTTTTAACTTTGTGTTTTCCAACACAGTTTCATGGCTAAATTTGAATCAAAGAAGTAGTTTTGACTGCTTTTAATATATACGTCTCAAACTATGAGATACATTCTTACATCTCCTAATCTCACTTGACAATATTAACTATTATAGTAATTATTATAGATGATGATTTAATACAAGTCAGCCTGCAGTACACCTTACACCTCATTTGACATGGTTTGAATTGGTCTGTTTAACTATCATTAAGTGTTATAATACATTATCCATCTTAAAAACTAACATAACGCTATAAATAGGACATTAAACAGTGGAGGCAAATGGTTTTTGAACTGAAGGGAGTTGCTCTGTGGTGGCAGATGATTGGTAAGCAGCATGGACACAAGGCCAGGTAAATAATCAAAGTTTGGTCAAACATAGACTTAACACACTAGTTTCAGCTAAAGTATTGATCACATGGCGCTGTAACCGTGCTTTCACCAAGAATATTTACAAAATCTGGTCATGTTGGGGGTAAAATCGGATCGTTGATCCTAAGGTCACGAGTGCACTGATCAATGTGAAGGTGAAAACCCTGCTACTGTCACTGTTGGCTGATTAACCTGTAATACACAATACTGTGTGGTCCAATGTATGTTTTTAATAGTAAATCAAGATAACCATCTCTATTGGGCCATAATATCAACAGCTGTATTTGATTTCAGTGTCAACATACCGCTGCTTCCCCTTTTTATACGCTGCCCTCAACATCCGTACTGCTTCTACTTTTCCTTGTGTTCCGGACACTTCCGTCTGTTCGTGTTTATGTTCTCTCAGATTGCAAAAAAAAAAAAAAAGGGGGGGTGGGAGAGGAACTCCCTTCCCGCAGTACAATGGTGAGTGCTGACCCGTCACAGCTGACCCATAGAGGCCTCCTGGTAGCTTTACAGCAGAGAGACCTAGGCCTTGTAGATTCATGTTCTAATGCTTTGTTCAACGTTCTCATCTCCGATTACTTCTCTTTCACAGGCCTAAAATCAGTGGCAGTTTAATGCATCTGGTTTACAGTTTGATTGGAAGTAGTTACTTCAATAACATCGTATGTTAGATCAGTGGTTCTCAAACTTTTCTTACTCAAGTACCCTTTTTGTCTTACTTCTAAATCCAAGTACCCCCTTTGTCCAACTACAACATTTTGCCTATAATACTATAAAAAACAACTATAGAGCATAATTAATGATTGAGTGTTAACACACATTTTAAATAATCTAATTTTAAATAAGTGGAATAAAACAGTGTTAGAGTGTCTTTAATAGATTTATTTCTATAGCTTTTATCATTTCCAGTCGTTTGCCGCCTGGTATAGGACCAACTAAAAATAAACATTATAAAACCCCATATTTTTAATGCTTTGGTTTGTTAATTTTTCAATGTCTGTCATGTACCCCCTGTAGTGCCATGGCGTACCCCGAGGGCAGACATAGGCAACTGGCGGCCCTTGGTCTAATTTTTTGCGGCCCCCCAAAACAAAATTGTGATTCATGAAGTTGTAAGTTAAATGAAGCCCAACATAACACACAAAACTCCAGGAACACAGGAAGTGACATCACAAAATGTCAACAAAAGTACACAAAATGATAACAAAGACAATAACATATACAAAAGGACTTCAAAGACACACAACATGATAGAATGACAGAAAAATACACAAATAGACAACAATAACACAAAAACATAACAAAAACACGCAAAAAGTTAACAAAAAAAAAAAAAAACCCACAAAATATCTAAAAACTCAAACCCACATGAAAGGACTACAAAGAAAAAAACACTTTGCTCTTTCCTGTGTTAATACTCAGATTGGTCATTATTCCCTATTTCTGAAATAAATGTTGAAAATGTGGTCCTCGAATGAGATGAGATTGCCCTAGGGGTACATGTACCCCCATTTGAGAAACACAGTGTTAGAATGTGTAATTGTTAGTGATAGATATTGTTTTTATTATATTGCTATAAAGAAATTGCTTTGATGATATATTCTATTCTATTCTATAAAAATGTATACATACATACATACACATATATATATATATATATATATATATATATGGATTTATTCATGGTAAATCTATCACAATTTGCTTTGTGAGTCAAAACATTGTAACATTACTACTATTACTCACAAACTATTCTTTTTTTAAAAATATCCCTGTGAATTTTTGTATTTATTTCTGCTTGGTGCAGCTTACCTCAAAAGGCAGAAGACAAGAAAAAAAAGGAAAATCATAACTGGGTCATAATGTAAAATGTAATAAATGCATTTATTAGAGTGAAATGGGAGATTTTCTCTTCTGAAAGTGAATCAGGTGAATCTGACTCCTCCACATCTTTCAGTTCTTTCCGCACTTTTAGTAGTAGTTGAAGCACATGCAGTTTAAAGTGTAGACATTATATACAGCGCCGCCACATTGACTGTGGAGGGACGCGTCCACAGCGCCGCCATCTTGGAATGGTGCTGGTGGAGGCAGCGGTGCATGGAAATGTAAAGGATAATATATTGTTAGCAGGTTGTTAGGGCTATAGTGATATAAACGGCAACAGGACGGACAGAACCATTCCTAGCAACAGCCTGTTACACAGAAAAAACAGACTTACTGCATTAATTGATGGGTTAGAAAGAATGGCAGTGGCTATCCGGACGGTTGCCGTATCAATATACCGACATTCTATCCGTTTGCAGCGCCCCTATTCGGCCAGTTTAGGTCATGTGACTAAGACTAAACCTTATCCTAAACCTAAGCCTAACCCGAACCCTAAAAATTGTTCATTTTGGGTAATAACCTAACCCTAACCCTAAGACGCTGCATGCGTACGTGTACTTTGGTAACTGTACCAATAGCACCGGGGGTTGTCCGTACAGAAACCGTACAAATAGATACTTTCAGAGAGAATACAGCATCTATTAGAGCTGATAATAGGCCTAATTAATGATGGAATTATTTTTTGTTGTAGACAATTCTTTATCTCGAGCTACGTTGCTCACATGTTTAAGGTTTTCCAAAGACGGCATTCTCGGAGACAATGGGGATTGGCAGTGAAACGGGAAGGTTTTGTTGCAACTGAGAGATCTGTGTTCTGCAGTGATGAATTTGACAGGACACGGCAAATTGTCCGGCAGAGACAGGGAGTCAAATACTAAATACATTTTTAGATAGTTTTCTGTGAGGATGGTTTAGGTTCTTGTTCCTTGAATATTTCAGTTCTTTGGCTACAATAATAATAAAGATGATGATGATGATGATAGGGGTATAATATTAATAGTGACAGCAATAATAGTAATAGTAATAATTGTAAAGTTCTAATAACAATATTTGCAATAACAAAATAATATGATAAGAATCCAGTAACTATAATACAATAATAAAAAACAATAAAATAATAATAAACCATATTAAATAATAATAATAATAATAAAGTAAAAGAAGAATATGATAATATAGCAGCAATAATAAAAACAATAATAATAATAGTGCAATGAGAATACCAGTAACTATAATATAAAATATAAATAATAAAAAATAATGATACAAAAATATATATATTATATATATAATGATAATTATAAGAATAGCAATAACAATAAAACAGTAGTAATACAGTTATACAATAATAGTAATTGTCAAATGCAATGTATAGCCTTAAAGCTGATATCTGGAGTTTCTGAGAGGACGTCTCAATGTCCCGCCCTAAACAGCCTCACTTCCTCCCTGTGCCTCTGCCATCTACGAGAAGCCACACCTCTACTTTTCTGCACGTGCATCGCGGAACATAACAAGGTCGCATTGATATAGGTCTATGGATCAGGTAAGAGCCAAAATCATATTTACCTGTTTGCTGTTGTGTCGTGTGGCCTTGTTTCCATGCACAGTTCCACATTCACTTTGATTGACAGACTCAAAAACAGGAAGTCAAAGCCTATTGGCTGGGTGCACTCGGCGATTGTTTCCATTTGTATAGGGGTCTATAGGACGAAGGAGGGACTTATATAATTAATATATATGAATGACCACCGGCAGTAGACCATAGTAAAAGACTAGTTAGGTATTTTTTCGCATTTCAAAAGAATCATACATAAACATAGATTTCTCAGAAACTCTGGATATCAGCTTTAAACAATAAAAACCTGAGCACATCTGAATGTTTTTTGGGTTCCTTTTATTCTATTTATGTTCATCTATCTATCTATCTATCTATCTATCTATCTATCTATCTATCTATCTATCTATCTGTCTAGCTATCTATCTATTTATCTATCATGTCTGATATTTATTACTAACAAACACCGTGAAAATTGCTTGAGAATTGAATGATTTATGACAACTTTCCTCTATAATGAATTGTAGGAGCGATTGCCACCGTTCCAAGAGGGCCGCCCTGTTGACGCACCACTCTCGTGGGCTGCAGCAGGCGATGCGGCGTCTACGCATATGATGTCTATGGTTTAAAGCACATGAAAGAGAGCTGTTTCCTGTTTGTGTGTTGTATGCAGACACCTTAATATGAAGCACCAGGAAGTGGCTTTGTGAACTTTCGAAGGTGGCGGATGCATGGGCGGGCGTTTTTTATTCTTTGATATGTGACCAAAGAAAAAAAAAACTTCCGTGACTTCATAATATGTCATTTCAGGTTATATTCTAATGCACACATACTATATGAAGCTAATGGCCCAGTTCCCTCCTCCTAAACCTAATCTGCAGTCACCTTTAACCAGTGGCATTGAGCAAGAGAGTATTGCTGCATGTACACTTTGTAATTGTGTTATCAGAGGAAGGTTTAGCTCCTTGTTTGAGAAAGAGGTGATCAAACAGTGCTGATGTGCTAACTGTCCCTTATCGCCACTCACAGCTGAGAGCGCAGCTAGCTGCATGGTGCGAGCGTACGTGCGTGTCGCTGCGGTATGACTAGTGTTGTGTGAGGGATAATTAATCACCATACAAGCGCTGAGGTCAACACTGAGTTAGCCGTTTGGGTTAGCGGCTATTCAGAGGGTTGCTTTGTCTGTAGAAAACTGTGGCATAGTTAAGTTTTTTTAGACACACATACCAGAGCATGGACGACTGCGTCTGAAACCTCCAGCCGTGTATAAGGGCACTTTAAAGGTCAGTGGAGCACTTCGTTAGGTTGCAAAACTTTCAACAAAAAAAAATGCTATGTGGCTATTTTGAGGAAGGAATTATTTCTCTGACATATAATTTAAGGGTGGGAATCTTTAGGTGCCTCACGATTCCATTCCATTACCATCATAGGGATTATATATAAACTATATTAGCAGCTCAAATACTGTCGTGCTTTTAAAACATCAGTTACTCTTTGTTTTTTTTATTTCAATTCTATTTAACTGTATTTTATTTTGTATCTTCTTTATGTCCATCCCACAGTTGTATATCTGCACTCTTATCTTCTATTAGTTTTTATTTTTGTTCTTACTGTTTACTTTTTGCTATGCTGTGGTGTTGCAGCAAAATGTGAATTTCCCCTATTCTAAAATATCCTTCTACAATATCTCTTGTGACTTACCATTTAAATAAACAATTATTGGAAATGTATGAATCGATTATCGATTACTATGTTTGAATACCGATGCATTGATATTTTTCTCCTGCCCCCAAGTATAACTGAAAATAAGCAAACAACAAAAGGAGTAGGAAAAATACCTACTCGTGGTCTGTTTGAACTCTATACCCTGATTCTCACCTTTGTGTTGGATTTGTCTGGGACTTCCCTTAGAAAATGAGTCATATGGGTTATAGTGTTGTGCTCTGTATGCACGGCTAGTTTAGGTAATATTTAACTAATACGTTTGGTCTCAGGAGGGCCAGAGCAGAAAGAACAAGGCTTTTAAAGGGGAAAAAAATATGAAAATAATTACAAATGTATTCTAATTGTCCTCAGTTTTAGTTTATGCTGCACATACTTACCATGTCATGGAATTATCTACATAGAGATCAAAAAGAGATTTCAAAAGTAATACAAACATTGCTGTGAAATAAAGTAGGATGAGGTTCACGCTAATTTTCAGAGATATAAAGTATTTATTCACAGGTTTCTTGATATAAATCACAAGGTGTTTCACCCCAAATAAAAAAAAATCATGCTTTCATTGTCGATATTCCTCCTTACAAAATAATTTCATTAAATAAGATGTTATAATGAGCAAAATTTTACCCAGGGGCCATGAGTTACAAACATTCCACATGAATGTGGTTGTTAAAATTGGGCTTAAAAAAAAATGGACTTTATCTCATCTACAATCTACAATTAACTTGTGATGTAGGTTTAACCAGTTTGGCCCTGAATACAAACTCAAAGTAATATTTTTTAATAGAATTGGGTATGTAAATGCATAGTCCTATGAAAAATGCTATAGTTGTGGAAGAGTTTATGAACTGTTGTTTTTATATCACTGTGTTGATAATTCTGTGTTATTCGTCTATGGGTGTAAAACCCATTTTAGTTCACAGAGCAAATATGGGGAAGTCTGAGATGAAAAGGGCTGCAATCTCCTCATGAATGTACCCTAGTTTGTACCATAAGTATGTTAAAGGGGACATATCATGCTAAATCCACTTTTTTAGCCCTTAAATGCATTTTGTTGTATATTTAGAGTGTTTATAAGTACAGAAAAAATCAAATTAGTCTCTTCAGGTGCTCCGTTGATATCTTTATATTCTGTTTTGCTCATATTTTTCAATCTGTTTCGATTTTTCTATTCTCTATTACGTTTTTTGAACTATTACATCACAGTATTTGCAGCGGAACTGCCAAATTAGGACATCGACTCCAGGCCCAACACTTCGAGCAATCCGCCATTTTTATTTCTCGCTTTTATTTTGTAGTCCAAGCTCAAGGATGCCGAAGTTACGAGAGGATAAGTCAAAATGTTTGGTTGTTGGATGTAGTAACCCACATGCTTCATTACACCGTCTCCCAGCATCAGAACCTTTTCAAAGTCCCTGGTTGAATTTTAGTTTTCACAGAAATGTACCCACATCTGTGGGTAAGGTCATTTTTGTGTGTGCGAAGCACTTCAAGGATGGCTGCTTCTGCAACCTCCGCCAGTATAAAGAAGGATTTACCAAAAGACTTTGTCTGATTGAGGGTTCAATTCCTTCTATCTTTGGAGACGACGAACAGAGCACTTCGGTAAGCTGTAAATAACGCTAAAACGTGTGATGATAAGACGTCCCTGTCATTGTTTTGTTAGCATTAGCAGTTGCACCGTCTTCAGACTTCATATGTTAGCGCTGTGTGCTCGTTTTAGATCCTTGATGATATGGCCTACGTGATTTAATTTAAGTCTAAAGTTTTCATTAGTCATTTCATTTTGCCGTTTTTGTCTTTGAAAAGACTATTAAAATGCATTTCGTGACGTTAGTTTGGCGCTAGCGTTAGCTCGGTGCTTGTGTTAGCTCACTTGTTAGGGTTCTGCAGGTTCATCATCTTCATTTTCATCTCGCTCCACTGGGTCCGACTCTGGCTCGAACATGTAAGGCTGGATGGACAAGTCTTCTGTTGTTGACATTTTGTAAATAACCTCTGAATAAAAAGTTTATGCGCCGCTACATAGTCGTATTTCTTCTATCAAACTACAAAAATGGCCGAGCAGGGTGGAGTTGAACCGAGTGTCACCTGAAGAGGGGGCGGGGTATGGAGTGTCTCATTTGCATTTAAAGAGACCGCACCAAAACGAGTTGCTCTCAGAAGCACATCAGAAAAGGGGTGGAGCTATAATAATGAGGAATTCAGACCCAAGCATTGCAGTTCCGCTTTAAATAGACCATAACTGTATGATTTATATGTAAAAAGGAAGGATTTAAAACCATGATATGTCCCCTTTAAACACAGACAGTATCAAAGAATTAATTGACATATATATTATTTTATTTTTTATTTCATTTATTTGCTCATACAAAATATTATAAAAAACAATCAAACATTTAATTAAAATACAACTGTGCTGATAGAGGTTAGACAACAACGTCCTATAAAGCCATCTCACCAAAGTCAAATACAATAGCATGCCATGAACATACTGTATACAAAGAACCATTTTTTGTTTTTTGTTTTTTTTGAAAGACTTGTGGATTCAGTTTTTAAAGACTGAGTTAAATTAAACATCTGTCTATGCAGGATCTTCACTTAAATGTCCTTGGGTGTGTGACCTTAGACCAACTCATTTAACTTGAGGAAATTTTTCAGGATTTTTAATTTTTTTTTTTTTTTTTTAAATGAGAGTTCACACAAGGGACGATGTAGCCGTCTAGTTTGTTGCTCTAATTTTTGTACAAGTGACAATTTTTTTTCGTTTTCTTTGTAGAACCACATATAATCGTATAATCGGCCTTGTCTTTGTCGGTGTATGACTACATGTGTCACAGTGACTTCAGATCAACAAAGATAACAGCCACAATCCCTCCCTGAAACTGTGGGTTTAATCCAGGCACGCTGATGTACTATTAAATAAGTGAATTAGGCTGTTACTCACTGGTTACCCAGCATGGATCCTGTGTCACATGTGCTTTTCCTTCCCTGAGGCCAAATGGCAATCCTTGACCTGTGAAAGAAAGGAAGAGAAAACACATATGTGGTGAGCAGAGGAGCAGGGAGGTGACCGGGCTTCACAGGAGAGGCCTGGTGATGGCTGTCTGACAGGTTGTGGAAACACACCCTTCCACTCCTTCATGCGACAGAAAAACAAACACAAAACCACTAAAAACTCGCTTAGTCTCGCACTAATGGACAAGTGATGACTTTATCCTAAGAAGACACATTGGCATGGTGGAAACGGCAGATGAGAGGTGGCCAAATGAAAGAGCCTCTCTCAAACCTGACACTGTTGTGCTTTGGGTTTCTGGTCTACTGGGCCGAGTGAGTCACACACACTCAGATCTCCTCAGTGCTGAACCACTACCACTTCCCGTCTTATGACTTCCAGCATCACGGCCCAATGAGAAGAAAAGTGTTTACTACTAGCAGAACACCAGTGCTCTTCTCAGACCTGTTAGATTATTCCAACACGTACATCACATCATCAATTTAACACATCCAATACAGGCCCTATGTTTTGGAACAGTTTACCTCCCTAAATAAGATCCATATCCTCCTACTCACTCTTTAAAAGGCAGTTAAAAAAAAACATCTTATTTATTCATTACACCTAATTACTACATGCCCTATCTCACTTTACTCTATGCCAGTGGTTCTCAAACTTTTTTGGCTCAAGTACCCCTTTCTCCTATTTTTGAATCCAAGTCCCCCTTTTGTCCGACTACAACATTTTGCTCAGAATACTATGAAAAAACAACTATAGAGCATAATGATGGAATGAATTTGTGATAGCACACATATTAAAGGGCCCATGTTACCTTAAATCAACTTTTCTGTGATTTAAACATCATAAAGTGCTATATGGGCTTCATACACATGCCCAAAGTGTTTTTTTCATTCATTCCCTCAATTGTTAGAATGTTGATTTACTCCAGGGTGAGCCCAAACACCTCGCTCCAATTTGATGACGCGTTACCACTTTGATGACAAATATGACGCTGCTCTGAGCTGGAGAAGCCGCGCCTCCAGGAAGCGCTCTGCCGTGATTGACATGTAAACAGACACGCCCACTAAGGTGAGCATTTCAGAGTCCCTCGCGCAGTGCTATGTATGTATTTTCTACAGTCAGCCCCGCCCCCACGCTCTGTCTCGTGTTTATAAAGCAGCATGAGCTCGGCTACGGAGTGGGTGGGAGGAGGGCGGGCCGTCCTCTGGCCCTACGTCACCGTGCGGGGAAGAGGAAGTCATTGTCCCGTCTATAGACACGCCCACTCGTTAATATGCATAAGTAGGACACAAATCAGCCTGTTTGTGTAGAGTTGCTCAGAAAGTGACTTTTTAGAGGCTAAAACTCGACGAGTTTGGGAAAATAAACCTCAAATGCTATGTTTTTGGAGTTCTTAGAACAAACTGAAATGGGTGAAAAGTAGCATGATACGGGACCTTTAAGGAATCTCAATATAAATAATTGGAATCAAAAGTGTATTTAGTGCCTTCTGAATAGAATAGAATAGATTTACAGAGTTTTAATAATAGTCTTTTCCTGCCTGATGTGGGACCAACACTGACCCTTGTATTTTCAGTTTATGTTCTAATCAAGATCATTTCCAACATCCTTATTATGTTTATTATTTTTAACTAAAAATAAGCCAATTTTTTTATGCTTTTGTTTGTTAATTCTCCAATTTCTCTCTCTCAAGTACCCTCTGTAGTGCCATTGCGTACCCCCATTTGAGAAACACGGCTCAATGCCACCATGATTACAATCCACATGTAATATATATATATATTTGTATTCACATGTGTATGTGTATGTATGGATATGTATACATGTTTTAAGTTTGTATTTCTTTTTTGATCTTCAGTTAATGTTTTCATTTGTCTTTTGATATCCACCCACAAACCCTATATCCTTATATTTTTGGGGTTCTATCTAATATGAAACAAAGTGGGTCCAATTAGAAAAAACTAAAATATAAAACAATGGCTTGTTTCTTTTGTTGATTTTGATTTATCCGTATAATTTTTTGCCAATCTGTTTTATCACATTCTCTGTGTTTGCTTTATGTTTTAAATGTGTGTCCATGCATATTGTATGTATGAGAGTATGTGGATAGTGAGTCAAAGAGGAGGGGAGGTCAGGGAGGACAAATACATTTATAAATTATTAAATAAGTAAGGCAGGGTTAAAAAAAACAAAAAAAAAAATAACACAACAAAACAAAAACAAAAACAAGCAGGAAATTTTTTTTTTTTTTTTTGGTTAATCTTTTGCTTTGTGTGTTTAAACTTGGACATTAATGATGACTGTAACCGAATGATTTTATTTTTAATTTAATTAAATTAATAAATTTTTTTTTTTTTGTCTTGTTGCCTGTTTTTCTCAGTTGTAACCCTTTGTAAGCTGTTGTAATTTGTCATCATTTTGCTTGCTGTTTGGCTCTGTGTATTTTGGAATTGTGTTCATGGGGTAAGGCATAATATTAAAATAAGTAAAATAATAATATAGTACTTCAGCCTTAACCCAGTCATTATGTATAGACGTTTTTTTTCTTTTCAGTGCAAAGCCTTGTTTTAATGACTGAATGAAAAATAATCTGACTAACTAATATTCATTTTGTTTATATATTAGTGTTCCCCATATATCAAAGTTTAATTGTGTATTTTGTCTCATGATTTTAAGTGTTTCAAGTGTCTGTTTGTTAACCTTGGTTTTGAATTGTTCCCTCCTTGCACCTTAAATGTTGGTTGTTGTTTTTTAATGTATGTGTGCTAAATAAATTAATGAAAAATGGATATAGAGTGTTACCTTTACTAGTTTTCAGGATTCAGTCTCCCAGCTCTGGAAGCATTGGAAACACCCAGGAGATGTGAAAGCAGGGCTTAAAATCATGGTTTAACAGGCAGGCTGAGAACCAGCCTACAGCATAGCCTTATTACAAAACCTGAACACAAAGGTGTTTCTACATGCTGCTTAGCAAGTTGGAGTCAATTCATGATGAACAGTGCACTCAATGAGTATCTCACTCATGTGCAACATTAATAACATGAAAACAGAAAATATTGGTCAGGATGAGGTATTTTTTATGTGATCATTCCTTTGAGGTCAACCTATACTTTGAAATATTGTTACGCCTGCTAAATCATCCGATTAAAGTATGATCGCAACATCAGATGAAGCCTTTGATTTGGTTGATCTTGGAAATGTCTGCAATGTGGTTGTAATGGTAACAAAACCCCATCACATTATGAGTCAATAACCAAGATGACCTCTTTATCACACAGTCGTTAGTGGGAGGGTCAAAAAGTGAAATGTCGTCATCCTTAAAAATCAACGTGTTAGAAACAGAAAAGTGGGCGGGTACAAACTAAACATCAAGGCTTGTTTTGTGATAGACATCTGCTGAAGATTCTCAATGAAAAAGGCTCAAAGGAAGGAAATGCAGCGAACCAGTGACAATGTCATGGATGAACAAGACCTATCGATGCACTAAGGGAGGGTAAATGTGTCATGGTGGTCGAATCCCACAAATGAGCTATTGCACCATAAGAAGAGGTTTAGCTGGTTCTGATAATTGCAAAAATATAATCAACCTATGTTGTCATAGCTTGGGTTATATGTGGAAAGGAGTTAGCAGCACTCTATAGGGCTCACTGGACATGTAGGCTAACAGGGACTGCTAGCATCATCTTTAGCTAACATTTAGCCTCAGAATAGACTTTAAAGTTCTGCTGCTGGTGTATAAATCAGTGACATGTTAGTCAGGTATGAACCCAGCAGGTCTCTCAGATCTATGGACACAGGTCAGATAGTGGAGCCCAGAGTTCACAGAATTCTTCATCAAAGGATGGTTCCTTTGAAGTTTCACTTGACTTCCATGTAATAGGAACCATCAAAGGAGATCAGCAGAACTCCTCTGATGAAGACTGGCAGTTGACAGTCGGAATATGTCAGGAGATGAAAATTACCTGAAAAAACTTGTCTGAATAAACAATACCTCAACTTAACATACTATTCAAAAAGAAGACCAAATGCATCTCGCTGGAACTAGTTTAAGGTAATTCAACCTATGTACATAAGCAGAACAAGTTGTTTGAGTTAAGCTTTTTCAGCATTTTCTCTCTTACTGTAACTTGGGTGCAATCTTCCTTTCATCACACACTCTGCTTTCATTTTTTATCCAAACACTCACGCCCGTCTCACACTTCTTAATATAAACACTTCAACATCTGTACCACCTACAGTCATGCACTGGTTCATAATAGACCCAAACAGTTGACTAACCCGCCAGCATGAGTCAATCAGGGCAACAGGGGTTCAGACATTAGATGACATCAGAGATAGTTTTTCCAGGAAGTCTTTACTCCTTAAACCAAGGCTATAAGTCTTCCCTGTGCACAGATGACCAATTCTTATCTGACACTCTGGCACAAACACATGATGCTGAGGAGCAAAATGAAAATAACACAGATAAGTAATAAGTTACTTCAAGGCTACAAGACAGACAAAGTGGACAGAAACTGGACTTGGATGAGTCTCACGCTAATTTAGCTATGGCTGAATCCTTATTTTTTTCTTTTATCAGAGCTGTAAACAAACCCAAGATATCTGGCCTTGGATGGTTAGGGAATAGTTAAAAGTGTGTGAGTGTGTGTGTGTGTGTGTATGCGTGTGTATGCGTGTGTGTGTGTTTCACAATGATCTGCTGGCAGAGGCTCAGCAAGACGAAGATAAGAACTGACTGTGAGAAACCACAGATCTCACACCCACTCACTAGAAGAGAACACGAGCACACATGCACACACACACACACACACACACACACACACACACACACACACACACACACACACGCACACACACACACACACACACACACACACATACGTGCATGCATGTTCTAACTTGAATATACACATATTTAAGACTTAACACTGGGTTTCCTCTGGAACATACATGGTCCTTTTCATGATTGAAGAATTTAGCTGTAAAAACACTTCCATCTTCCATTCAGATAAGGCCCAACCTCAAACCTGTCGAGCTTGCTCTAGAACCCTTGAGCCTTAGCTGCTAACCTGCTGTAACATGCACTCAAACAGGCTGAGAGGGAAAAAGGATTAAGGCCTCAATGGGGTGTGAGGATATTATTATACAAACAGTGTCAAGAAGTATTCACAGTCAAACTTTTTTCTCTGATGACTGTTGAATCAAATACAATTTAGGAAAAATCTTGAGAAAGACTGGAAATGAAAGCCCATATCACGCAGTAATATATTTTTTAAATGAAATATCACAATGAGCCACACACAGATTTTCAACAGATATAAGATTTGCAAGTTAAGGCTTGCTAAACAGTATCCATCCATCTTCATACCCGCTTATTCCCATTTTATCAGGGTCGCGGGGGTCTGCCGGTGCCAATCTCTGGCTCTCATAGGGCGCTGGGCGGGGGTACACCCTGGACAGGGCGCCATTCCATCACAGGGCAACACAGACAGACAACCACTCACTCATTCATTCACTCCTATGGGCAATTTAGAGACCCCAATCAACCTTACAGTTGTGTTTTTGGATTGTGGGAGGAAGCCGGAGTACCTGGAGGAAACCCACGCAGCACGGGGAGAACATGCAAACTCCACACAGAAAGGACCCAAGTGTCCACCCCAGGGCTTGAACCCAGGACCTTCTTGCTGTGAGGCGGACGTGCCTAAGCCACCGTGCGCCCCCCTAAACAGTATCAGAATGCACCAAACACATTGGTAGCCCCACAATGCATCATCCACAGACATCAAATCAACGAGGAGTGGCTAAGTATGAAGCTAACCCTTAAGCCTGGTTTAAGGTTCAGCGTCAGGACCTATGCCGGGGGCAACGCCGCCAACATAACGTGGAGGTTTGCCCTTTTACTTCTGCGTGGAGGGAACGCCTCGCTATGCGATTGGCCGCCCCTGCTGCTAGTGGGTTGTGTCTGTGTGTTGTTGTTACAAATGAACATTAAAAAGCCCTTGTTTATTTTCCGGTCACAGAAAAATATGTTTCATGTTTTTTAAGCATCTTAAAATGTAATTTATTTCTGGATTATTACTTACCTACTTTACCTAACTATGTGTGTTTTGTTGGACACAAACATTAAAACAACGGTTTCAAAACGTGCACTTTATTTTTCAATATAAACATAGGAAACTCGTAAACAAAGTATAAAAGTGTATAGAGCAGAATTTTAAATGCCAACTTTGTAGCAAGACTTGGAAGAAGGAACTGCAACTGGAATTTAGCATTGAAGTCACTTAGTGGTAGCTTACATTTTCACCATGACTTGGAAACATTGATCTGAGATGTTAAATATCTGATAGTGTATAGACTTAACGCTGATGGGAATAATATGTAACTTCTTTTCTCATAACACAGATGAAGATAAATCGAAGGTGTTTCTTCCGAAAAACACACAATAAAATGTTGAAATTTGAAATTGCTGCTCGCAAGATCGTTTTTTATTCCATTAGACCAGTGGTTCTCAAACTTCTGATCCATGTACCCACTTTGTACAGCTCATATATATATATATATATATATATATATATATATATATATGAGAATTGTGTTTTCATTTTAAAAAAGAATGATAATTTAAAAGATTTATTTTGATGTTTTAAGTATTTTTGATATTATTTCTGATATTTGATATTTTAATGAGATCTCCTCTTACTTTTCAACATTTAATTCCACTGCAACACTACATTGTTTGGCTCTTGTTAAGCATACAAATAAATGTGGATTTTTAGTGTTATTTTGAAACAACCATCTGAATCATTTCATTTTAAATTTAAAATGGTGATACCATGCCACTCCCATCCCTATGATCAGATGAAACATTTGTGTGTTGCTTGCAAATGGCCTGAAGTAACAACCAGGGGTGTGACCTCTGACACCTGAATTATTATTATTATCTGCAAAACAGAGAGGTGAGAGTCCTGTAAAAGCCCCTTTCAATCTTAAAGCCAACTTTACATTCGAAACAGGGATTTGAGGATTCCTGGGAAGTCGTACTGAAAGACTGATTGATATTAAAATGTGGATGTCACTAAATACAGAACCTCTCCTGAAGAAGGGAATTATCATCCTTCAGAAAAGTTGTGAATGTTTAGAGAAAAATGGCTGTGTTGATTTTATCTTTGCCCTCATTCTTTGAGGGCAAAGATAAAATTGTTGGAAAACATGAATAAACGTGAGGTATATGTGCACGTAATAGCCTACACTGTCTTGCTGAGTCATTATCTTGCATGGCGTATTATTCTCCAGGTGTGGTCACAGCCATCATGCTGTTTCACTAAAGTTGTGTAAATGGTATGCAGCAATGCTTTAATCACAAGTTTTTAAATACCAAGCTGACAATGTGCAAACGGTTAGCAGGGTTTGAGGTAAAACATTGCTGAAAGCATCACAATACCTCCACCAGCTTGGCTTTTGAAGTGCATGTCAATATTCAGACTATGGTCTATTTCTCATGCTGTCAGGGAACAGAAGATCCTGACTGATCTGTGATAGGGTGTCATATGGGTGGAAATAGTGGACTGGGACAAAAATTCCGCCCTGGCATTTTGTGTCCAGACCAGTTCACTACATTATCTGCGACACCACTTAGAAGCCGTTATTAAGTCAGTGACACTCAACATGTGGCTCTTTATGTCTTGATTTGAATAATTATTCCCCCAGAAAACCTTAAAAAAAGAACTTTTTAACCCCTTTTTAATCTATATTCTCCATTTTTTGTACCTTTTTGATCGTTCTTTTTAGACACTTTCATCCATTTTTTGTCCTTTCATTAATTTTTGGCCACCTTTCCTCCAAATAAGCTATAAATACCACTTCTTTCCCTTTTTTAACCTTCATTTTGCCTCTTTTTGTTCCACATATTTCACCTTTTTCACTACTGATTGCCACATTTTGCCCAATAAAGCGATCCTTTGACATTACATACCACCTGGTTCCTCTTTATTTGCCCATTTTGGCCACTTTACACTTTATTCTTGCTATGTTTTGGCCACTTTTGGCCACCTATTACCATATCTGCCTCCACTCATTTGTCCCAAAAAAACCTAAAACGTAGCGGACCGGACCAGCCCGCCGGGACGATGCCCGGTATGCCAGATTGCCAGTCCACCCCAGTATGGGGGCAAAAGGCAAAAATAAATAGTAATCTGAAACTCTTCTATCAGAACAAGCATCAATGTCTTCAGAAGATTCAGCTACGGTTAATATGTTGGGACTTCACTTACAATATGGGTCGTTGAGCCTTGGTCACTCATTACCATAGGTCAATTGTGGTTACCTTCCAGTGAGCCATTTTTATAGATACTGTCTATCATAGAGTAGAAGCCTAGGATAGCAAAAGTCAAGTTTTACTGATTTTTTACAACTGAGCATTAAAAACCAAATGTTCATTTGTTCAAGGCTATTCATAACCTGAGTTAGGATTAACAATGGCTTCAGACAGTTGACTTGATTTCTTTGCAATAGCCTCATCCCAACAAGACTTTTAAACAACCTGGACAACAGCTCTTAATGATTACAATAGATCAGGTCGAGGGGAAACTCATAAGGGGTTTTTACTTTGTAAATCAAGCACTATTGTTAACAGAGATACAAAATAAACAGAGGAGTTAGTCAGGAACAAGATGTGTGAGAGCACGCTCTGGCCCAGAGGAAGGCAACAGCACAATAGGAGCTGAAGGAGATTTCGATAAATCACAGCTAATCGATTTTCCACCTGTGTCCGCCGTCTTCCCAGAAAAAATGCGTCAGATAAGCAGCTGGGACACTCTGGAAAATCACCACAGCAATATTATTAAAAAATAAAGTAACACAATTAAAGATGGGTATCGGATTGCAGGGACTGGAACATACGCACATTGTGTTTTGGCATGGTTTGCATGCAGCTGGACGCACGTTCATGCTTTGCACACAAGCGTTAAAACACGTTTTAATCAATTGAATTATACGCTATCAAAGATGTTTAAATGAACTGAACTAAAGTCTAATAAGCACCCTAATATTTCCAGTCAGTAGTTTCCAAAAGAGTGGACTAAGTTTCTGAAGGTGAGGCACATCTTGAGTGTGTGTGTGTGTGTGTGTGTTAATGCATGTGTGGACCTGACTGCCACATGTAAGCACATCCATGTACATGTATGAGCATGTAAACACATACAAATGTGTATGAATGTGTGTGCTGAAGGGGAGGCTTGTTTACTCGGGCAGCCTCTCACAGAGCACCTCCTGGCCGGCTCCCACTTCCTGTCCTTGCGCCTGGAGCAGCAGCCTGTCTAGTCAGCCACCCCAGGCTGACAGGCAGACCACATGCTAAAAGACTTATTGGCCTACTTTAGAAGACCTATGGGGAGGCAGAGGCTGATAGGTCTGCTGTGGGTGGGGCTGTGATAGTTTTACAGAGGGGTCTACGGGGTGTCTGATTTTTTTTTTTTTTTTTTAATAAAGCTGCGTGCCTGACTCCCCTCTCTCTCAGTTTTTCTCTGAGTGCTTACAGCTGCGAGGGTGGTGAATGTGGGTAATGGTGGGGGGGCATATAGCGGAACAGAGCTCAGCATAGAGAGGGCCCTTCATGAAGTCACATCTGGACCTTTCCCAGAGAATTCAATGGAGCAGAGAGGCTAATGAAAGTCTTAAGTTATGTAATTGAGTCCTTCCATGTGCACCAGACAGCGATGTTGGCTTGATGCAAAGTACAGGATGTTGGCAAAATCCCTACGAACATTTATGCCCTTTACAAAAGACCTGACAGATTCAATCTTTGCCCGTGTCGCTACTGTTGTGCTACAAGCAGAGAACCCATAACTGCCTGATGTAGTAAGACGCTAGTCCTATAACACAGTGTTTCTCAAATGGGGGTACGCGATGGCAATACAGGGGGTACTTGAGAGTGGAAAATTAACGAATAAAGTTTCATTCTTGGCCCACCCCAGGCATGATTTGACCGGTGTCATGTACTGAGTTCACATCAAACTGAAATTGTTTGCATGCGCACTTCCGAAAAATGAATTTTTGCTAAAAACAAATAATTCATTTTTGTTTTTAAAGTGAACGGACACCGGAAATGATAAAAGCCATAGAAACAAATCTATTCAGGAAACACCAAATCAGTGTTTTTCAACCTTGGGGTCAGCTGAATTTTTTGAAAAATGAGGATAGATTTTAGAAATTAAAATTAAATTAAAACAACACAACTGTATTTCTGTACTTTCACTTTGTGAAATATAAATCTAGTTCCACTAACATGCAGTGAAAATGAATAAATATCTGAGCTCAAACATGATCAAAAACAAATCATTGGGGAAAAAAGTTTTGAAATTATTGATATCAAAATGTGATCATGATCCAAAAACGGTTGGGAACCACTGCAATAAATAGTGGACGACTCAGTGGACGCATTCAAAAAGCACCTAAAAACCTACTGTACTAGCATTTTAGTCCAATTTGACCTAGCGTTCTATTTTGTTGTACTTTGTACTATTTACTTGATTATATGCTCTTATACTGTGAAGCACTTTGTGACTATTGTCTGTGATAAACACTATACAAATATATTTTACTTAAGTTTTGTGTTTCTCTCCACTTATTTACAAAATGAGATTCTTTAAAATGTTTGTCATCACTCCTTCAATCCATTGTTATGCTCTATAGTTGTTTTTAAATAGTTTTCTAAGCAAAACAATGTCGTCGGACTAAGTGGGTACTTGGATTCAGACATAAGAAAAAAAAAAAAAAGGTTTGAGAACCACTGCTAACAAACAGGGCTATTGCTAGCTGCTAATTAGCGAGCTTGTTTCACTCTTATGTATCTTGTGTCCAGCAGCAGTGGAAAACGACTGATCAGTTGTACATGTAATGCTCTGCATGGCTAAATGTGGTGCGCGATGATTCTTTTTGAACCTCGTTTAAAGTGTAAACGATTGTAATGTAATTCCAAACTTTCCAGTTTATGACAAACACATGTCCGCTAGTGTATTGTTATGTTTAGCAGTGAGTTTGAGCAAAGAGGCTGTAAAATAAACCGCCTGGCTTGTTATACGCAGAGTGGGAAAAAGAAAGGCCTGCACTGTGGGGATAACATGGTAAGAGGTGGGGTGATGAATGATGGAGAACACATATACACAGCATGCGTGTGGACCAAAACAAGCATGTAGTTGTGTGTGGTTCCAGATGTATGGGGCAACTGTCTGATGAGGCTTGTAACTGTTAGATTGAATAAAGTCTCCTGTATCAACTCGAGCTTTGATTTACGGTACACTGCCAATGTGTAAAGAACGCTAAGTCGCTGGAGTGATGGCGATGCTCCTGAAATGAACACCTTTGTGAAACCTGCCGGTGTATAAAGTTTCAGTGTCTGGGCCCCTCTGTGGCACCATGCCAAACCAACACACCACTGTATCTTCCGTTGTTGGAAGGAATAACAGAGAAGAATGGGAAGATGGGCCACAGCAATGATACTTTACCTGGTAATTACCATAGATGTAGGGCCAAGGATGGAGAATGCAGACCATATGGGAGACTATGAGAGAGGCCACCTGACCCAAGGGGCCCACAACTCTCACATCAACACTCCTCGCCAAACTGGAGCTGTTTGAAGTCTTACATAATGTTTGGAACACCAACCTCTTCCCCTTCTTTCTTCATGGCTTTTCCCAACATTTCCACTTCCTCAACTCCTATTCTTCGTCCCCCCCCCCCACCCCCACCCCCCTTGCCCTCTGCCTTCATTTCTGAGACCACAACCACATAGACTGGCACCAGCCAAGACAAACACAGCCATGAATCAAGTCATCTCTAATAAGTTATGTACAACTATTACAGCCTTCCACATGAGAGTCCCCTCACGAGTATGTTCATCTGCAATTTGGATGATCAGACACAGATGACATAGCAATGACAAATTTCTTCTGAATCCATTTCAATGCAACTTGGGTCAGTAATCTTGTCATTTATTCCTGGGAACTTTCTCAGCAGAGCCGACTTCACCGTGACTGATTGCTTCTGAAATGCAAGTGTTTAGCTCAGTGGAAACATGTTTTTTGTAATAGTATTGTTTTCGTACAAACATTTAGAAATTGTCCCTTTTTTGTGTGCTCACATAAGATACAAGTTTATAATGGCTAAGTTATTAGTGAGGATGCAGGAGGCATTATCCCTTTGTTATCCGTTAGTTCTTGAGTCGTTAACTCCTCCTACACCGTTTGTCCGATTTTGACAATTAAGCTATCAAAAAATTCAGAAAGTTGCCAAGATTTTTGCTTGTACTTTCATAATTTGTAACTTTTAAACTTTTTGACTTATTACATTTTTCTTTCCCATTCATTTCTATTGGAAATTTCAGCTTTTTCAACTTTTAAACTCTTCATCCCCATCCATTCTTCAACTGATTTTGACCATTCAACCTTTAACATGTTCAGCTACTACCTTCAACCCATCTCAGTTTTTTCAACTTTTTCAACCCATTTCACTTTTTTCAACTTTTTTTAAAAACTTTTTTTAACCCATTTCAACCTTTTTCAAACTTATTGATAATGTTCAGCTATTGCTAGGTTGATGCTTGGCTAATGCTACAGTGCTGATGCTAGATTTATGCATCAGCACTAATGCATTAACCTAGCAATAGCTAGGTTAATACCAATGCTAGGCTAATGCTATTGCTAGGTCAATTCTAATGCTCGGCTAATGGTAATACTAGGCTAATGCTAATGCTGGGCTAATGCTAATGCTAGGTTAATGCTATTGCAAGGCTAATGCTAGCTAAACCTAATGCTAAGCTGATAATGTTAGATAATGCTAATATTAGCTAATACTAATGCTAATGCAAAATAATGCTAATGCTAGCTAACACTACTGCTAATGAAAATAAATGCTAATGCTAGCTATTGATTAGCTAATGCAGTGCAACGCAGGCCAGCACCTGCTTCCTCACTTGCATTTTGTTCAGGAAATCCAAATATTCTAGTTTTCTTTATCTTAAATGCTTAACCACAAATAAACCCCTTGTATTATATTATTTTGCTACACTTTCAATCATTAGCGCACAACCGTATGTGCGTGCCATCAATTATCACACAACAACTGAATTGTGAGGTTAAAAAAAAAACAAGTTTGTTTTTACTTGATTTACTTAAAGTTTTTGTTTCTGTTTATTTCTAGGGAAAACTGTTGTGTAGTTTGTTGTTTATGGACCTTGTTTATTGTATGTGTATGCAGTGCAATTCATAAAAAAAAATGTACGACATTTCTTTGAACTGTTCTTTTTGATTAACTTTTCCTCTGCTCTAAAAAAGGGTATTCATTTGTATTTGTGAATGTTAATTTATGTGATTTTAGACTGACTGAAAGAACCACATATTTTAAAAACCCTAAAATCCTAATTGTCCTAATAAAATAGACCACCTTTCAGTAAACCATCACGCTATGGCCAAACCTTAAACTAACCATGACCTTGAAACTCTATTTTCCTTTAATAATGAAACTATAAACTAGCTTTTTTAAGTATGGTAAACTAGTTTTGTAACACATTCATCCATCCATTGATCGATTGACTCAAACCAAGCAATTTTTTTTTGTTTTTTTTTCGGCAGCTCAGAAAGTCCAGCAGCAGCCCTGTGGAAACACTGACTCATAATCCAAGGGCCTTAACTCAACTCTACCTCTTCACAGTTGGCCAATGAGTGGGGAAAAATAATTTCATTTAAAAAACCTTTATCGTTACATAAAACATAATAGAGGCAAAAGAAGCATGCAGGAAAACGTGACCACAATCCAGAAGTATAAATCTCACACCTAGCACAAACTAGAGCCTAAAAAACCTGACTATAAAAGCAGCACTGAAACACCACCAAGTTTCCATAAAAAGAGAGCGGGAATCAGATGAAGGGCAGAAGGATGTATCATAAATGTGGTTGGAACCCTGAGAAACTGTGAGTCTATCATAACCAACCTATTAAGAAAACTTTACACAGAACCTGTGGTCTACTCTTAAAAAACTTTGAACATTCGCTCCATGCGTGCTCCACCACTGCCTTATTGACCACAGTTGTGTTTGTAGTGTTATATAAAAAAATACTCACGTGACTAAACCATCTTTAACTTTACCATTTTTGAAAGCTTATTGTATGCCCATATGGAAACAGATGTATACCCAAAGGCTTTCTTTAACTTACTTTTACCAGAAAAGCAACATTGAGTTTAAAATTACATTTTTCTTTTGTATGTGGCACTCAAAAAAAAAATTAAATAAACAACAATCATGATTTGACACATGATACAAGGAAAAAAGTTTTTGTTTTTTTTCTCCACTGTAAGCACTTTGCTTGTTGACATTTCCGCGCATTGCATTGTGGGATGTGGAGTCACAGAGACCAGCGCTTATTACTTTAATCCAATATCACGGGGAATACTGGTGTCACGGTCTGAGTTTACCTCCGTACTGAGATTATAACACTAACATAATCTAATAAACAAATAAAACACCTGTCCGTTCACTTTGGAAACAAAAATAAACAAAATTCATTTTTCGGTAGTGCGCATGTGCGCGCATGCACATATATGCGCATATACAGTCTCAGTACGATGTGAACTCAGTACATTACACCGAGAACAGATGAAAAATAGTGTCAAGTGAATCACTGGCCATGTTTACATGGGAGCTTTAATTCCTCTTTAATCCAGAATAAAAGTTAAATCCTCTTTAAACTGACCATATAAACACTTAATTCCGAAAGCAAAAGTAATTCCGAATTAAGGCCATCTACAACATTGCCCCAAACTCTGAAACCCCCTCCCCTGAACATCAGAAACATTGACACCCTACTCCTCTTCAAATTCAGACTCAAGACCCATCTCTTCCGATCAGCCCACTCTATAAATTCTCATCTCTATTTCATCTACATTGTCTTCTTTTGTCTCCTTTGTACTATACTGTTTTTAATGTATTGCACTGTTTTTATTATTCTGTTTTTACTGTAAAGTGTCCTTGGGTGGCCTGAAAGGTGCTTTTAAATAAAATTAACTATTTGGGGGCCAAGCCCGAGGGGCCAGGTGCTAGGAACCCTATTGTAATCGTTCCGATTATTATTGTTACCTTTTATTTTTCCTTGGGTAAAAGTGGTGCTGCAGAATAAACCATGCAAGGAAGGGCGGTGCCCTTTGTTGGTTGGGTCGAAAACTCCCAGGGGACCTTGGACGCAAAAATTCACATACTGTATGTCCGCCAGCATGTGGCACTATAACAAAGGTCAACGCGTTTTGGCCAATAACTCCCACATCGTTTATTGCAAATTTAAAACCTTCATATCCACAGATTCCTTGAATAGCACTGAATCACCTGGGCTAGGCCACGCCCATTTCCGCCTAAACTTTTCTCGGAGCAAAATCGCAAAATCTGGAAAACCTACTTTTTCAAACTCCTCCTTGGGGTTTTGTCCAATCAGAGTGAAACTTGGCACGTAGAGTCTTCAGTTGGACTTGATCTAAATTTGAGAAAATTATTTTATTCGGGCAAAATATGCGCAAATTATTAACAAGTAAAATTTTCTAGCTAGTTATGAAAACGCGAACTGGCGCATATCTCGGTCAAATTAAAAGCAAACAACACCAAATCTGAGATCCTTAGTTGGCATGTGACTGTGAGGGTGTGCGCCAAATTTGAATAATATAGGCCACTAGGGGGCACTAGAAATAACGAATATTTATATCTCTTAAATGGCAAGACCAATATTTACCAAATTTAGTGGGTATGATCTTGGGTCCCTCCTGAGGCGATATCTCAAAGGTATTCGCGATTGGTCAAAGTGAGTGTGGCTTATTACATCATATCACATAAATAAATAAACATTTATTTCTGCTGAATTATTATGTTGAGGGCAGTGAAATTTACAGGGTAGATATAGAAGACCACACAGACCACCCATACCAAAAATTGCGCCACTAGGTGGCGCTATAATTGCAAAAATATTTTGGACTTTAACTTTCACAATTTAATTCACATCTTCATAAAATTCATATCCACATGTTTCTGCATCTTCAGACATAGGCCACGCCCACTCCCACAGCACATTGCTCTTTGTAAGTCACTACATATCAAAAACTTACTTTTTCAAATTCATCTTTGGGATTTTGTCCAATCAGCGTGAAACTTTAATTTAGTCTTTAATTGGACCTGATCTAAAGTTCAGCAAAAAAATTTGTTCGGGCAAAATATGCGCTAAAAATAACGAGCAAAGTTTTCTAGCTAGCTTAAAAAACGCAAACTGGCACATCTCGGTCAAAATAATTGCTAACAACACCAAATCTGAGATCCTTGGTTGCCATGTGACTCTGGGGGTATGAGCCAGATTTGAATAAATTAGGCCTCTAGGGGGCACTGCAATTATGAGAAGTTTATATCTCCTAAATGGCACAACCGATTTTTACCAAGTTTGGTGGGTATGACCTTGGGTCTCCCCTGGGACCGTATCTCGAAGTTAATCGCGAATGGTCAAAGTGGGCGTGGCTTATTACTACATAACATATACATAAACAAACCTTTATTTCAGCTCAAGTATTATGTTGAGGGCTGTGAAATTTACAGGATAACCATACAAGAGCACACAGATCACCCATACCAAAAAGTGCACCACGAGGTGGCGCTATAATGGGTCCAAATGCATTTTGGCTTGTAACTTTCACATTTTAAATGACATCTTCTAAAACTACATATCCACCTGATCACAGCAAATGGCACGTCGGTCTGTGTAATGATCCTCGCCCCAAGCCTGTCATCCTTCGTGACGTACTTCCACGGGCTTCGCGAAACCTGGGAGCCGAGTCGCGCGAGAAGGCTTGGCCCCCTTTCATAACTGCTTGCAGTTCTAGTTATTATTAAAATTATTATTACACACAGACATTGGCTTCACTGGACGGGTGATACTAAAACCCCAAGATGGAGTAAATGTGGCCCTGTACTGTATTTACAGGCTGTAATATCACCAAGTTTGTCATTGTACCGGTTGCTAAAGCTAGCCTCCCTTTACCAGGGAGTTCATATTTATTCCTGGTTATTGTTTTCCAGAGTTTTACTGGGCTTTATTTACCGCCAATTAGTTCCTATCTCCTTCTCCTGCTCAGCTGACCAAAGTGAAACTTTATGTTATTGTCGAGCTGCTGCTTCAAAACTCCATTCACATTAAAAGTGAAAATAGTTCCTATTTTGTGGTCTTCTATGTGTTAGACAATCTGCCAGACAGGATTTGGTCTGATTCCAGTTTTAAGCCGCCTGTCCAGGGTCGGCCGAGACCTCTTGGTCCCCAGGCTTGATGTCCGCTCTCATTATAGCACCAGAACAATCCATGCTCTTGTGTTACAGCAGGGCAGATTTCTCCATCACAATTCCCATTCAGCACACTCATCTGTGCAATAAAGTACAGCAATGTACTATAGCAGGAAGAGAATAAATCCAATAAAATTATAAATAAACACCCTCCCTTTTTTTTTTTTTTTTTTTGAGTGAGCGTGAAATATCGCTCACTGGGTCCCTGGTGGTGCACAGGCAGCCTGCCAGGACTTGCAACACACATATGTGCGGTTTCTCTCACATACATCCACAGTGCAGGAGACCTCAGGCCACAGGAGGAGAGCAATCTCACATGCCACACAGCGAGCCTCTGCAATTAGACAGTCACTTCATCACACTACAAAATTCTTTCTTTGCCCATCACTCTCTCTCTCACACACACACACACACACACACACACACACACACACACACACACATGCTCAGAAAAATGTAATCACTTGCAAACACACTGCAAATTCAAAACAGCTATTTTCTGTGATTAGACACACACACACACACACATACACACACGCACACACACGCACGCACGCAGCAACACGTTTCGTAGCATTCTTTATAAGCAGCCACTGTCAGCCTCCTGCGACCATGCAGGATTCTTCCACAGAGGGTTATAAATAGTTATAGATAGAGACATGTTGCGTCTGTCCCTGTGGGGAAAAGACTGAAGAGAACACTCCTCACCTCTCTGACCTCTGACATTTAACCCCGTCCTCTGAAGGGATTGAGGAGACGTGCTGAGAGTCAATGATGTCGAGAGAAGGGGTGGCGAGGGGGAGACTAAGGAGTGTCACCATTTATACGGCCTGTTTTAATGCTCTGTACAAACTTACATCCTGAGAGACGTCTTAAACCTCCCCTCTCCTACACATGTACTCTTCTTGCCTTTTGCACATGTAAGCTTTTACTCAGTTTAATCACACTGTATGCATCCATCAAATGTAAACCACAAACATATCAGCGCAGCATATAAATATGACAACTATAGTTAAACTACTACGGCGTATTAGGGCCATATAAATAAAAAAATCTGGGATCTATTAGATTAAAGTCATCATATTTCCAGAATAAAGTAAGTGTAATTTTATTAAAATAAAGTCATATCTTAATAACATCATAATTTTAGAAGATTATAGTCATAATATTTCAAAATTAAAGTCGTAATATTTCAAGAATAAAGTTGTAATTTTATTAGAATAAAGTTGTAATTTTATTAGAATAAAGTTGTATTTTAATAACATTGAAATTTTAGAAGATTAAAGACATTATTTCAAGATTAAAGTCAATATATCAAGATTAAAGTCAATATTTCAAGATTAAAGACATAATATTTCAAGATTAAAGTCAATATTTCAAAATGAAAGTTGTAATATTTCAAGATTAAAGTCATCATATTTTAAGAATAAAGTTGTAACTTTATCAAGATAAAGACATATCTTAATGACATCGTAATTTTAGAAGATTAAAGTCATAATATTTTAAGACTAAAGTCATAATATTTCAAAACAAAGTTGTAATTTCATAATTAAGTTATATCTTGATAACATCATAATTTTAGAAGATTAAAGTGATAATATTTCAGGATTAAAGTCGTAATATTTCAAGAATAAAGTTGTAATTTTATAAGAATAAAGTTGTATTTTAATAACATTGTAATTTTAGAAGATTAAAGGCATATTATTTCAAGATTAAAGTCAATATTTCAAAATGAAAGTTGTAATTTTTCAAGATTAAAGTCATAATATTTTGAGAATAAAGTTGTACCTTTATCAGAATAAAAACATATCTTAATGACATTGTAATTTTAGAAGATGAAAGTCATAATATTTCAAGACTAAAGTCGTAATATTTCAAAACAAAGTTGTAATTTCATGAGAATTAAGTTATATCTTAATAACATCATAACATTTTGAGAATAAAGTTGTAATTTTATAAAAATAAAGTTGTATTTAAATAACATCATAATCTTAGAAGATTAAAGTCATAATATTTCAAGATTAAACTCGAAATATTTCAAGAATAAAGTTGTAATTTTATGAGAATAACATTGAAATACAAACAGGATCTTGTCTGCATTTAGTGAAACTTTACTTTCACACATGGTGAACTGCCCATCGTCACCAACCTGTTTTCAGTTTAAGGACTTTAAATTGACTTTGCCGACCTTTGCGTTTGTTCTGGGGAATAAACAAAAGAGTTAGCGTTAGTCACTGGTACTTGGAAATATGCCTGAATTAAGATAATATGACAATTAACAAGACATGTGCACACCTGACACATTTTCCAACTCGTCGACAATCATCGCTGGCATGACTCAGTAAAGTATCATTAAAAGGTGAGGCCAAACTGTTGCTCACAATACGGAAGAGAGATCAGTAAAGCCTGCCGACACATGCACATAATTAAAAACATGACGAAAACAAGCGGCATTTATGGAAATGCTATTGTGCTCCAAGGGTTAGACAAGATGAAAATAAATACAAATCACTGCACGTTGTTCACTTTAGCAATCCCACAGAAATTACTGTGAGAAATAAATAGGGTTGGCGAGATGAAATAAAAAGTTGTCAGTTGATCAAAAAAGTAGAGTCAGAGTATAAAAAAGGCTTGTCATAAAGTTTCCCTTGGATCCTATTAAAGTCAAATTGATTTTTTTTACCATAAGGTGGTAAAGAAGATTGTCTATAAATCAAGATGTTCATGAATTGATTTCTGGCCATGTTGTGATTGTGTTGAAGTATCCGACCCTGAAATTGTGAATCCCTTTAGAACTAGTACATTTAAAGTGGCGCTAAATACAATTGAAACCAGTATTGCACCATCAAGGAAGTCCACTTTTCACCTCTAAACTAAAGGCTGATGATTCATCCCATACAACTTGGAAATTGGTGTTTCTAAGTAAAAAAAAAATCTGAAATTTGTCTTTAAAGTGTTCCAAACACAACACGTCAAAATATCTCCAATACATGTCTAAGTGAGATAGTATTTACAAAAAAGATAATATTGTTTGTGTGATTTGAGGCCTTCCAATGCACTTTTTCAATGCACCATTACTGTTCCTGGGGTATTGCCCCACCCACTCCACGCGCTCTTCATTAACTCATTGACTGCCAAAAACGTCTAAAGACGTCTTTTGTTTTAGTATCGTTGACTGCCAAAGACGTCTAAAGACGTTAATTGTGTTTTTTGGCTGGGGTTGCTAGGAGACAGTGTAATGAAGCTCTCCGTTGAATATCTAACTTGATGATGTAGTGACCAACTGGTGACATGGAGGTGGCAGCAGTGCACCTTTGGATGAGAGATCACACGTGAAGGGCAGAGCTCAGAGGGAGAGGAAAGGAGTTTATGAGTCTGAAAATGGCGCTACAACAGTTGATGCTGAAGCTCCCACCAGCTTACAGCAGCGCACACTTGACCAGAGCATGAGAGTGTCGTGATGGTGAGAGAAAACGATCAAAAAACGGGGTTACCCGTGAGACTCGGCATGTCCGGGATGAGGAGACTGACGGGGGAGAGACTTGGAGGACGGCCAAAATACAGTAGGAAATCCATTCAACTCTGACATAGATACAAAATAATAATAATGTTGCCATGAAAAGCTCGGTCTCAGTGTTGTTTTTGTAGTTGTATAGTAGGAAACCATTGTTGAGGTGTCACTAATGCAAAAAAAAAAAAAAATTGCTTCAGTCATTGATAAGTTTTTTCTCAACTTTTTGTCACAAACTGGTGATGTGTGTGAAACTTGCCTCTATTCAGCTGCTGATTACGGAAGAACGGAACAAGCTTGAAACAAAATTAATATTTCTGATGAAACTAGAGAATCTTTAAGAATCACATTTAAGATTGTCATAGTACAAAATATTCTGTGGGTATTAAAAAATCAGTGAAAATGATCTAAAATGCCTGGCAATATGGGGTTGGCTGCTCTGAAAATGGCTGGCAGTGAATGAGTTGAAGCTGAAATTCGGTGTCATGCACTGAGTTCATTTTGTACTGAGATTGTATATGCACATATATGCACTTAAATGCGCATGCACGTACATGCGCACTACCAAAAAATTTATTTTTACTAAAAAAAATAATAATTCATTTTTGTTTACAAACGTGTTTTTTTGTTAATTGGATTATGTTAGGGTTAGGGTTATAATATCAGTACGGAGGTAAACTCAGTACGTGACATCAGAGTTTCTGAGAAATCTATGTTTAAATATGATTCTTTTGAAATATCTTTTACTATGGTCTACTGCATATACATTAATGTATATAAGTCCCTCCTTCGTCCCATAGACCCCTATACAAATGGAAACAAGCACCGTGATTGCTCAGCCAATAGGCTTCGACTTCCTGTTTTTGAGACTGTCAATCAAAGTGAATGCGAACTGTGCACGGAAACAAGGCCGCACGTCACAACAGCAAACAGGTAAATATGATTTTGGCTCTTAACTGACCCATAGACCTATAACAATGCGACCCGATGCAACCTTGTTATGTTCCGCAATGCAGAAAAGTAGAGGCGTGGCTTCTGGAAGATTGGCAGAGGCAGTGGGAGGAAGTGAAGGTGTTTAGGGCGGGACATTGAGACGTTTCTCAAAAACTTTGGATAGCAGCTTTAAAATCGGGGCCACATTTTCAACATGACGGCATCCTTTTTAAACTATCTACCAGTTCTTTCAGGAATTCAGATTATATACAATCTCTATGTCTATTCTTTTATGGCTGATACAATGATATCATATATACACTTTAAATCAAGCATTCATTCATTCACTTATTCAATTAATCGTCTGCCTCTTTCTATGATTACATGGTGCAGGGTAGGCAGGCATGGCTGGGCTCATCTCAACCTGGGAACTCCTGTGTCTTTGATGCACAAATTGGAAGAGTTAAAAGGGAAACACGTACGTATATGAGGTGTTGTTGTGGAGAACACCCCAAAAACCATGTTTAACTGCCTTCTGTCAGTTTGGGAAAAACGTCATTCGGTCTACATGGGGGCAGTGTTATGGAAATCTGTTTATGGTCGGTGACGGTCAGGTGAATTATTCATGTAAAAGAAAAAAAACAAGTAATTCGATGTACTTAAAAACCTGTTTGAAATTAAAGTAAATGTATTTTGGCCTAAAATGAACCTATATATGCCTTCAAAGGTGAGTGTACCATTTGTTCAGTCAACATTGCTTCCACTGTAACAAACCTCACCAAAGGTCACTGGGAGGGGCTACATTAGGATTGTTGGCTTAAATCTCGACAGCATTTAGTAGATATACATAAGTTGTCATGATTGCTTGCATAGATTTTCAACAGAAACATAAAGAGTCTTCGCTAACAAACTGTATTAATGTAATTTACTGCAATAATAGGCTTAACCCAAATGTGTAATACAATTTTAAAGCAAAACATATGCAGTAGGTGAAGGGGTTCTAAGCATAAACTTGACAGTCTTTTGCCTGGACACAAGCTTGAGTGTCCTCAGGGTGCACATAGCTACAGGAGAAATGAGTGTTGGTTAAACGTGCCTTCTGGGGTGTTCTACACAACAACACCTCATGTACGTGTCTCCCTTTTCACTCTTCTAATCTGTGCATCAAAGACGCTGAAGCTGCCAGGCTGGGATGGGCCCAGCCCTGCCTGCCTGCCCTGCACATACACCCTGAGCTATTTTCTCTTACCTTGCTTAGGTGGTTCGGTTACAGACAGGCTGCTACAAGCCTGCATCAGGGATCAGGAGAAGGAGGGAGGGGTGCATGGGTGTGTGTGCGTGTGTGTGTGTGTGTACGTGCATGTATGTGTGTGTTATTGTAAGCTAGCAGGGGGAGAACAGATTGGCTAGAATGGGAAGGCATGTGCATGCATGCAGCTGGCGGTGTACAGTGTTCCTTTAAGACTATGATACTGTAAGATTATCTTAATAGATTATAATTAAGTAAAAGTGTGGTGTGAATTACAAAGGTATGTGAGGGTCTGGCCACCCTGATTAAAATTATGATCCCCCTCCCTAAAGTAGGTAAAGCATACTTCTTATACATCTGCTCTTACTGTGTTTAAGTATTTGACGTGTTCAATCCTGGGAAAACAAGGTAAAGGTTTGGATACCCCTAAAGTGGGCCAAACCATTATTTTAAACTCAAATTTAAACTTTAACCTAAATGTCTCATCTGACCTCAGACACAGCTGTGCTCCACAGACAGTCCAATGTGTAATTACATATAGTGTTAGGACTTGATTTAAAAAATAATCTAATTAATTAGAGACTTTGTAATTCATTAATCTTAATTAAATCTCTCTATAAAAGCAAAAAAATCTCTCTGTGTCTGTGTGTGTTCCTCAAATATTTCTGCGGATCAGGATCAGACTAACGTGAGAGTTTCTTTTTTTTTACCTTGTTTGCACATGCTGTCAAAGGTCAACACTACAAGAAGTGCAATCTTTTTAGGAAAGCAATGCATGTTTTGGTATTGCAATTAAATAAATGAATTTATTTTATTGCATTATTGTGACCATCACCTAAGGAAGGGTAAGATATACTTTATTAAAAGGACAATGTAAAAAGAGAGGGCAGTGTTACACCTAATGTGAGAGTTTCAACATGGTTGATGCTTGGTACACCCCACCTCCTGAGTCGACAAACTCAGTGATGATGTCATCAGTCCTACCTCCACAGTGATGATGTCATCAGTCCTACCTCCACAGTGATGATGTCATCAGTCCTACCTCTCTAGTGATGACCTTCCACCTTCAAACACAACCTCATTTGGTCATCCATGAAAAAGCTACTTACCCTCCCACCCTTCTACAGCAGCACATACTTCCTACGGGCACTGCACTAGTCTTGATTTATCTAAATTAATGGCATATCAATATTTGACACCAGAAGCAATGTTTTTCCAATTTAAATGGATTTTGGTATACTGTATGTAAATAATGTAGTACTGTAACCTCCATCATCATTTCAAAAAAGTCCTGTATTTGCTATATCTTTTACTTTAAACGAAATGTTCCTGTGGGCCGGACTAGATACTCTGGTGGGCCGAATTATCCCCGCGGGCCTTGAGTTTGACATATGTGCTCTAACTCCTAGGTTCCCAAAGCGGGGTACAGGTACCCCCAGGGGTACGCAAATTGTCATGGGGGTACGTGAATGAAAATGAAAAGCAATGATAACACTGGAACCTAGAATATGAATAGAGTAGTTAAGGTTAATGCTAATGCTAGGTTAATGCTATTGCTAGGCTAATGCTAATGCTAAGTGATGGCTAATGCTATTGCTAGGTTAATGTGATTGCTAGGCTAATGCTAGGTTAAAGCTAATGCTAGGTCAATGTTAATTCTAGGCTAATGTTAGGTTTATGCTAATGCTAGGCTAATACTAGGTTAAAGCTAATGCGAGGTCAATGTTAATTCTGGGCTAATGCTAATGCTAGGCTAATTCTATTGATATGTTGATGTTACGTTAAGGTTATTGCTAGGATATTGCCATTGCTAGGTTAATGCGAATGCTAGGCTAATGCTATTGCTGTGCTAATGTTAATGTTCATGCTAGGTTAATGCTATTGCTAGGTTATTGCTATTGCTAGGCTAATGCTAGATAATGCAAATGCCAATGATAAGCTAATGCAGTGTGACATGGGCCAGCACCTGTATCCTCACTTGTATTTTCTTCAGGAAATGCAAATATTCTAGACATTACATTATTATGTTTTTTAAGTAATCAAGAGTAGGGGGTCCATGGCTTTGGGTTAAATGTCTGAAGGGGTACATTACTGTGAAAAGTTTGGGAAACACTGCTCTAACTCATTTAGAAACAAACTTCAATAGACACGCTTCAGCACCAACAGGCACAGGGATCCACAGAAAAAAGGAGGGAATGATGAAATTACTGATATACAGGGAGGCAAACAAACACACACACACACACACACACACACACACACACACTCCCAAGGGTGTGACACAGACTAAACAGAACGATAAAGGCAGAAAAAGAAGGAAAACCAGCTGATCTCATGATTGAATCATGTTTTGTAAATTAAAATACATTATCTTGCATGGTTTACTGTATTAGTTAGGTGTTCACAATAACACAACTCTATTTGAATTGCCTACAAACAAAACAGGAAGTTCAATTATGAATCCATAGCTTTTACATAGCAATCTGTATTACATTACCACTTTGGATTCTGCAGTCGTCTGATGACACAAATCAACAGGTGAAAGATCAACACGGTTGAACTTTGCTCAAACAATTAACTTCCACATCAGAAGTTCAAAGACCTCAATCAATCACCTTCATCTCAAAGCTAAGGAGTCCAGGACTGAGCCCCTCGGCCATGGGGGGAGGAACACCAACAGAATGTGAGATGTGCACAGATATTTGCATCAGACCCGGCACATTTCTTGGTTGTCTTTCACTACCTGAAGTCTTAAATTTGCCTTGGCCTAAAACAGGAATGTAGTAAATTATAGCAGTCAGACTGATTTATATCAGTCTTTGAAGAGGAATTGGGTCAGTGGTAAATACCATAGTGTCGCTATTGTTCTATTATTAAGAAAGCAATTTAAAAGAAACACACACACACAAAAAGGATGACAGTGAAAAAACAACATTGCCTTTACCAATAAAGTCAGACTTCATTGTGTTTTACTAGACTTTAGTCGACTTCTGCGAGTCAAAACTGAGTCAAGACCAAGACCGAGACAAGAAGAGACCAGGAAAAAACCAACACCATAAAAATATACTTCTAAAACCATGACAAGGTTGAACAGTAAAAGAGAATTCTCTCTTTAGTTTCAATTTTCTTTTGAATACATTTGACAGACAAAAACAACTGCAACTGTCTGCAACTCTTTTAAAGCACAACATGCAACAATCTCTAATATTGACAATTTTGTTCTACTAATTTCTTACAAAAAAAAATACTTCCATCCGTCAGGTGTGTGATTATTGATTTTTCAGATCTTCTCCTTATTGTGACATTAACAAAGTTGCAGAATAGCAGATCAGTGCTGGTCTTGACTGGTCTCGATGGAAAACCAGAGACCAAGACAAGACCAAGACCTTCGAAATGTGGTTTGAGACTGGTTCTGAGACAAAGGCCAATGTTGAGTTCCACAACACTAGCAGCTACCGCTTCTATCATGCATGAAATATTGCTCATAGTCTATATGCACAGTAGCAATCGACGGGAATACCTTTACAATGAAAAGTCCATTTTTTTAACTCAAAAATCAAAAAATCGAATCAAAAAAAGTCTATTAAGGTTGAAACTCATAAATGAAATAAGACATGAACTGAAAGCAGCATGGAGACAACAATTGAAAATATTTACCCCGGACCATGACGAGCAGGAATTTAATGAAAAAAGATTTATACTTATAGGTTTACATTTACAAAAACATGACCTTGCAGAGAAGATATATTATTTCTTGTTGATACCTATTTTAGCCATTTTAATACTATAACTTAGAAGTAATTGTGTTTGGAGTTTAAAATTTTGAATGCATTCAGCCTTCAATGGACGAACTTATGCAACATGTGTCAGCCATGCTTTCAGCAAGAGGACAGCTACGTTTTGTATAGGTGAGCATTAGTTGATAAACCCATCATAAGACAACTTTTTGTATTATACTTTTCATACATAACAAACTATTTGCAAAGGCATCAATGTTGACTCGATGCAATTCGTTATGAAAGGAAAACCTAGGCCTGAAATAAGTGGATAACATAGAAAAGGAGGTCAGACTTGTGTGCATAAGCTAACATGAACCCCTGCAAACCGCCTGTTAATTATAAACTGCCCGAGTTTAACTTTTCTCCCCCCACTGCTCATCTGTCAGAAAAGGTGATTGCACAAGTCAGCCTTGCATCAGACAGCCTTTGACAAGCATGGGAAGAGATGACGGATGTGATTGCACTTCATGCCTCAGGTCTTCTCTTTGTGGCAGGGCTGCACTCAGGCAGGGCCAGACAAGCAAGGCCTCATGAAAAAGAAACTGACAATTACTTTTTTGGCAACATGGTGAAGCATTTGCAAAAACAACAGGCTATTTCTTTTTTTTTTTTTTTTTTTTTTTTAGACAGGCCAGAAAAGTGAGTCATCAATATATACGTCAATCCACAGCAGATCAGTGCCGCGCTGACAGGGATTGACCTATTTACTGCTGGTATTCTGTGTCATATCAATTGTTATCCTAAACACTGCATAAGGTTCAATAACGTCAGTGAAATTCAAAGCTAACATTTTACATAATTGGGTGTGTTGATCTGGGGGTTTTTTCGTCTGTCAGCAACTGGAGTTTGTCGCCAAGTTTGTGTCAGAGTTTTGCTTAATTGTATAAATTAGGGATGTTGGCGTGTAAACGTCTACACGTGTTCACGTCGACAGCATTCTAGTTTACTGCCCAAAAACTAGTTTATTTGTGTGTTTTTAAATGACGTAATAACATGTCAGTGGCATGCTTTTATATAAAGATAAGTGTGATAAATCTAAAGCAACAAATGGAAAACACACTCACAATAAGAACATTTTTGAAATAATCATTGTTCGGGTAATTTGGAAATACACAAACTATGGCACATTTCAAACTGCGGTGCTTGTGCACCCTCGCATGCATAAGAACTGCTGTATCATGTGACAATGATGGCTCGAGAAAAAAATGGCTCCATCTAGAAACACTTTCCACTGCGCAACAAAACTTCCAGGCTATAATTCAATTGGACAGTAGCTGTGTTTCCGTTACTCTTGGGAATGCGCAAAATCTAAATAGCGCAATAAAAACTGGTTATGGAAACACCTGAATTTCAGAAAAAACACTCAAATATAAAAAGCATTCAAGCTTTCATGAGGAGGTATTTCAGGCGTTACGATGTTGAAATGTGTCGCAAAAGCACTATGGGAACACTTTTTCCGTAATTACACGTCACAGAACGTGACGTACCTGGTCACATGGCGTGAGGTACCTGGTCACATGACCACTTCTCTCTGAGAAAACATGAAGAGAAGACCGGGACATTTCTTCGCATTATACTTAAAAATATAAATACTTATTATTGCTACATTCGACGTGAAACAACAAAGGAATACAGAGTGTCATAAGGCGTTTCTGAGCGTCCATCTTTTTGCAACAAAATGAGATTTCATGGGAGTTGCGAGGCGCCTGCACAAAACAACGTTCAAAGGAAACACGTTCAAAGTGCATATAGACTTTGTTGATATTTAGAAATATCGCTTTTATTTTGCAAAAATCTGTAATAGAAAACCAGCTAAAGACTCATTAAACAGCAGTTGGACGTTAGCACATAGGCTAACGTTAGCATCTCATCTTCCTTTGGTACCGATGTAATGATGTCAGAGCAGAGAAGGTTTATCTATGGGGAAGACTACTTGGCTTAGTAAAGAAATGACGGTATGAGGTGTGTGCACTTGCGTGTGTGCGCGCGAAAAGGTGCAAGTGTATTTTATTGGTGGTGTTTTTAAAAGTGACGTGATTTATACTTCCTGCTAATGATTACACGGCTGCTCCATTTGTATCATTGAGCGGTCAAAGCTTTACTTTATGTTCAGTAATAGCTGACATTGATTCACTACTGAGGAGATAACTTGATGTTGAGCTGCTCGTCTCTCACAGTGTCAACAACTCACTAGTATTTAAACTAGTTATGCAGAGGATGTTTTCAGATGAACATTAAATGCACACAATTTTTTGAAAGACAGTGTTTTGATTATTTTTGTGTTAATTTTGAACTGCAGACTAGTCGATAAAGAAACATCAGTGTAGTTGGCAGCATCTCAAGTATAAAAACTGTTAATCATCACTTCTACTAAGCCGACATCAATTGTAAGATGTGTAGTGTCTATAGCTCCTAATCTATATTGTAATTGTTTGATCTGTGAATATAAACATTTTAAAGTAATCTCACCACATCCTTTGTGATTGGAGAGTAAACCTCACCCAATCATTCATTCAGTAATTTGGTATAATCATATTCATTTTTCATAGTATATCTCCACCTCACATTCACTATAAGGTGAGGTCACACCCTGGACAAGACACCAGATTTATAAACATACAACCATCCACACTCATATTCACTCACACACTCCAGGGAATAAAACCTGCCATACATTCTTTTTCTGAGTAAAAATGCAAGGTCTGATTAAGATCTGCTTTGACTTGAGGCACATATAGTAAAAGATCCCAGTCACATAACTCCAACCCAGCTTTTTATTACAATTCTATTTAGGATTTATGACAGCCATCATACAATGTGAGAGTCAAACATGCATAAACATACAATATTTTTTCTCATCTAATAGAAAATGCAAAACAAAAATTTCAAAATGGCCATTTTAAACACAAAGTACAACGCATTAAAACTGATATACAGACTTTCTGAGAAACGTCTCAATGTCCCGCCCTAAACAGCCTCACTTCCTCCCACTGCCCTGCCAATCAACCAGAAGCCACACCTCTACTTTTCTGCACGCACATCGCGGAACATAACAAGGTTGCATCGGGTCGTATTGATATAGGTCTATGGGTCAGTTAAGAGCCAAAATCATATTTACCTGTTTGCTGTTGTGACTCGCGACCTTTCCGTGCACAGTTCCGCATTCACTTTGATTGACAGTCTCAAAAACAGGAAGTCGAAGCCTATTGGCTGGGCGCGCTCTGCGATCATTTTTATTTGTATAGGGGTCTATAGGACGAAGGTGGGACTTATATACATTAATGTATATGAATGACCACTGGCAGTAGACCATAGTAAAAGACTAGTTAAGTATTTTTTTGCATTTCAAAAGAATGATACATAATTATAGATTTCTCAGAAACTCCTGATATCAGCTTTAAGTTATAAAAAAAATCACCTCTCATTCAAGAGGCTTCTTCAGTTCTTCATTAGAATAGCATACTGTATATGCCAATATTTCTCATAAGCCAAGCTATCATGTGGCTTATTAGCTTAGCGTAGCATGACCTTAATGACTAAGAACCTGCACAGATGTGCAACAATGATAGTTGTTCAGATCCTGGCTTCACCACAGACCATAAGTTCACCAGATACCAACATTTTTCCACAGCACAGCAACATGTATGCTAGCTATGCTAACCAAACTTGAAAACTGGAATTTACTGACAACCTGTCCAATATGTTTTCTCACAATTACATGACTTTGGGTGAAGTACATTAGAATGTGGATATAATGAATTTTAGCATATCTATGATGATACAATGAATATCCACATTTGATGCAAAACGCTTCACAACTGTGTTTTTGTGATTCAATGAGGAACCAAAACCCATATCTACTATATGTTTTCTTTTTTTTTTTTTTTTAACACTATATTATAAGTCTGTACGGTTAATATTTTGTACATTTCTTCAAGTTATTGTGCCGTCTTGAAATGGTTTGGTTTCCAAGGTTGTGGGTCTTAAAGCAAAAAGCTCAGAATCGGTTACAAAGGCCCTCCGTTTCTGCTCCTTTTATTTTTACATAATAGAAAAATTAATAAGATTTAATAAGCAGGTGGAGGCCTCAAGGTTTGAACGAGAAGGAGGAGTCTGCCTGGGTTTCTCCCATCAAAATCATGTTTCAACAGAGCTTGTCACTTATGATTGCTAAACAAAAAAACTTTTCCACACCCAAGGGCTTCCACTCTGCCAGGTGTGTGCGTGTGTGTGTGTGTGTCTATGTGCGTGTGTATGTGTGTTGTATGTCTATCTGCTGTTTGAATGTTTTCAGTCAAGGTCCAGGGGCTGTGAACAGAAGAGTGCATCAGAACCCCCTCCTCCTTTTCCACCCAATTCCAGTTTCTTACCGTAAATGTGTGGTTAACCAGAAAAAGCTGTTGGGTAGGGCAGAACAAATCTCCAGGGAAGTGCACTTTGAAAAATCTCGTTTTTTGGTAAGGTCTGGGTCATTGTGGATTTGTTTGGGCCAAGTCCGTGACTTGCCCACGAATGGGATGATTATAATGATTGAGTGTTTGTGCGGGGAGAGCGCACAAATGATGCCTCTCCTTTACCTCTGGCTATACACAAGCTCACATATCAGGGCTAAAAGTCAAAACGGCTGTGTGAGAATGAATGGACACGATGGAAAGATGTAGAGAGAGACGGAGCTGGAGGAAAGATACAAAGCTTAAAAAAAAGTCTGTGAATGAAAGAAACAGATAGCAGAAAAAAAGAGAGGAGAGAATGGCAGAAACAGCACGAGAGCGAAAAAGAAAAAAGAAAAAGAGAGGGAAAAGGAAAGGAGGAGGGAGTGACTGAGCATTGCTTTTTAAGAGCTGAGGGAGAACAAAGGCCTCTTTGTGTGCAGTGCTGAGAGAGTGAAGTAGAGCCAGGGTTTAGGGAGTGTTTAACAGTGTACACCGACTGCATTCCTGCAATGTGATTACAAGACGCTTTTAATTTATTCTCAGGAAATGGACTTAACTCTTCCCTCTCCTCGCATTCCCTTACTTTTACCTGCATGTTTCTGCTTCCCTTCCCCTGGTGCTTATTTAAGTGTCTTAATGAGCTCAGTCACTAGCAGTCATGTTAAATGGTACATCTTGTGGTTTTTAATTTGTTGTTTTTGTCCTATGTAACGTCCCTGTTGCATTGGTATATGTAGCTGTAGAGTGGGTGGATCAAATCCACTCTAATTTATGAATGGAAAGTTATCTTTGGTAACTTTGGTTTTCAAAGACTTCAGATACATTTCATTATCCAGTCACATTTATGAAATAGAAAGTGTCTATTTGTACGGTTGCCATACGGACAACCCTCGGTGCTATTGGTACGGTTACCAAAGTACAAGTATGTCGCGTCTTAGGGTTAGGGTTAGGTTTAGGGTTAGGATTAGGATTAGGTTTAGGGTAAGGTTTAGGGTTAGGATTAGGATTAGGTTTAGGGTAAGGTTTAGGGTTAGGATTAGGTTTAGGGTTAGGATTAGGTTTAGGGTTAGGATTAGGTTTAGGTTTAGGGTAAGGTTTAGGGTTAGGATTAGGTTTAGGGTTAGGATTAGGTTTAGGTTTAGGGTAAGGTTTAGGGTTAGGGTTAGAGTTTGGATTAGGTGTAGGTTTAGGGTTAAGTTTAGGGTTAGGATTAGGTTTAGGGTAAGGTTTAGGGTTAGGGTTAGAGTTTGGATTAGGTGTAGGTTTAGGGTTAGGTTTAGGGTTTGGATTAGGTTTAGGGTTAGGATTAGGTTTAGGGTAAGGTTTAGGGTTAGGTTTAGGGTTAGGGTTAGGATTAGGTTTAGGGTAAGGTTTAGGGTTAGGTTTAGGGTTTGGATTAGGTTTAGGGTAAGGTTTAGTTTTAGTCACGTGACCTAAACTTGCCAATGACTGACCTATTACGTGACCGAAACTGGCCAAATAGTGGCGCTGCGTATGGATAGAATGTTGGTATATTGATGTACAGATAGCCACTGCCTATAAAATTTGTTTCTTACATTTAGAGATACTTCATTTTATTCCATAAAACAAGACAAATCATATGCAACACAAAATAGTCCATTTTTAATAAAAAAAAAAAAAAAAAGGTCCAGAATGAAGAATAGTCTTTTAACATTGATCAACTAATAAGATGCATAGTAAAAAAAAAAATCTAAATATAATTACAAACAAGCTGCAGGCCTAAACAGCCGCTTACTACATATCCTGGTACCAGTTTATTAGTAAAACTACCAATCAGAAAATCCATATTGTATTGCTCCATGGCCTCTAACACGATCTACTTTCTTTCTTCATACTTTGTCATCATAGAGCATTTCATTTAAACAGAAGTAGTAACTTAGACTCTTTGGTTTCTCTGTCAAGATTATTACTATAGTTACTTTCACCCCCATGTCTATTTTTGGTAATAAATCTTGCCACGGTTCCCTTGCATACAGTAAACATCTCATGTATAAACTTAAAAAGGAAGAGACCACATCTTGCACAAATGGATCTTAATTTATTTTCCACAAAGGCATCTGTATAAATTAAAAGGTTTGTCAAATTGTAAAATAAAAAAAAATAAAAAATAACACCTATGAATTTGATTCAAAATAAAAAATATTCTCAGGCTGAAATAACCGGAATTCAATGCTGTTTTGGCGCGGTACATTACGTTTAATCTGATTGGTTTTTGTAGTTTCACAATGTCTGTTCATCATTTTAAAACAAAAAAAAAAGTTACTCAGTACTTTACTTCTTTTAAAACGCACTTAAGTACAAGTAAAATTACTAATTTAGAAATGTACTCAAAAAAGTAATAGTACCCATAAAAGCAACTCAATTACAGTAATGAGTATGTATAATCCCTTACTTTCACCTCAGTCTTATTATGTATGTTAATCAAACAAAGTGAGGGCATGTGAATGGAGTTGTCATTAGACAAGATGAGGTAAGACTTAAATTTGGTGCTATTCTACTGCTTAATGTAGGCAGATGTGGGATAACTTTGCCCAATGAACTTGTTTATAAGTTGGGTGGAGAGATATAACATCAATATTATCAAAATACCAGATATTACAGACAAGCAGCCTGACGTTTGTTGTTAAAGAGCTGAAAAACAACTTGTTTCCCCTCATGCCCTAAAAATACCACAGCATTGTTTACAACCTCAGTGCCATAACACGCTGTGGACTACCTTCATTATCCAATTTAGTAAATTACATTTGGGCCTCACAGTCTCCTGACTCCGCGTGTTGAGTCAGAAAGGCCTAGAGAAAAGGTGAAACCGGAGGGAGTGTGGACAGACCGCTCTGGGGGCTTTGGGGGCTTTGGGGGCTGAGGTCAGGGCACAAGGACCCAAACCTCTGGGTTCTCTACCAAAGAAAATCCAGCCAATGTCTGGAAATGATCATCACAGCTGCTTGTTATCAGTAGGAAACATCTGATCTCAGATCATCACCCTCCTCCTCTTCCTGACACCCCCCCCCCTTCCACCCCACCTTCTCCCTCCGCTGTCCAGTCCGCTCCTAAGTTGGGATGAAGACAAAAGTGCCGTCTCAGTGAGTGTGTCCTTCTTACAGGAGACCGGCCACTAACTGCTTCTTTTACTGCACACTTCCTTGTTTTTTTGTCATTCCACCCCCCCACCCCCACCGTTTGTACATTCACATGTAAGATAAAACTCCTGCCCCATGGCTTCACAGCCCTCCCCGCTCTAAATCCTCCTCCATGCTGTGTGATTTACTTCTTTCCCTTTCTCTTTCTCTATTGGCATCTTTGTGCAGGCCCAGTGGCAGTAATGAGGGTCTGCATTGTGCAACTTGCTCTAAATCTTCAATCAAATGCACTGAAAAAAAAAACTCATATATTTCACTAATGGTGAAGGAAATCAGGGTGGCCTCAGAAACCAAATGTATTACAAAAAAAAACCAAGACAGTCCAGCCCACACCGAGAGACAGATTAGCTTGTCCCCAAACGGTTTAAAGATTTAATTAGCCTGTGGATGTGCACCACTCTCTATTCACACTTTCAATGTCCATTTTTAGTGTACTATGTATTATACAGAACACTTGTGAATATGTATTATTTTCTCTCCTTTGTTCAGAAAGAAGGCTTACAGTGAAAAGAATTGCTTGGCTGTGAGTTTAGTGAGGTTACAGTGGATTATCCATAAAGATAAGACAAGGTTCATTGTTCTGCCTGGATTTAGCATATCATCACCAACACAAAAGTTTTGCAGTTTTTGGACAGACCCTGAATTTGAATTATGTAACACTAAATACGTTATATGTTGTCGCGCCGTTTCTGGCTATATGCGGACAAAGTAAATGCATAGAGCCCAAGAATTCTTTAAACACAATATCTTTATAAATCGGTAATATTTATTGACATATAGATGTTTTATTTTTTTATTACTTAAATTGCTAGAGTGGCTTAACTCCAGATGTTTATTTTAAAGAGAGGTTGTAATGAATGTAGCATATAGCTATGTTAGCTGTAAAGTGTATTAAATTGTAGCAGTTCCTTAATGGATTCAGAAGAGTTTGTTGCATAGGGCTAAAAACGGCTCAGGTAGAGGCAGATCATTCAAAAAATGAATTGCAAAGTGTAAAAGTTTTTTTTTTTTTTCTAAACTGGTCATATTGTTAAAAAAATGTGAAACCAAACCTGGCACATTTTGTATATGCTGTACTGCCTGACAAAAATAACTAATGACAAAATTCTACATTTTAGTCAGTCTACCCAAGACATTCTGTTCTTTTCTTAAATGTGCACAAAACATGTATTTACCTTTTTAAACATGTTACACAACCCCATACAGGCATGACATATTTACATTTGTTTTATTGTTTTATTAATGGTTCTCTCAGATTGTATTATTAGAAACTAGGTCATGAAAATTGTTGAAAAATTAGAGAAAATGTACTGGCTGGAATACTTTTTGAGTGTATGTCTACTATGTCATCTTCCTCTATAACTAAACCTCTTAAATTCTTTCTGCTTTGATCCCATCAGTGCCGAGATAATTATAGCTGGATCATTTTTACACTGATGTGTGTAATTTAGTTTTTGCAAACAGGTAGAAAAAAAAATCCCCTTTCAAAAAACTTTTTTTTTTTTTTTTTCACAAAATGGGGAGTGAAGGATAAAATAACTATTATTGACCCATATGGACATTGATTTTTTTTTTTTTTTATGCCTATGACTAAATATACTTTACCAAACATGTTTTTTTAATCACGTAATTTTCCCAGAAAATACTATTTTTCCAAAAACATGGTTAATGAAGTTGTTATTGGTACTAATACAGCTAATGGCTAATTTACAGTTTACAGGTACCTTCTGTCCAAGAACAGCCACTATCCATGGAAAACAAACACAGCAGACAGACGCAGGAAAACAGACACATATTTTATTAAAAAATAAATAAAAATAAAAGTCTTACTCCTCTTTAGCGATAGTTGACCACATAAATCACATAAATGAAATACGGCTTAGAGAAACCAACCTCGTGTAATGACCAAATCTTACTTGGACAACATAATTATTTCAAATAATTGTTCTCTTATTTAAACGCTTTAATTGTAAAGTTAAATGTTTATGTTGGGAATTATTACAGGTTTTAAAGCTGTAGTTTAAAAAGAAAGATGAGAGCGGTGTGTTTTGTCTGTCGTATATCTCAATGTTTTGAGACTCTGGCAGCTTCAAGGTTGGGAGTGCAACAGCCGAGTTATTTGTGATTCTAATTGTTTTTAATTAGTCAGTGAAGCTAATTATTATTCCTGTTTGTTAAATGTCTATTATTAATGATTGATTCAAATGATCTGGCTGAAGTAATTCCTCTGTCTCTGTCTCTCTGACTAATCACAGGTTTGAACAAAATGCAGAGTAATTCCAATTTTACTTACAGGAAGTTAAAGTGCTCCCAGAGGAAGCTGGAGGAGAAAAAAAAGCCAAACAGAGCTGGACAAGTTTAAAGGAAGCAGCTCAGTGTGCCTGAGGGTCTGCTTTGTCCGTTAGAGAGAAGCAGAGAGAGCGAGAGTGGAGAAGTGGGAGACTAAAGCCTGGGAGAAGGAAGCATAGTGAAAGTTAGCGGGTGTACAAATCCCTTTTTTTCCACTTTACATCAAAGCTGGAAGTAGAATTAAAAGAAGGTAAATCTGCATTTTTTTCTCCACTACCTCCTCCTTCAATATCCTCCCATACCTTTCCACCAACCACTGGTCCTTATCACACCTTATCCTCCACCCACTCATCTAATCTTTCCAACTGTAACGCCATCCGCGGCTACATCATCTCGACCTTCACCTGCTCTAACACTCTGCTCATGTTCAAATGGCTTCAGCAGTTGGTTACCCAAACACTATGTTAAACTTTGCTGGGGTAGTGTTCAGGGCTTTAAATTAACACCCGCCAACCCACCAAACGCGGGTTAATGGCGGGTAGCATTGTAGCGCTACTAGCCATTTTAGCTGGTGAAGAATGAAACAAATACCACTGCATCTGTTTGAATCGGCAACAAGTTATTGTTGCCAGATTGGGCTGTTTTCCACCAAGAAATTTGAGAGTTTTTGTGTATCTGGCAACTGGGTTGTGTGAACATAGTCAATACAGAACTCACTCACACATGCTGTCCTGTAAAGGAGAAAAAGGCTAAAGTGGCACATATTGTGCAGCTGTTAATAAATATACCTGTGTGGCATTTTTCATCAGCAAATTTAACCCAAAATTTGTTCTTCTGGTAAGACTTTATTGAGTTAAAAGAAATTGATTAATATCATATATCGGCATTTTGAGAAAAAATATTGATATATTTTGGTCCATATCGCCCAGCACTAGTACTGACTATAAACAGCAAAACCTGGAAGGGAAGACACCACAAAAGACAATACAAAAACACTCTGTGAACAAGCACTCCTTTAAATAGTGAGGGGAGGCAGTCAGAAGATCAGACACACCTGAGTGGAGAGAAGAGGAAGCCTAATCACTTCACCCTTCCAGAACACATGATACGGACAAGTCAGGGTGTGTTTAAACAAACAGGAATCCATGACCAAACAGCAGAGACACTGATTAAACTGAGCACATAACAATTAATAAAAAAAATTGATTAAATATCAATAAAAGATCAACTAAAGCCAATAAACATGTAAATGAAACTGAAGTTCACCAAGGCTTGACCTCAGGACTGACCATATTGAAAACAGAAACCAACTATGGTGACACATAATTAATTCAACATGAAAAATGAAAAATACATTTAAAAAAAAAACAGATCTGATCTCAAGCTTAACATAAAAAGTGATCAAGAACGGAAGACGGCGTAATGGAGAAGAGGTGGTTGCTCACGTTCCCCGGACTTTAACACTTCTACGTGGTCTTCCACTCATTAACGCCGCTTTTGTGTGGTCCCTTCTGATTCTGAACTATATTGGGTTCATTTCGTCCAGAAATAACAATGTCCAAGTCAACTAAAAAGAGTCACGAGCGAGAAGAGGCGGCTAACATTAGCGCATACACCGCGGTGCTAACTGATAAGCTAGCGGAGATGAAAGCAGAGTTGTTGGCGGAGATTAAGGACACATTTACGAGATACGAGGCCAATTTGAACGCTGTCCAGGCCACTGTTGATGACCATACTACACGCATTGCCGGCCTAGATAGGTTTTCAGATGCTACCACCACTGATGTAAAGGAGATGCAGGCCGCGCTCTCGGCCCTGGTCGCAGACAATGCTAAGCTAAACGCTAAGGTAATGGATCTTGAAGGCAGGAGTCGTCGTAACAATATCAGAATCGTCGGGCTGCCGGAAGATATTGAAGGCTCCAAGCCAACAGTCTTCTTTTCCCAACTACTTTTTGAGATGCTTGGTGCTGATATCTTGTCGTCGCCACCGAGGTTGGATCGGGCCCATCGCACACTAGCCGCTAAGCCGGGGCCCCTTGGTAGGCCACGGCCTGTCGTGGTATGCTTTCACCACTTCCAAATCCGGGAGCTGGTTGTACGGGCGTCACGAAAACTACGGGGCAAGCAAAATACAAGGACACTGTCATCCACATCTTTGAGGGTTACATTCCCGAGGTTTTGGAGCAACGCACCCAATACAGAGATGTCATGAAGAAACTTTACGAGCTGGGATTCAAGCCTGCTCTGAGGTACCCTGCTAAGCTATTTGTTGTGCTTGAGGACGGCTCGAGGAAACATCTCTCTTCCGTGAAAGAAGCAACTGACTTTGTCTCTCGTCGTCGACAGGATGAACGATCAGAGGCTGAATAGCTCATTTAACACGTACATGTTTGGCTGTACTGCTACGTTTTCCAGGTTGGCCCTCTTTGTGGCTTTACATGTGTATCATAATATATTATTCTATGATGTGAACATCTGACACATTTTGTGTTAGTCTTTTTACACGAGATACATATGTTTAACGAAGCTATTGTTTGGATTTGTTCTATAGTTTTTTTTGTTGATATGGTTACACATAAGAAAATTGAAATTTATATTTTGACATTTTTTACTAAAAGCTTTTTACATTTAAACATTCACGCTTGTTTTATTTTAAATTTGAACTAAAGAGAGCTGTTATGTATGTGTATATATATATATATATATATATATATATATATATATATTTTTTTTTTTTTTTTTTTTTTTTTTTTTTTTGTTGCTCTAAACAACTTTTACTACTACTTTATTCATTTAAAATTTTTTATTTAACTGTATTTTTTCAGCTTTAAGTGGGCAGTGCCAGATGGTTATTCCGGGCCAAATGCTAGTTTACCTGATGCATACTCAGGTGGTCCTGGTGGAATTTATTTTTGGTCTATATTTTTGTTTTTTGTTTTCTTCACCAAAAAGTGTCTTTTTATTCATTGACCATTATTGTGTGCCTTCGCTTTTGGGGAATTGGTGCATTTAGGAGAAACGGAAGTTCTTTTTTGGTTAGTTATTATAGGAGTGTTAGGTCTGGTTTTTTCAGGTCTTCTCTTGATTTTATGTTTGTATTATTGTATTGTTAATTTTTCTTTGTTCTTATGTGTGTTTGTTGCTCAGGTCCAGGGCATATGTTTTCTACTATGGTGTAATCTGTACGAAATGTTATTTTACTATGTAGATGACTAGTACCACTCAGTTAAGAATATTGTCCCTTAATGTAGGCGGATTGAATAGCCCAATAAAAAGGTCTGCCATTTTAAGTTATCTCCGGAGTCAAAAGATCCAAATCGCACTGCTACAAGAAACTCATTTAGTGAAACGTGATAGAAACCGTTTTGCCAATAAGTTTTTTAAGGTTGTTGCTTTCTCCTCTGCACCCAATAAATCTAAGGGTGTTGCAATTCTTGCCCGCCGTAATTTGCAGTTTAAGCAATTGGATAGTTGGTCTGATGATAAAGGCAGGATTGTGGTTTTTAAATTGAACATAGAGAGGACAAATTTGGCTTTGATATCTTTGTATGCCCCTAATATATTAGAGAAAGAGTTTTATGATCAAATTACAAAAACAATACTTGAACTCTCCAGTTTTAAACTAATTGTGGGTGCGGATTTTAATGCCGTGATGAATCCTGCGCTTGACAGATCCAATTCCTCTCAAAATTATAATCAAACATGTGCTACAGAGGTACTCAACCGCTGGGCTAATGAGACCGGAGTAATTGATTTATGGCGTATGATGAATCCTGGTAGTCGAGATTATACACACAGATTGGCCAGACATAAATCATTTTCTAGAATTGATTATTTGTTTGTTTCCGGGGGTTGCTTTCAGGACATTTCTAAAGTTTTTCATAATATTGTTACCCTTTCTGACCACAAAGCGGTGATTGTGGATGCCTCATTGACATTTTTCCCTCCACGTGCTCCTCGCTGGCACTTCAATACCACTTTACTAGATAATGACAATTTTAAATCATTCAATTTTAGATGATTATTAAGGGCTCTGTCGATGATCCCAGAATATTGTGGGAGGCAACTAAATGTTTTATGCACAGCAATACTATTCGATATGCTTCACATGTTAAAAAATCCAGGACGTCTAGACTGAATATACTGCAAAGCAAACTGAAAGTGTTTGATAATTTACTGCAACTATGTTTCGATGAAAAACTCTCGATTCAGTACGATTTGGTGAAGAAGGAAATTAACGATATTTTTAAGCGTCGTGCAGAGTTTTTAATACATAAAACAAGACAATGCTATTATTTTTATGGGGCTAGACCAAGCCATTTACTTGCTCTTAAGCTTAAGGCTGATGAGCAATTCTCTGATATCTCCTCTGTTAAAGATACCAATGGACAAGCTGTGGTTGAACCAACAAAGGTTAACTCTGTTTTTTCTTATTTTTATTCCAAATTATATAGTTCAGAGTTGGCACACACCGAACATGACTCATTTACCTAAACAATCGGAAGATGATTTGATTAAACTTAATTGTCCCATTATGCGGAGTGAACTTAAAGAAGCGGTTCAGGAAATGCGTAGAGGTAAAGCTCCTGGTGCTGATGGGATCCCACCTGAATTTTATGCTGCTTTTTGGGATCATCTTGGCTTTTTGACATGATTCAGGCATCCCTAGAGACTGGATCCTTTTTGAGAGACGTTAATGTTGCAATAATTTCATTATTACTAAAAAAAGACAGGAATGCTCCAGTTATGGGCCCCTCTCTTTGTTGAACGCTGATCTGAAAATCTTTGCTAAATTATTAGCCCGCAGACTCCAGCCTTTCATGACGAAATTAGTAAATTGCGACCAAACAGGTTTTATAAAGTCAAGGTCTGCTTCTGACAATATGAGGAGGTTACTTCATATACTGTAACTGACGGCACCTCAACAACTAAATTACCGGGAGGGGTTTTTTCACTCGATGCCATGAAGGATTTTGATAGGCTGGAGTGGCAGTACCTGTGGTCTTTATTAAAATCTTTTGGCATGGGTACAAATTTCATAAAAATGGTCCAGGTCCTTTATAATAATCCATCAGCAATGGTACTCACCAGCAAGAAATGTTCCTCACCCTTTGCTATTGCCAGAGGCTCTAGACAGGGATGTCCTCTTAGCCCTCTTTTGTTTGCGCTCTCTCTGGAGCCCCTGGCCCAAGTTATTCGTCTGTCTGATAAAGTCACTCCAATTGAAATGAACGGCACGAAACATTACATTTCATTATACGCAGACGATGTTCTTTTGTATGTGGGGGATGTTCAGTCAATCCCTAATTTGTTATCAATATTTAATAACTTTAGTGACATATCTGGTTACAAGATTAATTGGGATAAGTCTGCTTTCTTACCACTGAATGAGACTATGAGGAACTCTACTCTCCCCGCTGGAATTCCGATTGTGAAACAGTTTAAGTATCTGGGAATTGAAATCTCCTCATCTTTGCAATCTATCGTTAAAACTAATTATGACGGTGCTTTCTCTAATATTATGGCTGACCTTGAGAGGTGGTCTTCGCTACAAAATTCTCTTTGTTCTCGTGTTTCAATAGTTAAGATGAACTTGCTACCCCGGATAAATTTTCTCAGTTTTATAATTCCACTTCCACCTCCAGCACGCTATTGGGACAGGCTTCACAGTGCCGTCACTAAATTTATCTAGAAGGGCAAACACCCACGCCTTAAACTGTCCACAGTGCAACGTAACAGAGCTGCAGGCGGACTGTCACTTCCAAATTTTAAATTATATCACTGGACTTTTGTACTGCGTCCTCTGTTTGCATGGTTCGATAGTTCAGTTGATGTGGCCTGGCGATCTTTAGATGAATCAATAGCGCATCCATTGGGTTTGACTGAGGTATTATTTGCGAACACTCCACGTAATAAATGCCGTGTCCGTTTTGGTCCGATTCTATCACATTGCATTGCAGTCTGGTGTTCCGCTGAAAAAACATGTGGTCACACAGTTAAATGGAATCCTTACTCCCCTATTTTTAATAACTTTGACATTTTTATTAACAAATGTCCTGTTAGGCAATCTCAATGTAAACATTGGTATGAAAAAGGAATACGTTCCCTTGGAGATGTGTTTAGTGGCAGGGGCCTTCATTCATTTGAGGACCTTTGCATCCAGTTTAATTTACAGCAATCATCTTTTTTCTTTTATTTACAATTAAGAACCGCCATGAAAACATACGGAGTACCTTGGCAGTCCCCTTTACAGCCACATCCCTTGTTAACATTTGTAGATGGTACATGTGGATTAAAAGGTGTCATTTCTAAAATGTACTCTCACTTTTTGGGACAGACTTATGTACCATTGCTTTTAGAGCCGAGATGGAGGTCCGATATTTCAAACTTTCCTGTGGACTTTGACTGGCACACTGTGTGGGACACTGTACTCTGTTCCTCGAAAAATCCAGATCACCAACAGATACATCTGAATTTTTTTACATAGGACGTACTTGACACCACGTAGACTATTTTCCATGAAGTGTAAGCCGGATCCGACCTGCACTTTGTGCCATGATGGCGTGGTGGGGACCTACTTCCACATGGTTTGGGAGTGCCCAGGGGTTGCTCGGTTTTGGGAGATGGTGGTTCTGTCTCTCTTCTTATCGTGCCTGGTTCCCTGCTCTCCCCTGGTCCTTCTTCTGAATGACTTTTCTCGTCTTGGACTGAACAGGGCAAAACAAAGAGTCCTTTTGGCAGGACTTACGGCTGCCAAAAAGATGGTCGCCACAAGGTGGAAGCCCCCTCACTTGCTGTCTCGTCGACAGTGGGTCATGACATTTATTGACATTGCTTACCTGTAGCTCTCCACGGCGCGGATGCATGGTGGTAGGGTGGGCACCACCAATATGTGGGACAGTGCAATTAAAGAACTCAAGTCATCCCTTCTTTAAGTTTAGTTTTTGTTTGAGTGCAGATTGTGTGTTTCATCATGTAGTGTTCTCGTTGCCCTGGACTTGTGTATGTGTATGTTTATGTTGGTGTGTAATTTTGTTGTTGTTTGAAGATTAATAAAAAAAAAAAAAAAAAAGTGATCAAGATCATATCCTTTGAACCCGGATCGTGACAAGGCTTAGTGCACAGGTGTGCAGTGTATTGCCACACAAGGATTTCACATCTTCTGGTTTGGTTTATTCTCACACCGCACATTTGAAAGTAGCACAAAGTCCAAGAGCATTGCAAACCCCTGAACAATGACACACAGCTGCTGCGTGTTGTGGGACGTTGCATCCAACAGACAATCCGTCTGAATTCAGAAAGGCAAAAGGAAGAATAAAACCCAAGTTCACAGAGTTTTGGGGTTTCTGTTTCTGTTCCAAATTGATTTGGTGTTTCACAAGAAGCTGCTCAGAAAGACCACCAAGGACAACGTGTGCTTTCCAGCATGTTACTGGCCAGGTTTACATGGGAGCTTTAATTCCTTTTTAAAGTGGAATAAAAGTGAATTCCTTTGACCTGATCTTGTAAACAGTTCATTCCTAATGCTAATTTCATTCCGAATTAAACTTAAATCCAAGTTAAGTGGCTGGTTTATTCCAATTTTAATTCCGAATTAGATAATTCCTCTTTCTTGTAAACACTTAAACACTTAAAGCCGCTGTAAGTAAATTTGGATTGTTTTGCGCTTGCGCAACTTGTGGCAAGAGCTGAGACTATTTAAGAAGAGCCTTAAAAGACATGGATATAATGAGATAATAAGAGTGGATGGATGGAGGCATAAACATGCAGACTTTCACACAGACACGCACAGACTTATTAAACACACACGGACCTCTGTAAACGAGGTAAAAAGAACAGGCTTCACCGGACGGCTTTCTAATAGGACCTGGAGACCTTTAATTCGGAACAACTAATTCCGAATCAAAAAAAAAAAACATCATGTAACCGTGGCCACTGTTAACATTTGACAAAAACTAAAGTCAAACTATGATGAAAGCTAAAGTTTGTTTAATCAAAAAAATAGGATATAATCTGACAGGGAATGTTTGGTTAGGTGAAGCCCGCTAATGGAGATAAATATAGGATATAATTATTTAGATTTGTAGCATACCCACTTAAGGTGTGGTAAAATTGAATCTACAATAAATAGTTGGACCTACATCATTTGCTTTCAATAGGAAGTTAGCACTACCTTAGGAGGCAAGATGAAACCCAACAAACCTGATTAGCATTGCACATTCTATATATACACACAATTGTGTATCGAGGTGGAATGAATAACAACTGCAGTCATTGGCTTGTAAATAACAAGCATCATAATAGAGGCATGGCTTGGTTTCGGTTGGTGACACAAAAATCAGCTAAATAAATCACATGGTTGTTTGTTTGAATGAATAAATAAATATGCCCCATAAAGAAAGTGTGTTTGCTTTGACTACCACTGAAAAGTATTTGGATTGTTTCTTTTGTCTTGTTTTTGTTTGTCAATGCTCTGGTTTCTATGAACCAGTGGTACCAGTGCTGGCTGTGTTTTTCTTAACTGGGTTAAGTTACTGGGTCAAAGCGCTCTGGGATAATTCTGTTAGTTATGTCCATTTCTTGGAAAATTTGACAATGTAGCTAAAACAACCTAAAATCTTGAGTTCCCAAAACCTGAAATCAGTTTTAATAAGAATCTTTATGGCAGCTATCAAGCATGATGTGCAACAGTGATCCCCATTGTCTATCGCCCATTGTATCGACTGACTGGGCGTCCCACGCAGCAGATCTTTTTTAGCCTTGTTTATAGGTGAAAAATATGTGTTGTCAAATCTAAGAAGGTCAAACCACAAAACTGCTTTGAAAAGCAAGTCGTCGTGAGTTTCACAACCAACCTTGCAGAGAAGACGCTTCAAATCTTTTTAGACATCAAGGCCATTTTATCCCACTGGTACAATGGGTTGTGGTTGGCTGGGTTGATGTTAGAAGAAATAATGCCAGATTAAAGGGTGTTACAAACAAAACAATAAAACCTGAAAAGTTTTGAATCAATTTGTTGAATCAAATCAACCCATTTTGAATCAAAGATTACTTAAATTTAAAAATATGTGAGTTATAATGAAACATTTAGGTACATTAATGAATGAATCGTCAATAATATGTAAAGCTGATGCAAAGCTCTGAGAGGATGACAGAGGTGTGTACATGATGCATTGCCGTGATGGACGATGACGATGTATGGTATGTGTTGAATGTGTGAACAAGCCAAACTTTTCAAACCAGCAAATCCAGTTTACAGCATGTTTTGTTTCACTTCGTATGAGTAAAACTCATCCATCAAAACTTTTGACATGAGACTTAACAGTAACAAATAGAGGTAAACTGTCCCAATAATCAAGAACATTAAATCTTTGGGGATAATTTTTTAACCCATCTAACAAGTATTCATTTAAAAAGAAACGTTTGTGTTGGTAGGCACCGGCAGAACCCCGCGACCCTGAAAATCAGGAACAAGTGGGTCTGAAAATGGATGGATGGATGTTTGTGTTCGTTGCAATCTTAAATCCACTCATTAGTTGTTTACAGAGTTCAATAAGTGGAGTTTAAAGTGCATTTTTAATCAGGAGCTGTTAATACATGCTGAATATCTTCTTTCCTCTGATGAAAAACCTGAGAAACACAGCTCATGCACATTAACAAACCCCCACAACCAGCCTTCTGTTTAGACAAAAGCAGGATTTGGACGATACGGCTGCTCTCGTCCAGATTTCACGCTTCCTCGGACACAGAAGAGAAGTGTTGACCCAAGCACTGCTGTTCTGCTCAACAACTCCCTGAAAATTATGAGACATCCTGCTGCGTACAAGGCTTCTCTGTCCCCTGTTTCTTTTCTCTTCCAGTTTTCCTTTTGTTTTTTTCCACTTCCCTTCATCTGCACAGCAGTTTCCTGCTCTCTTGCTGCCGACAGTAGGGTTGTGTGAACCTACGGCTCTTATTTAATTAATGTAAAGCACAATTCCGTTTTGGGCTTCGATAACTTGCCTCTCAGTTTATTTCTTTCAAACCAAAGCAGTTGTTTGGATGCTCCCTGGTAAATCAGCTTTTGGTTGTTTTTGGTTCTTTGCCACTATAATGATCTCATAGAAGGAAATACAATGTTATTTAGGTTTAAGGGAAAGGGCTGAATGAGAATGTTAATTGTTCTGATAAAAAATTTCCATTTCTTTGAAGCTATCTTTTTGAAATAATCATATGCATTTTATTTTGGGGGGGAAAAAACATGAGGTAAATTACAATGAGTTAACCCACCCGCCTTAATACAACTCAGTGTTTTGTCTGTATGCAACCTTAAATAGCGTTATTAGCATGTCAAACAAACTTTAAGAATAGCTATTCCTCTGACACTGGAGGACAATCGAGGTGTGTCACAATCTACCTTGATTTGATTGAGTGTTCAGATAAAAAAAAAAAAGGAAGGCAGAGTGTAGGATCTATTTATAACTCTTTCACACAAACTTAGCTTCAAACCAGATGACTAGCCTTTAGCCTTACTGGAAAGGCTGATTTTGATTCAGTGACATAATGCAGCAAATCTCCCTGCCATCATGGGTAAGCTAAAATATGTGATTGGTTTATAGTTTTTCCCAAAAGCATTAAGTAATTTGGTATATTGATTATAGAAAATATGCATGATCATGTTGCTGAATTGGTCAATTAAAGATTAAGATTAAAGCGTAATCGTGACTAATTAAATGATTCCCCTGAATAAAGACAATGTGTTCTTCATGCTTTTATTTTTGTAAGTTCATCTTGTTCTTCATGTTAACACTGTGACTATTTAAAAGTGCACTGTAATGCAGACATGAGCAGCTGGCTGAATGAAAATGAAAAACACTGAGAAAAATACAGAAAATGACTCAAAAACAACAACAAAAACACACAAAATATACAAAAGACCACAGGAATACACATAAACACAAAATAGACTTTTCTTATTATTCTAAATACATTTTAATAATATGACCTTGGGATAACTCACAGTTTTGTGTCCACCGCTGTTATAAAAGTTGCCAATCTCTGCTGTATTGCATTGAAAACACCACCTTGGAAAGCCTAGGTTAGGTTGCATTCTTCAGATTAACCTGGAACTCCCCCAATAATAAAAGCCTGGGAGTGTTAGCACTAACAATGGATGTATAAAGATACCTTTTAATCAGAAATGCGTATTTTAAAATACTCCTTTTTTTTCATAGGAGCGTCTGAAGTTTGCAGTGCCTACCACTGGCCTATGGTCAAATGTATTGGGGATCCTTGTTCTTTTTGGCATTTACAGACACGTTTAGTTTGAAAAACTTAAAGGCAAAGTTTAAGATGGGGGGAAAGGACTCTAAAGTCAAACATATTGTTCAATATTTTCAAATGTAACTTTAGATATTAGAATATTTAATATGAGAGACTGAGAATGTGAAGTGAATATGAGTGAAGACCAAAGAAGTAATGGATTCAGTTTGGTAGCTGTGTCTGCATTGCATCCATCATATTATACATTGAGTATCTGCATCAATGTTCTGAGGAGAATACAGTTTATTGTCATTTTTGCAGCTTTGATTGACTGGTTTCCCTAAATGTATCAGGAGAAAAGTAGTAAGAACTTTATGGAGGTTGTGTACATCCACAAACACTTTAACAACTTGCATGATCTTTATTGTCACCTCAAATACAGTAGGTGACTATAAAGATGGACATTTTTGTCTTGCAATGGACTGGCGCCCTGTAAAGGGTGTACCCCTGCCTAGTGACCACGTTTACATGGGAGCTTTAATTCCTCTTTAAAGCAGAATAAAAGTTTAATTCCTCTTTAAATTGACCATGTAAACACTCTCCTAATACTATTTTAATTCCGAATTAGACTTAAATCCGAATGAAGTGGCTCATTTATTCCGATTTTAATTCTGAATTAAATAACTTCACTAGCTTAATTCCGCTTTAAGTTAATTCGGGTGGTAACGACATAATTCAAGTTGGTGGTGGTCCATACTCCAGCCTAGACTATTTAATAAGAGCATTAAAAGACATGAATATAATGAAAAGAGTGGATGGACGGAGGTATAAACATGTTGACTTTCACACAGACTTATTAAACACACATGAACCTCGGTAAACGCGTTAACCGGAACAGGCTTCACCGGATTGCTAGCACTAGGACCAAGAGGCGGAGTAAATGCGTTCCCGTACTGCATGTACAGGCTGTAATATCACCAAGTTTATCATTTTACCAGTTGTTAGAGCTACTGTCTTTACCAGGGAGCAACTACTTATTCCTGGTGTTTGTTTTCCGGAGTTTTACTGGGCTTTATTTACTGGTGATTACTTCCTATCTCCCTTCAGCTCCGCGGTCCAAACTGAAACCGTGTGTTATTGTCAAGCTGCTGCTTCAAAACTACATTCAAAATAAAAGTTCTCATGTGTGTTGTGCTGTGTTACAACCGACAATAAAAGGTTTGTTGAGTGTTTTTCCCAATAGACGTGATACCCCCAGTCGAATCAGAGCCTTCACAACCCCCAGACCTAAAGCGGAATTAAATAAAGCCAAATAAACCGGTTTTCCATGTAAACCTCAATTCGGGAATTACTATTTCCATGTAAACACGAAGCAGAACGCTTTCATTCCGAATGATTTAATTCGGAATAACTAATTCCGAATTAAAAAACATCATGTAACCGGAGCCAGTGTGAGCTCGAAATAGGCATCGGCAGACCCCCGCAACCTTGAAAAACAAGAACAAACAGGTCTGGAAATGGTGGTATGGTGGTGTATTCTCACCTTGTTATTTTAGTGTAAATAAAGGTTTAAGGCATGATTGCCTTTTCCTTAAAAATGTATAAACTGTGGGAAGTGATTTACAAAACATTTATTCCTAAATCTTTGCACCAACAAATTTACTACAACTCAACTAAAAGAACAGAAAATTGTCTTTAAAAAAAAATGCAGTCTGAAACATCTGTAAATGTGCAACAGATTGATGGGAAAAAGTGGAACATTTACCAGATACCAAGCTTCTGACTCAGCCACAGGAGAAACATCAACAGTATCAGTTTGTCCTAATTTAGTGTTACCGCTTCTGATGCCCAACAAAGAGACTTTGTAGTCAACTGAAATGAATGGCCACTGGTTCATATACTGTACAATATACATTACCAGATCATCCAAAGACTTTTTCTATACTTGGGGAAGCAAAATATCCATCAGAGTGAAGTGATGTGTACTGGGCTCTGCAGCCGCACAGTATAAATCAGTGTCTCACACACACCTGGGAGTTATTTTAGAACAATGTGAGCTCAAAGGAATTGAGAAAGCAGACTTAGATTTAAGAATCTGAATCAAAAAGTTGTACAAATGGAAAGAAAAGTCATCTTCTTTTTTTTCTTTTTAACTGCCCCTCCAAGCCATCACTTTCCCTGTCGTCATTATTATCAGCAGCAGCACGACCATCATCCCTGTGCTTCTCTTTCTCCGCTGACCCCCTGACCCCTCCCCCACATCACTAACGGGTCATCAGTGAGAAGAAAGAAGGATTTAACGGCTAACTTGGCCTGGGACAGCCCGTGGAGATCGGAGCCGTGCACGTCTGAGAGAATTCCAGTCTTCAGCTGACTTCCCCTCCTCCCACCCCTCCCACTGCGCTTTTTTGTTCCCACTGAGAAACAGAGAAAACATCTCCTCTTGTTCTTTTGGGTTGATTATTGGGGCCGTGGAGCCCGTCTGTCAGAAGCCCACTGATGAGGAACAGAGATGCCAGCGCTCCTGATGCACGCATCTTGTGGCCCCATGGCGAAAGATTAAACTTTGATATTTGGAAAAGCACAGTTGTTGAGAGTCAGATTGAAAGATTGATACCACACTTTCGTCTGCACAGTAGACCTTTAACTAGATCCAGTGGTTAGGTTAGCATAAAGGAAACAGAAGGAAATACTTCATCTAGCAAACTAGCTATAAATCACAGTGATTAAATATGAAGCTAGTTCTCAGAAATATAGTAAATGTATGTTTCTGCAAATTGTGGAGATGTTAAAGCTGCAACCGACGATGACGACACAGCGTGGGCCTCATTGATCAATAGATCTAAGATAATTGGCTAAAAAAAAAGATGTAAAATGTTCAAATTGCCAATTAAAAGTTTGTTTTCATCTCCACCGTTGTAGACATTTTTACGCATTGCATTGCATTGTGGGATGTGGAGAGTTTTTACTTAATTCTGATATCACGGAGAATACCAGTAACAAACCTGATGATGGATTGTGTCAAGCGACTCACATCCGTCTATGGGACTCCACGACCTATAATTCATTCATTCATTTCATTTATTTATTTGTTTGTTTGTTGTTGTTGTTTCAAGCAGGGACAAGAACGAAAAACAAAAAGGAACAAAAAAAAAAAAAAAAACTTGTGTACAAGGAAACTCCAACAGGGAAAAAACAATCAAAGATGTTCAAAATAATAGATACGATCCAATTACAATTCATTGATCTGTGAGGCATACTCTATGATTTTATCTAATACAAAAATTATTGTGGGGATCAGCTTTAAACATAACCTATAGGTTAAACAAATTTTAATATAAATTCGTTTTTTCAAGGCACCAGGTCTGCATATTTTGAAAGTAAAGTGAACTTATCATTCTTTATTTTATTTTAAGGTATATTGTATTCACAAGAGACACTGAAATATTTATCTCACCTCTGAGTATATTTACTCCGCTTTTTTTTTCTCAATCCAGAGAGCGTTAACTCAGTTCAGTGTAAAGTATGTGGTAATGTTTCACCATTTAAAACCAAGTAGCCATGACAGGATTCAAACCTGTGACTCACCAGTGCGTTGACCTTTTAGCAACAAAGCCATGGTTGGAGAATCTTTACCTTTTCCTTAGAGATGTTTTTAGTATATATTTGTTAGTAAGTCTAGGAGTTTGGCACAGGCATACGCTCTGGTTTCACAGCTAGTGGAGCGAAACCCTAAATCAAGATGCTGTCCCATTGTGAAACACCAACTGTCCTATGGTAACTGGCAAGGTAACTTGGGAGCAACCCTGTATTCGTAGTTGGGGACCCTGAAAAAACAGTGTGTGCTAACATGCAGACCTGTTTAGAGTAAGCCCAAGCTTTGGTGTTGGCCTGTGTAGGGCTGTATTTCTAAATCTAAAGATATATAGTTGGAAGTTATAAGGCCCAAAAAAATCACATCATAACTTACAAAAAACTTTAAATGCTCATTATTGGCCTGAGGTTGTGTACAAATATATGAGAGTTTTAAGAGCTTTTGTTTAAGATTGGACATTTCCACTTGCCATATTTACTATACAGTGATAGAAATACACTTAATCTCTTCGTCTAACTCTCAACTACAAATTTCTGAGTCTTACGTCACACTATTCCTGTTTGCAAATCAACAAGTGGCTTTGCAACGGTGCCTGTTCAAAATACAGATTTGGTGAGTGAAATTATCCTTTGTTGTGTAAAAAAGGAGACTAAAAGATTAAAGGATCAAGGAGGAAATCACAAATGTAAATCCTATCTTTTCTCTAAGGAGCATCGTATCACCCATTGAGAAGGAAAGTCAGTGGAGGGTATTTGGTCCTTCCAGGGGTTCCTCAAATCACTGCTTCACTTCTAAAACAGCGCTGGCAAGGTCGAGGTGGGGGGTACATCCCCCAGGCAGAGCGAGGCTAGTTAGAATCATTCTAGCTTGATCAATAACGCTATTAAAGACTAATGCATTCAGTAGAGGCAGACTCAATTTGATTGTGAGGCTTTATTTGAACATGGCAGGAAGGAGCAGCAACAGAATGACTTCAAAGAGAGGCTTTGTGCAGAGAGGACCAGATTAGGGTCTCTGACGCAAAGATGGGCCCGGCCAAAAAGAGGCTATGAATACACACACAATAACACACAGACACACAAAACAGACACAGCATGGAGAACGGCTTCGGCACACAAGCCAACACACTGCAAAGGCATTCAATCTAACTCCACATTTTCCATTAGCTCTTACTGGACGTCTACACGCACAGCTACACAGAAGCATATGCACGTTCAGCTGTTCACAAACCAAGATTCATGTTTGCTATTAGCATCTAAAGATGGGAACGCGGCCATCGGGCTCTGCTTTAATAGTTTGGTTTTTTTAATCATTGCTCTTTTCTCTTTCAATAGAGGTAAGATGAGATGATCACCACTACTAATGAAAGCAAGCAGTAGCTCGGTTTAGGGTGAAACAAAAAGAGCAAACAAGATAGAGTCTGAAGACTTTTAGTGCTGAACACATGTTGAAGTATCTTCAGAAGAAAGATGACACATCCCTTTTTTCTTAAACTTTCCGTCACTTGTGACAGCTAGTATTAGTTCTTGTATTTAAATGACTGTAGCTGCTTATCATTACCCTTGGAAATGCGCTAAATCTGTTAACGGAAACGCCTGAATTTAAAAAAAACAAATTTTTATGCTTTCATGAGGAGGTATTTCAGGCATCTCAATATTGAAATGTTTCCCAAAAGCGATATGGGAAAATCTTTTCCGCAAATACACATCACAGAACGTGACGTACCTGATCACATGACCATTGCTCTTCGAGAAAACATGATGAGGGTTAGTTTTATACTTTAAAATCATTACTGCCACATTAGACATTGTTGGGTTTTATCTTATATTCCCCGGCCCGGTCCTCTGAGGATCTACACAGTCGACCCGAGCTGTAAACCCGCCCAATTCTTTAATTTAAGTGTTCTCTTACACTTATAATGAAACTGAAGTCAAGGAATAGAGTTGGTACTATTTTATTACAGACAGTTTATAAGTGAGAAAGAGACTATCTTTACAGTGCTGGCCCAGTGACATCCTTCCTCCCACGAGGTCCAGACGACAAAGAGAAAGATGTGTTGCCTTCCCCCGGCTTTTATCTACTTTGTTGCTCCTCCTTCACTGGGCCCCACCTCCCACAGCTCTAGCCTGTGTCAGTAATCTATGTGTGTGAACGGGATGTGCACCGAGGAGTATGTGGCTTACTTTATGTGAAGCTAAGTGAAATGTGCAATTAATGTCCCTAAAAATCCCTCAACATGAAACAACAAAGGAATGTGGAGAGTTATAAGGAGGTTCTGAGTGTCCATATTTCTGCAGCAAAGTCTCTTGGGATGAGATTTCACAGGAATTACAAAGCTCCTGCCCAAAACAACATTCAATGGAAACACGTTTAAAATGCAATTAAATTCTGTCGACATTTGCGAAAATCTGTAATGGAAGCCCAGTTACTGTCACTTGATTATATTTCCAGTAAAAACATTTTGGTGGCAGTGACAAACGGTTTATAATCCCTTGATCCATCTCAAGTAAGTATGAAACTAGCGTATGCTCATCTTGCAGGGCAGTGGTGGCCTAATGGTCGCTGGTTTAAATCCACCATGGGCCCTTGAGAAAGGCTCTAAAACCTTACCCTAACTGCTATCTGGGCGCTACATGGTGGCTGCCCATTGGTCCTTAAGGATGGGTTAAAACCAGTCAATTTTGTGTATGTAGTACATATACGACAATAAAAGTGAAATGTTGTTGTGTCAGAAGAGATTCCTGTTCAATGAGCAAAAACAATGCTTTTTACAGCTCACTCTGTGTTGCATAGGTTAGCTTTAAGTATTGCTCATGTGGTTTCTCTAGGCTAAGTTTGCCATGATGAGTTTGGTTTTACTCTGGAAATTCCTTTTCTTTGACACTCCTCAACAATACATTTTTTCACTCAAGCGATATTTGTCTTAAAATTGACCAAAGGAGTCAATATGTGTACATTTAATTAGTATCTTGCATGCTAATTCAGCTAAGATAGCTTCCCTGTTAGCCAAAAACTGATGAGTGGATTCAGAAGATGACCAGAACAAGATGTCACGACTAACAACTAGCTATTGTGGTTGCTTAAAGGGTACCTATAGTGAATTTTAATTGCAAACTTTAAGTAAATCACAAGTTCAGATACGATGCTAGGGGTTTAGCCATGCAAGTAGAAGGCTGCTACTGTTCCCATGCATAAGAACTTCATGCAGCTCCAAACAAGTCAAAAGTAGCTCAAACACGCATTGTTGTGTTGGCCTTAGTCATAAACAAATGAAAATATAAGACAATCTAGAGAAATGCTCTATAAAAACCCAAAAACAAAAACTAAAATCAAACAAAAAAGGCATAAGCTAATGCAAACCACTGCCCGGTATCAATGGCTGCTTCCCATTTGTTGCATTTCAAGACGGAACATTTTTGAGAAAACCACTGTTCTTTCTTACTTTTCTTTTCTTTTTTGAATGAGTGAATGTGCACCTCTTTTTTATTGGACACATAAAACGCAATTGGTGTTGTAAACAGGACCAGTATAGGTATGCTTTAACGTATTTACATTGCAGTGTGTGGTTATGTTAAGAATATAAAAGATTACAAATAATATTTTTTCTTTTCTAATAAAGGGTAACATTTCAATAGCTGGGATTTTGTCATAGATTCCCCTAAGAATAATCCTAACCCTAATTCTAAACCTGATTGCAATATGTTTATTAAGAGTGGATTTATCCAAGAGTTTGGGTTTTGTCCTGCCCCCAGTGTACGCGTAATAATCAATGTAAGTTCTCAGTGGTAGATGGTTCTCTAATGTAATTTGAACAGTTTTGGTTGAACTTAATAAACGTTTACTGAACAAAACAGCAAAATTGTATTAGTATGCATACACATTGTTGAACTTTCACATTCATCTAATTGCACACAATGACAGCTCATGGTTGACATTAAACCACACAGCTTCTTAGAATTGGGAGTTTCCCATTTTGATTGTGTTATTCTTAATCAATGATGAAACAACATCTGTGTTTAGTCATTCAAAAACTGCTGAGGCATGACAAAGATGAAATTTGTCCTTAATCTGGCAGTTGTTTGATTTGAAACTAATCTGGACCCAATGATTTAGAAACTGAAGATAAATATTCAACACTAGAAAACAAAAACTTTACACGCTCACCCCATTTGCCATCCACCCCACCTCTTTTTTTTACGATGCGCTGCTTCCTAATAAACTTTTGTGGTGTTTGGAATTCATTAGGAGCAATATCCCACTTCTCAAAACATCCTGGCTCATTCTCAGGGATTGGAGCAAGAAGACGAAGCCACAGGAGGGGAGGGCCTCAAATTTCCATTTCTATTGAAGGCAGGCTGAGGAGAATTGAGTTGGGGGAAAAAAGCAGGGCTGCAGAGTCACACAGCTTAGAGTTTGATAGAAATGAGGAAAAACATCACAGAAGAGCATCCAAACACATCTGGGGGTCAATGTGAGCAAAATATGCTATTGACAAAACGGGAAACAATCTCAGAAGATCTGAAGCAGTTCTCAACTTGTTATCCTGACCAAAAGCTGCCATTGTAAAGTTGCTCATGAAGGACACTTGAAACACACCATCACCAAACTGTGAGAGGTCTTTGTAGAACTAAAAACAACAGATCAAACTAACAGGAACAATGAGATGTCACCTTTCGTGTGTTGAAACCGGTTGCAATAAACCTGTTTAGCACCGGTGAGCTGAAGGAATTGTCGTGTTCATTGGTTAGAGACACTAAAACGTGTCTGTAACTAGTTTGAGGAAAAGAAAAACAAAGCATCAGAGGACCTCAATGACATGGTTTTACCACAAGAAGATGCTTTAAAGGTTTTGAAAGCACAAGATGAGAGACACACGACAGAATTTCTTCATCAAGCATTTTTTATTCCTTTGATCACTATTATCCTGTTCGAAATAAACCTTTAATCCAATTCTGATAGCAGGTGCTCAAGTGTCAAATCTATCGATGAATTTGACATCTCAGCCACGTACTACATTGTGGAATCAGATCAAAGTTGACAGAAACCAAAATACTAGCAGGTAATATGGCAGCCACGAGAGAAATATAAACTATCAATGATTTCAAGGGCTGGAAAGGGCAGCAGTAAAAAATTATGATCATAAATGAGGGTTTACACTTTCTGGAAAGTGAAAGGATGAATTTATAAGGGGAAAATGTGGCCAATTACTCCTTCAAAGCAAGAACAGATGTGTAGACATGTAGACAACAACTTGTTTGTTTTAGACAGCCGGATGCTACCTGATCTACTTTCAGATCTACTTGACGGATGGACAGGGAAAAAGTGATGGAGCCTGCTTAAGGGCCCCATGTACGTATATTACCACAGAAGAGTTTTTAACTGAAAGGAATGTGTGGACACAGACACTGACCAAGTACATGGTTCTTCTTAGATTTAATTATTTTTTCTGTCTGCATTTAGGGATCTTGTCTTTCGGTGGGGCAAGTACACATGTGTACAATACAAATGGTGGACATGTGCATCTCACATATCATTTCAAAAGTGCATAGGAGCCATTTAAACAGTCCTCAATGGCAGAATAATGGCTGGCCATAATGACCTAAGGTACTTTGAATACTGACTGCTTCACAGTTCATCCAACCATACGAATGTAAATATGGTTACCGTGACCTTTGGCCGCAAGTCCTCGCACATGCGTGGCTACAATGTCAATTCCTCCTATTGTTCCCACAGTGTGAAAGTAAGCCACTATCTAAAAAAACACAAGGGCTGCAAGACAAATGTGAGGCGGAGCGCCAGTGGTGGGAGGAACAAGAGAGAGGGGGGGGGGGGGGGGGGGAGATTACGGACGGAGCAGGAGTAAACAGTGCCTTCAGATAAAATAAAAAAAACAACATGGTCGGGTCCTTTTAACAATAGTTCTTTCCCGGCAGGGAGTAACTCCAAAGCGCCTTCCTGTATGCACATCCCCTTGCATGCGCCCTGGCTTCCTGAGGACGCTTGGACATGTGGCTCAGTGTGAATGCATCAGCATTGACCGTCCCGAAGCCCCATCAACCTTTAACCTGTGAGCTGCTTTCTCACACACAGGAAGACGTAGGTTAGAATACATTGTTTATGACAAAAAAAAAAGAAGCATCCTAGCAGAAGAGTTCTCTGTGTTTAAAGCTGCTACCCACAATCATTTCTATATATATATGCAAAATAGTGTATGCCTCATAAATCAATGAATCAAACATTATTTACTCCAAAAAGAAAACAAAAAGATCAAAATTGCTGAATGTTTCCACTTTTTCTGGAAAGTTTTGCGCATTGCATTTTGGGATGTGGAGTCTCGTAGAAGGATATACAAATGGGCTTTTCCTTTATTCTTACCCCGATTTTTTGTGTTTTTTGTCAGACAAGCTGGACAGTGTTTTCGTTTGACACCATTTTCTTTCTAGTTTGTTCCCGGTATTTTCTCTGTTGTTACCTTCGCAAGACTTTTAGTTTCAGTCTGATTTGTAGTTTTCCGTGTATATGCAAAAATAAACATCTGCCATTGATTTGCCACAACTTTCAGTCTGTGAAAACACAAGAAATGGGTTTGTAAGTCACTTTGGCAGAGTTTTTGTGGGTAAACAAGAAAAATACAGTGGTGAACTAATGTGTTATTAGGTGACATATAACCGTAAAACACTATCGCCAAAATTAATGACACCATGATTACGGCTGGGTGATTTCTACCCAATGCAATATACCCAATAAAAATTACTTCGAAGTATATCCAATTACAACCATACATGACAAATTATGATCTACCTGAGTATATACTCAAAAAAATGAACTATATTTTGATGACCAGTACTTTTTTATTTGGGGTAAAAATATATAAAAAGAGGGTTTCGGAGAAAGGAAACACCCGCACCTTCAAAGACATCAATGACATGGCTGAAGCTACCCAGAGAACCTGTGAGACTCAGAGAAATGCAACATAATGAAAATCATGTAAATACATTTCAAATCACCTGGCGAAAGTGCATAGGCATAAAAAACACATTTAACTATCTAAAGTCTATTTTTGTTAGTATATCCATACTCCAGCCAGCACTCCCCATATCCCACATTACTCAGCTCAATTAAAATACCGCAAACATCTCTCGGGGCAAAGAACCATCAGGAGATAAAACTGCATTTCAAGCTGGTTAACCAATTCATTATGTTTGTCTTGATTTCTCAAGTTCTGGCAACACAGGTCTAACATATTTCAGGATGGCACATCTCTACGGATATCTAAAAGCCTCCTTCCATCTAAATCAGCACCATAAATGATGTCTGTGTGCTGCGTGCTTTCATGATTTGAGCCAAGGTGGGGGCTGAGAATCATAAAAAAAAGAAAGGAGAGCACAGGACTTGTGGGTAATTGTGGCTCAGGATAGTGGGAGAGGGAGCGAAGGAGAAAGACTCAGAGGCCAGATGTGTGAGGAATGTTCTGGCTGCTACAATGTGCAGAAAGGTGGGTGGGTGGAGGAGGGGGCGAGCAAAGACCAGTCGAATTACACAGCCTGCATGTCGTTAAGGAGCTGTCAAGCCTCCAGTGCTCCTTCGTGTATTTCACATCATCTGTTGAGCAGCTACATCCTCACATCATGGCTCAGGAATGGAAATATAAGTACTTCACAGGTACTGTCCTGACACCTCTGAGGTGTGCTGCATACATACATACATACATACATACATACATACATACATACATACATACATACATACATACTAGTTAATAGGTTAAGTTTGAACCACTTTGTGTTTTTCTTATGTGTTACTTGGTTTTTCATGAAAAAACAAGATCACTCACTATAACGAACTGGCTTTTCATTACAGATTTTCGCAAAATAAAAGCAATATTTCTAAATCTTGACAAAGTATAATCGCGCTTTGAACTTGTTTCCATTAAAGGCTGTTTTGGGCAGGAGCCTCGTAACTTCCGTGAAATCTCATTCCACGAGACTTCGATGCCAGAAAATGGACGCTCCAAACCTCCTTATAACATTCTGTATTCCTTTGTTGTGTCATGTCTAATGTGGCAGTAATAGTTTTAAAGTATAATGCTAAAAAATGTTCTGGTCTCCTCTTCTGTTTACATGTTTTCTGGGAGAGAAGTGGTCATGTGACCATGTACGTCACGTTCTGTGACGTTTATTTGCGGAAAAAGTGTTGCCATAGCACTTTTGCACACATTTCAATATCGAAACATCTGAAATTCTTCCTCGTGAAAGCGTAAAAACTTTTTAGCGTTATTTGAGTGTTTTTTCGAAATTCATGTGTTTTTCTTTCCAATTTTTATTGCGCTATTTATATTCTCCGCATTTCCAAGGGTAATGGCAACACAGCTACTGATGAAAGTTTGGGCTCTAAATGTGATCCTTTTTCAGCGATACTGTGATACTGTGAATGCTGCACTCAACTAACTGATATCATATGAAGATCATTGTTTTTAGTTTCAATAGAACAAACCTACGATGCAAAAGTCTAAAGATAAACTCTTACCTCCTGTTATGTAAACTTAGACTTCTTTATAATGTCAATGACTCACTGATGATACTTAGGTTTTTGTTGCCTCTGTTCATCTTTCACATTGTATACCTGAATTGCTTGGATGTACTGTATGAAAAATACAATATGAAAAAATCCAAAATGACAAAATCCAATCCTTTTTTTAAGAAAAAAAATCCCAGTATCAACTATTTTTCTATTTATTGTACGCCAACACCAGAGAACTGTTTCAACACCTTCTCTTCCATTGTGTCGAAACCCCAGCTTTGATTCAAAGAAAAGATTGTTTTCCTACTTATGGTGCAAGCAGCTTTCTTTCACAGACTTTTCCCATTTCTGTCGTTATTTTTTGGAGAAAAAAAAAACAAGTCATAAAAACTTGTTTTTTTCTACTCCAGCATTATTGGTTATATCAACTCTTCCTGTTCTGGGTATGCATCATATTCTTTGGTCGACATCAGAAAACAGAGCCCCATGTGGAAATGGTCAATAGGTAAACAATAAATAAAGAAAATGTGAACCAATCAATGTTGCCTTTGTTATTTGCTTCAAACTGCCTTTCTTTATAATTTGTTTAAAATAGCTAATATTTTGTAACCAAATCACAAGGCAAAGGATTGTTTACCCACAACATAATCTTGATAAATAAGAGGTTTGTTGATGGGTTGCTGCAGTAGTCATCTTAGTTGTGAGTGCTAGTAATAGTTCAAATCATAGTAAAGGTGTACAATGCAGGTCCTAACTTCACATCTAAAAGTTCCCACAAATTAGCAGAATTCGGGCTAAGAATGAACTGGTTTTACTTTTAGAAAACCAATCACAGGCTAGCTTAGCAAGTCGGACGTTTTCGGCAGAGTTAATTTTGTCAACAAAAACTTTTCGTCAACATGCCTTCATTGTGTGACTAACGTATGACAACAAAGTCAATTTAAGAATTACAGAAGACAACAACAATTCAAACAAAATCTCTTCAACCTGGATTAAAACCAACAATTTTAACTTTTCATTTTAATTTTCAACCTCAATGCTTTTGACTGGTATTCTTTTTAAGCTTTTGATTATTGCAACTCAGATTTAAACTCTCAAGATTAGAGCTTTGTTCTGGCAGGTTATAAGTTATCTTTTCCAATATATACATAGAAAATAAACAACAGCTATTGAAGAACATGATTATGTATAGGTTAGGAACAAAATAGGATAGTTTGTTTTGTGTTTGTTAAAGAAACACAAGAAATCATGGTAAGAATGAAGTAAAAACACTTCTATGCACCCGTCTATGGGACTAACCCACAATGCAATGCACAAAACTTTGCTGACAATGTCAATACAGTTGATATTAAAACCAAATTTCAACCTTTTACATATTTTTTTGATCAAATGACTGTTAATTTATTGATCTCTGAGGCCTACAGTATGTGTTTGTCTTTGTCTCCAGCAGCTTTAAATATGATGAATGAGGTCAAATGTTTCACCAGGATTCTGTTGGTTTCTTTAGTGAAACGGTGCATTCACACCGACGGATCCTGAACAATTAGAAAGCTCTAGGATTCTTTTGCTCGGATAGTCCGCTTCATTTGGTTGGTGTGAACACGCAAACAAAGTCAAGAGTGGATCAAAACTTGTTTTTGTCAGTCTCGGAGTGTTTCCAATTGAAGCGTAGAGTGATTAGGAGCGCCGTGAACACAACTGCTCTCGAAGTGGACTATAAACAGGAAATATCGGCGATGACCTAGAGCGCGCGGGATGGTGGGAGAGCCTGCGACGCCACAAAACAGGACTTTGAAACCACCACAAGAAGTGCAACTTTATGCTGCTCCTTTTCTGAAAGTTTCCATTTTTCTGCCGATAGAAGTCTCTACTCAAGTACCAGCACCCTCATGTGGTTAGCTCACGTAACTGCATCAGAGGCTGTTTGGAGAGGATCAGAAGTTGGTTCTGAATGCAAACTGAGCCAAACCAAGGTGTTAAAATTATCACCTGTCCTACGTCCATTCGGGCCAAGTCTTGGACTAAACCCTAAAGGATTAAACATACTCGGGCCAATTAACTGCAAAGCTTAGATTTCATGACCACGCGGAGTTGTTCGTGTCCATCGCCTGGTGAAACAAAGCAGGTGAGGTGAACACAAACTTAGAGGGGAGACTGGCACACAAGCTACGAAAGTACAGAAATCTTTAAAACACGTCCCAGGAATACAAGGACTACAGAGAAGCCCTATGGGTTGTGGGAAATGTAGGATTTTAATCGAAACTACTACGTGAGGAGAATGGACAGTCTGCTGTGTGCGGAGTTAGTTTGAATCCAAAAATGTTGAGAACCACACAGGATTTTACATTTACAGTTTGCTGATTACACATTTTTCAACCTTTTTCCTATTTCTGGGAATAATCATTAAAGTGATTCTCTTCCCACTGCAGGCAGCTGGGTTACTACAAAGCATCCACAAAGAATAACCCACAGCCACAAGAAGCTGGGCAGAGACACACAAGCTCCCCACAATGCACCTGAAGAGCTCAACCTGCGTCACGGACACAGAGCTTTAGTTTCTTTATAAAAAAAAAAAAACACACACACACACACACACACCCTCCATCTGCTTCTCATCACATACATCCATCTCCCCTTCCTCCCCCTGACGCTGTCATTCTCCCTCTGTGTTTCATGCTCTGCCTCAACCAACTCATTCAACCTCACTTACCGCTGTAACCTCTGGAGCTGTGGCATGGATAAACAGGCCACAACAGCTGGGTCTAAGTCCTGAGCAGGACCACCCCTCCAGACCTGACCAATAGCCCTCCACAACCACCTTTTTGAGTGGTTGACAAATGTATATAAAGAAAAAAGATGTCCTAATGGTTGTGTTTACGTGATTAATGTCAGCATGGAGGGTTTTTGAATTAAACAAAACCCTTTTCCCTGATGTTTTGATTAATGAATGCATAATTGCTTGCTCTGGGGTGCATCAGAGGTTTGTTTACAAGTTGTTAAATTTTGGGGGGGAAAGATTTTGAGTTATGACTGCTCAGCAAAAATCTATTTTTCACATTTCCTCTCAGGCGCTGCACAAATATATCCCGAACATTTGGGGTTCCAATAAATTCATGATTGCGCCTTCAAGTTGAGTGCGTGTTGTTTGTTCAGCTGCTCAAGGGCCTCAGAGAGAAACCCAGGGAGGCCGCGGAGAATTCATACCTTCCATTCATCACAAGAGAGAGGGGAGGAGGAGGGAGGAAGGGTGGAAGGAGACGGTGGGGGAAGAAAGAGCGAGGAAATGAAGAGACAAGAGTGTGTGTGGTTTTTTTTTCTGCTCTGCTGAGTAAGGAGAGAGGTAAGCTCAGCTTTCTGACAGCTGAAGGGGGAAACCTCTGCTTGAATCATCTTCTGCTTTTACAGGTCATCTTTAACAAATTTCAACAGTACAAAAAAAAAGGATGCACAAAATATTGGTGGAATACACTGGCATGGAATTAGGGCTGGGCGGTATGACCAAAAATGTACATCACGGTATTTTTTCTAAATTCTAACGGTTTCACGGTATATGGTATTCTTTTTTTTTTAATGCATAATTAGGTGTTCACAGCATTTTCTACTGGTTGAGAGAGAAATTACTGCAGTAGATTGATTTGTAGAGTAATTCCACACTGGTATTAAAGCTACAATGAGAAACAGCTCGAGTCCGTCTGTTATTATTGCATCCACACATGTAACACCCACAGGCGCTTTGCCCTGCTAGCTTAGCTTTAGCATTAGCTTGATCAATGGTGTGGTGGTTTCTTATGTGAATAAGGTACAGTTTGGTTTGCAGCTCCACCAGGACTTATTTCAGCGTTACAGGAATTACAAATTGCGATGCTTTGCTCTCTTTTTTTTGTGTATTACTGCTGACATGCTAAGCTAACCTCCATGAGTATAGACATTATATACGTATATAATGTCTATGTCTGTGAGTGTTGTCATCCTGTAGCAGAGGCATGCGCACGCAGACACATGCGTCTTCAGAGCTTTCCGTGTATTTCTTATCCATTTACACTGTAACTAACACCAGAGTGCTACTGTTTACGTTCCTATTTAGAAGTGCAACCATGAAAAGGGTCCTGACTGGAACGCGGCGCAGCATAGCGTTCCGATTATTGTGTTATATTTTTCTATAAGAATTGATCAGATGAATTACATGTGTATTTGCAGATTTTATGTTTGAAGAGTAACTAAACCCTTATATTCACGCTGACATGAGTCTAAACTAGGAATTCAAAAAAATGCCTTGAGTGTGGACGTGGCTCCTGGAGCAGTTAAGACGCCTCGTTTTTTCTATAAAATCTCTAAAGAACAATCTATGCTATGCTAACTACTTACTTAATACTCACTATACCTCTCTATTCCCAATTCTATTAATCCAACCTACTCACCACAGATTGCAGATTCCAGAAGTGTTAGTTTTTATAGGAGGGGCGGAGCTAATAGTAGTAGTTTGTGAGTAAGAAGCCACCAAATTGTCACAAGAAGCCAATCGCAAAATGTGATTGTAATAGTACGATTTCAACCCATACAGGGCAGTCACTCTTACGTTTGTACTACAAAACACTGCAAAATAAAATAGTTTTACTAAAATGTAAAGAGTTGGAAAAAAAACAATCAACAACACTACTTCATTATTCAAATACTTTTTTTTTTTCAGCAGAAAGTAGTGGTTTTGGAGTTTCATATCCAAGCAAAACCATAATTCGTTACTTAGCTAGTGTAATTGTTCAAAGGCATATCTTTAGGTACCTCTATAGCTTTCCATCAAGGCTAAGTGCAATTCATGCATCAGCCCTACAGTTTCCCAAAAAAACAAATACAACAGAGGACTCTGTAACAGGGAGCATCACCCAGTATAGAATTTGTGGCCACTTGTTCTTCATTTTTTCTTGCCCACATTAGCAGGGCTAGCTTTCAAAACAGGCTGCACACTGATATTTGACTGAACTTCCCTAAAGCCTTTGCTGTAGATACACTTGTCCATTGTTCCAAGTTCCACAGTCGTATTCAAGCTTATTTCATCCTGTTACTCACTTTAGTTGCACCAGAGCTGCTAAACAACTGTCCTATCAGCACATTTAACTTCCTCAAGACTGCAGCATGAAAAACAGTACACAGGATGACTGAATACAAATCAGGAAGAGCACTGCGGCTGCGGTCAAGGAACAATTCAAACCTCCTGAACCACGAGTTGCCTAGAACAGCTGATTCAACAAAACACTAATTCTTCAAAGAGATTTTTCTCTGGCTTTTGTCCATGTTTGCTGTTGAATACTTTGACCTAATCAACTTTTCAATCATACTAGAGACTGTTTGGTTCAGAGCAAAAAACGATGTAAGGGAACCTGAACAGGAAAATAAGGAAAGGGTGGGAAAAACCACACACAGGGGTTGTTTTGAGAACCCCAATCGTTTATTACCCTCGATTTTCAAGGGTTGAAATTTCAGACTTGCTGCAAAGAGAAACTCGAACCAGTGGTCCAGCTGTCCACAGCCTGCCAAATTCAAGAAAACCACCACCACACACGCTCTCCCAGACCAACGCTCCCACCCTTCCCCTTCCTCTCCCACCCCTCTCAGCCAGGTAATCAATGGCCATCTCACACACCCAAACACAACATGGCTGAGAGGGGGATCAAGACAAGTTGTTGTGACAAGTAGGCCTTACAAACAAATCTGTCACTTAGTTGGATGACCGAGTATGTTCTGTGTTTGTTTCTTTGATTTTTCTCCATAACAAACTACACGCACAGGACGTGGAATATTTTTCTTGATTTTGCGATATATACAGTATATATTTTTCCCCAATAGCCAACATGGAAATTCTAACATCGGGCTCAATTTCCTACTGCCATAGACCTCATACAAAACTAATTCTATCAACTTCAACATTTCACTTTGTCAGTTTTTCATTATAAGGCTACAAAATATGTATTTTCACACTGCTAACAAAAGCCTTTTTTTTAATCTGTAATAATTAGAGTGGGAGGCCAATCCGACCAAACACTGAGTCATTATCAAAGCCACGGTCACACACAGGGAATTAGTGACCTTGGATGCCGGACAATGAGGTGCTGTCAGCACTTCTTGTCTTATCAGTTTATTTTGGCAGTCGGTCGCTATCGAGTAAACTTATCAACTCTCCTCAGTTCAGACACTCGGAAAGATAACAACAATGGCAATAAGGATCTAAGCTTTGTTCATGGCAGTTCAAGTTAACGTGACCACACTTCCTGATTCATATCAGTTCAACTTTATTCAAACTTATTAGGTCCTTTTTTTGTCAAACTACCTTTAGGAGTGTGACAGTAATATTTATAGATGTATTAATTTTTTTGGCTACTTGAGAAACCCGCTGATCATTAGCATAAATTGGAACATATTGATTAGAAAACATTTGCAGTAATGAATCCTGCAATTTGATTTATGTTATAAATGGGACAGCATTATCATTGCAGCTAGCTAAATGGTTTAACTTTGAAAAGAGTTGTTTGTAGAGGAAACAGTCAATACTAATTTGTGATTAGCCACTTGCTAGCTAGCTACGTTAGCCATGTTGTGTCAAAATACATTTCTAATTTAGTACAGCAGTAGGACTTTCAGGTATAAAGTGTAATCAATTTATATAAGGTCTCCTTAAAACTTGGTTAATATTGATTTTTCAGTGATTCTTTTTTTTTTTAATTATTGCTCCTACATTGAGTGACATGAGATCATTTTAAGCGGTTCAGAATAATTTAAAGTCTTGTAAATCTAACAAGTGTGATTCAAAATATTACACAGTACTAATCATTTGCATTTTGATTGATTCCCTTCATTTGATATGGACATAGCAATGACCATGGTAACCCATAAGTATTGTTTTGAGTGTGTCCACAGGAGGCTTTTAAAAAGGTTAAAAGTAACAGCTATGATGAGAAAGTAAGGAGAAAATATGGACTGCACAAAACATTACAAAAAGAAAAGCAATATTCAAAATTAAATGCAGTCATTAGTTATAGGGCAGAGGCAACTTATTGTGAACACTGTTGTTTTAGAACACTGTTGAGTCCATTGTTGAAAGCATTGTCACTAGCCTCTAAGACTAGCATTATGTGGCCCTATATCTAGCCTCTCCTGATTAAAGATTGTTGGGGAAAAAAGGCTTCAGTGCGGTAATATTTCAAGCTATCTGCTAGGTTATTTTGGTCTCTGTTAGAAACATTTGAGTAAGGCAGACAATAATAATGGCTTGGATTTATATAGCGCTTTCTTCGAGGAGAGTCAAAGCGCGTTACAGAAACCATTATTCATTCACACCAGTCATACCGGTGGTGGTAAGCTACAATGTGGCCACAGCTGCCCTGCTGCCATTTCACACCTATGGCCCCTCTGACCACCACCAGCATTCATGCACAATTCATACAAGGCAATATGGGTAAAGTGCCTTGCCCAAAGACACAACAACAATGACTTGGTTAAAGCGGGATTTGAACCCCTAACCCTTCGGTCACAGGACAACCCACTCTACCACTGAGCCACGGTCGCCTTCAGTTGTTTTTCTTTTTTTCACAAACCTTCTTTTTCCAAATGGTGTTGTCATCAAGTGTAAAAGCCACAAAAAAACAGAAGATGGTACCCAAAAGGAGGAACAAGGTTTGCGAACCAGCAGATGTTTCAGCTTTTGGGTTTTGGCTTGAAAAAAGCAATTAAGAGCTTCTCTTAATAAGGCTGGCAACCACCCCATAAAGTGTCTGGTTCAGTGAAAGAGCTTCTCATTAGGAGGACCAGGACCTGCCCAAAAACCTCTGCAATCTCCCATCAACCCCACCACACCAGCACAGGAAGTGATGGATGAGACATTATAAAAAATGCATATTGGCAACTGACAAGGATTATTTGTGTCATCTTTGGCTTTGAAGACACATCCACAAAAAAACATGTGTTTGTGTCTAAATGTGTGTCCTCAAGTGCAAGCACGTTTGTTACACACTGAGCCAAGTGTGGTAATGATGCACATTTTCCATGAGGTAGCTAAATACGTACCTCCAGCACTAAGAAGCCAGAACAGTTAAATAAACATTAATGATGACAAGGGTAATGTTAAAATTCCAAAAGACTAAAAATGATTAGGATCTGATGCTGGGAGCTTATTGTCCCACCCTTAATTTCTGTCCCCCATAAGCATTTTAATTTAACTAAAAAAGACCAACAAAAAACACCAAAACATCAACTTTCTGTGGCTTTCTACAAGCTCTTATTCAATAGAGAAAACACTGCAGTAATCTCTCAAGGGCCGTTTTTTTGTCACCTGTGTTAGGGTTGACGTACAAATGGCAAAAGTATAAAACCACAACTGTCACTTTGATTCTTCTCGTGTGTGACAGGCAGTCAACCCTTTGCTCTTGAATTTCACAACCAAATTACGGGCCAGTTGGTTTAGAAAATAAGCAGTAGAACAACCTTTCTCCACCTCTGTGGGATTCTCTACTCTCACGTCCTCAGACCTGTCTGGCCTCAAGAGGACTTGGCACAACGATCTCTATTGACTCTTCACAAAACTAGGTCATTTGCAAAGTTCGCCTTGGACACGTGCATTGGAAAGAAAATAAACAGGGAGATGAATGAGACTCGACTGGAGGTGGACAAGCTTCCTGTCGGGGCCACACGGGGATGCTGAAATGGAGGTTAAAATAATGCAAAGCTGTGACAATATATCGCTAGAGCTGTGATTGATCAGTTATCACTCACATTGCCTCCCCCGGTAACTATCTAGTCAAGACCCCCATTAAAGTCTGACTGAATTTATGCTTTTGAGTGCTTTAAAAACAAACAAAATCAAAAGACTCTGATGAGTTAAGATTCTGGTCACTCTGAGGCCTGTAACAAAACCACAGTTGTCACCATCAGAAGGAAGAAATATCAGGTGGAAAGAATCCATACAGGAAGTGAAAGGAAAAATGTTTGCGATGGGAAATCAATAGAACGATGAGCCAAGCTAGAAAACACACATGCACACCTGAAGCAGCTACATTTTACTTAAGTGAAAACCCTGAAGTTTTCAGTCACCAGTTCGTAGAGTAATGGAATCGATCCCTGCCCCCACATTCTCCCTTCACTTTGAGCTCAAAGCTTATGCCTGCCAGATGTCCAAAGCAGAGAGAGGGATTTGAAAGGGCTGAAGACTGCCAGAGGTGGGTTATATTGGAGGAATTATTATCATAACGATATAACATAACACATGCCGTCAGTCCCTCCACAACTAACAACCCTCTTTTCTATAATAAAACCGTGTGGCATTCATTAAACTGACACTATGGCGAAGCAGGAGAGACAGCAGTTGGCGTCTTCCTTTTTCTACCCATTATTCATCTATGTTGGTCTGTAAAAGACAGAAGAGAAAAGTCCCATCTGCATCTCCCTTTCGCAAAGTTGGCTTTTCCACCTTGTTGGAAATGGGTTATTTTTCCCTTTTGTTTTGCTGTAAAACCGATGAAGACTTAAAATAATTTTATTATATTTTAGGTGATGGAGATAAGTGTGTCGGGTATGCAAGCTGTGCAAATACCAACTCTGCAGTTTTTCTAGCATTTTGGTTTAACCTTTGCATTAGCCATGTTTACCTTGTCCACAAACAAAGGCACAAACCGCTGCTTCTGGTTCTATTTTTCTAATGCAAAATATGTACATCCACTTTATAGGCTAGACGTTAAATCTATAATGTATGTTTGATATACCATAGTTTAAGTATTTTGAGGGCAGGCTAATGAGAGATTAACAATGCATGACATCATTCAATTTAATTCAGTGGAAAACATTTTATATGTCCCCAAGGGGAAATTAAAACCACAGAGAACAGCAATGTGGCAAGACAAACAGAACATTAAACACAACATACAGTATACCATAAGGTGAAATACTCAGGGTATGTATTCCAAAGTACTATAAATACATTTCATTTTGTACATTTTTTTGTTGTTGTTGAAATAGTTGTAAACATGGCCCAGGCATCATGCCCTGCTGTCCTATAGCAGTCTGTAGATTTTTCCCAAAAAGAGAATAATTTAGATGATATTGGTTTTATGCCCGGATAGTTCCATGGTCTTGGCTCAATTGGGGGGGAAGCAGATAATTAATTAAACTCCTTGATCTTGTTTATTTTACATTTGGGGCTGTATATCTCAAGTGAAATACTTGCCAGGTAGTAAAGAGGCACAAACAGAAAGAAATCCATAGAGCTTTCATCGCCCGACAAAATATGGCCCAAACACAAATTAAGCAGAATTTTTTACCACCCGAACCCATAGATTCGCCTCCTCAGCATCCATCTGAGCATCTTTCTTTCTCATCGAAATGCATCACCTGACTCTACTACTCATTATCAAGCCAAGATCGAAAGCTTGAATCAATTGTCAAAGCCTGCCTGTTGTCGTCCACCATTCTCATACTAAATTTATAATAATATTTATTCTACATTACATTTTGTTTACTGTCTGTCTTAGTTTGCCAAATAGTGTTATTGAGTTCACACGAATGACACTCAATACGTACCCAAAATCTTACCAGTGCTTCAGGGGGAACCCTGAACTTTAATCCTATCCGTAACCTTTGTTCTCGTGAGAAACAGGGATTTAAAGGAGACATATCATGCTTTTAAATCCTGCTTTTTTACATATAAATCATGCAGTTGTGGTCTTTATGAAGCGGAACTGCAATGCTTGGGTCTGAATTCCTCATTATTATAGCTCCACCCCTTTTCTGATGTGCTTCTGAGAGCAACTAGTTTTGGTGCAGTCTCTTTAAATGCAAATGAGACATTTCATACCCCGCCCCCTCTCCAGGTTGCAGAGGTGACACGGTTCAACTCCACCCTGTTCGGCCATTTTTGTAGTTTGATAGAAGAGATACGACTATGTAGCGGCGCAGAAACTGTTTATTCACACGTTATTTATAAAATGTCAACAACAGAATACTTGTCCATACAGTCTTACATGTTCAAGCCAGAGTCTGACCCAGCGGAGCGAGATGAAAATGAAGATGATGAACCTGCAGAACCTAACAAGTGAGCTAACACAAGCACCAAGCTAACGCTAGCGCCAAGCTAACGTCACAAAATGCATTTTAATACAGTCTTTTCAAAGACAAAAACGGCAAAATGAAATGACTAATGAAAACTTTAGACTTAAATTAAACCACGTAGGCCATTTCATCAAGGATCTAAATCGAGCACACAGCGCTAACATATGAAGACGGTGCAACTGCTAATGCTAACAACACAATGACAGGGACGTCTTATCATCACACTTTTTAGCACTATTTACAGCTTACCGAAGTGCTCTGTTCGTCGTCTCCAAAGATAGAAGGAATTGAACCCTCAATCAGACAAAGTCTTTCGGCAAATCCTTCTTTATACTGGTGGAGGTTGCTGAAGCATTCATCCTTGAAGTGCTTCACGCACACAAAAATGACCTTACCCACAGATGTGGGTACATTTCCGTAAAAAATAAAACTTAACCAGGCACTTTGAAAAGGTTCTGATGCTGGGAGACGATGTAATGAAGCGTGTGGGTTACTACATCCAACAATCAAACATTTTGACTTAAACCCTCGTAACTTCTGCATCCTTGAGCTTTGACTACAAAATAAAAGCGAGAAATAAAAATGGCGGATTGCTCAAAGTGTTGAGCCTGGAGTCGATGTCCTAATTTGGCAGTTCCGCTGCAAATACTGTAACATTGTTCAAAAAACGTAATAGAGAATCGAAAAATCAAAACAGATTGAAAAATATGACCAAAACAGAATATAAAGATATCAACGGAGCACCTGAAGAGACTAATTTGAACTTTTCTGTACTTCTAAACACTCTAAATATACAACAAAATGCATTTAAGGGCTAAAAAAGTGGATTTAGCATGATATGTCCCCTTTAAGGTTCACTAGAGTCCGTTTCTTTGTAGGCACTAGGGTCAGATGACGTGTTTGGCCACCTGGACATACAGAGCAAGATAGCCAAGGAAATTAAGCTAATTTGATGACAACTTATTGTTAAAAGGCCCTTAGTTATTGAGACAATATGAAAATAATTGTATGATTATTTTAATGCACTAGCAAACTTACCAACTAGTCAAGTGGCTAACTGACAAGTCAAAGGACTGACTGAACGATAGATTGTATCTAGAAAGACTAAAATAGCTTCTGAGTTGTTTTACCTTTAGACAATGCATTACATAAAGTGAAATTAGATACACTGGTGTGACCAAAGTGAAAAGGTGTAAGTGACATGTATACAGAGCCTGTTAGATAGATATACCTGTTAGCCTCTTGGGCATTTCATTGAATAGATGAGGAGGGTAGACTGGACTTGACATTTACAAAGTAATGCAAGCAGGCTCTTGTTTTATCTAATGTGGATATGTGAGATTTTTTCACATCGTTGGTAGTTTTCCTTGAAATAGGAGCAGACACATTTACTAGCTCAAAAGTAGATAACACATGGCCTACCTACAAAGATTTTCAGAACCAGAAAACTTTGTAAAGTCTGGACAAAATAGCACTGATGAATTACTTTTAAAGAGGTTACTGTACTAAAGAACATTTCTCTGATTGTCATTTGATTACTAACAGAGAAATAGAGTGTGCACATATGGCAGGCAGACAAGGTACAGTCCAAACAGAGCAAGGTTGTCTGTTGAACTTGATTACTTTCCCTCGCCTGTGCTGTCGGCCAGAACAACAGGCCTTCACAAAAACAACTCAGCATCCATTTGAGGAAAAAAGGGGAAAGGAAAGAAGAAGTCGAGAGCAAGTGAAAGGAAGTGAGACTGAGGCCAGTGAAACATCTGCTGTAGATCCTTTTTAGTGGAGTCCGTCCCCTTCTCACAGAGCATTTGTTTGTCCACAGGGTCGGGAACACAAGCCAAACATACAAATACAATCACACAAAGGGACACTATGGGATGTGTGCACACAGAGAAAAGTTAATTAGTCAATAGGGCACAGATCCATATCTTAGTGAGCTTTGTCTTAGCCACAAGGCTTAGAGAATAATAAACAGGACCAACAAATCAATGTTATCATTCTAATCTTGAGGCCAGAAGCTGCAAGCCAAAACACCGAGAAGAACAATGAATAAACACTGGGACAAAAAAAGATGGAGGTGGAAAAAGGAGGGATGAGGAGAAAGAAAGCTCCCTTCTGATTCCCAGTGACCCACATACATTTGTCCAGCTTTTCTAGGGCTCGAGCGCTCTTGGCAACCGGCAGCCAATGTGAAAGAATCTCAGCATCCAGCCAAAGGCAAGGCCCATGTGAGAGGAGCGGAGGGGGGTTGATGTGATGGGTGGACACTCGACCCGTCCCCCTTGCTCACCTCCTCCTCCTTCTCCCCCCTGAAAGCCTGTTGCTCCTGGCAACTGCCGCTCAATGGATTCCTCCAGATCCAAGACACAGGATGCAAATCCAGCCGGACTTGTCCAGAGTTTGTAAACCGCTGGTTTACGGCACACTAGTGTGTTGGAGGAGAACTTTAGGTATGCCATAGCAAACTGTCAAATATCGCTCAGTCATTCCTTACATGGGTTATTGCAATCATCATAGCAAACTGCTTGTAACATGTGGTTGAAGCATTAAAATCAAGTACTCCTCCAGGTCAAAAGGCAGTCTGTAGCACAATATGGCTCCAATAGGGTTTGGTTCACTAGTCAATATAATACCTAACTAAAAAAATATACTTATAGTTGATTCATTAAAGAGTAACTAAACCCCAAAAACTGAATACAAATGTATTTGGGTATGAAGTAGTGCTGTTGATTGACCCTGATCCAAATTTCAACATTTCAGTCGAAGTATTTCTATGTGGTATATTTTTTTTGTCAAATGTCAATGTGACTGCCCTCTATGGGTTCAAAACAGGCTATTACAATAGATTTTTTCTATTGGCTAAGAACAAGATCATGTGATGTTTTGGGATCATCTTGCGTCACAAACAAGCACTGCTAGTCCCGCCCCTTTTATAAAAACTATCACCTGTGGGCTTTACAATCTGTGGTAAGCAGGTTGGCTTGAAGAGTAAATAGAGAGCTACATTGAGTAATGAGTAGCTAGTTAATAGCGGTGTCCCAATTCGATATTGATCGAATATTGGTCCGATATCAGCCAGAAAACGAATATTGGATTTTATCAGACTGCATCTAAAATCTCCAATATATATTATATTATATTTATTCATTTGTAGAATACTATGGATATTATGTTGAAGGTGAAAAATTATGTAATCAATTGCTAATACTGTAAATGGGTCAGTTTTTCTCATACCTACTGTTGCTGTTTGAGTAACATCACTTGATCAAGCCTTTTCTAACATTCCACACTACAAAATAAGTAATAAAAGTATGTATGATTTGTGCTGATATGGTCTTGGAATCGGCCAACACTCAAGGCTACAATGTCGATATTGTACCAGAAGTGAAAAAGTTGTTTCGGGACATTCCTACTAGTCAACAGCATAGATTGTTCATTGGAGATTTTATAGCATAGACTGGGTGTGTCAGTAGCCCCGCCCATAATCAAGGCATTTTTTTGAATTTCCCTCCTAGTGGTATGTCAGGAGAAAGCAGGGATTTAGTTACTCTTTAGACGTTTTTAGGCAAAAACAAATGATCTCGTAAAGAACCACAAGGTAAAGGAGTCAGTAGTTTAACCGCCTGATGCAGATTGCTAGTATCCAAACATGGACTCCTGTCAGGCCAAATTAAAGGAAACCAAGATCTGTGTCAGGGTTTTACACATAGGTGTCCAATATTCTAATATGAAACACATTTTCCCTTTGCATCTCGGAACATTTGTTCAAATAGGAGTAAAAACAGGTCAAACTTAATTTGTTCTTCATCATGGGTTTGTTGGTGGGGAACAGCAGCAGTAATCAGTGATCAGACAGCAGGGAAACCAGTAGAAGATTTTAATAAGGGGTTTGATTGGAGTGTCCAGACTTGTAGGCTAATGATGGATGAATGCAGAGCCTTCTAAAGCAACAGTGACATAATCAGGGAGCTGTAGGTCAGCGAGTGACAGCTGAGTGACTGTGACCAAGCTAGAGAAAGAAGCCTTTCAGCCTAAAAGCTCACCGACGCCAATCCAAGTTCATTAGCAGTCAGACTGACTACCGGGCCTGCTGCAGGCGGCTTTGAGCTACTCACACACACACACACGTGTATCAGCAGGCAGTGACACATTGAATGTCATGTATAACAAACAGCTTTTTCTTCTTAAAGTGAATCCGTTTTTGTTAGTAATGATTCAGGGCTGATTTTTTTCTCCTCCTCCTCCTTCCTGCTTGCCTTTTTAATGGCTTTGGCAAACAGTTTTATCTATAAACAATAAAAATTTGAGTTTAAACATTTTTCTCTGGTTTGGCCCTTTCACTACCAATCATCTATACACTCTCCTCTCTTTTCCTGCCATTACGCTACATTGGAGCCAAAGCCGCAGCCCTGGCCAAAGAACCTGATAGTCGTGGAACCCATGCAGCTCCCCCACCCCCCACCCCCCCACCTTGGAATGCATTTCTGCTACGCTGCACTTTTCACCATCCTACAGGGAACGGCTGCAACCCCCCAAAAACTCCACCCACACCCACCCACTCAGACATAAACACACCACTACTTGCTTTTTGAGCTATTGCCCTACAACCGTAAGCAAGACAATAGTTGGTAACACTGAGCACATATTGGATGTTTTGAAGTTGGGGTTTGGTCATTTCACAAGATCTGTTTAGTGTTCGTCAATGTTCATATAAGTATGTTCATCATCATTATACTGGATTCACTTAAAAAATATTTATTTTTGAATGCATCAAATCTCTGCTTTCTACTAAAACGACTGCTGTCAAGAGATTTAAAAAATTGAGGGATTAATTATGTATGATCTGTAATGAATTAATCTTTTTAATCTCTTTTTTAATCTCACTAAAAAATTGTTGAGAAAAACTCTTCAATGGATTTATAACAAATAAGTGGCTTCATAGCATAATGTATTGTTTTTAACAGACTTTTCAGAATTTTCAGCCACCAGGGGGAACATTGTTGCGTTGTTTTGTCAATCTTCAAATTATTAGAAAATAAAAGAAAACATCGGGTTCATACAATGTGCTGAAGTTAACACTTCAATATAACAGTAAGAGCATTCTGAGCAATAGAAGTATTGCATGTTTGCTGCTAGCGTTAGCTGTGGCTGCACTCACGACCGGGCGCTTTGCATTTATGTGCATATGTAAAAGGAAACTTGCATACAGAAACAATGACGTTAGAGATTAAAAATGAGATTAATTCGATTAAAAATATAGCGCACTAAATATGAGTGATTGATAGCAATCAACGCGATAATTTGACACCCCTAACTGAAACCATTATTCTTAACTTTGTATGAATGCATGCTTTCTAGATATGATTGCACAGCTATTCTATGTCAGTGTTCTTTTGACACCTTCCCTGATCTGTTATCAACCTGGTAGGTCACTCATTAGGTTAGGAAATCACATGTTCTGAAGTCAGTGACTCTGCATCAATTTACGTATTTCCTGCTTCCCCACTCCTCCTGGTTAAAAAATAAAAATAAATAAATAAATCTGCAGAATCAACAGACATTCACAAACTCTCAAAAAGCGGCACAAACACTCACACCCCTCTCCTCATGAATGACCACAACTGAAAAATTCCACCCCATCACACTTCTGAGATTCCCCAAAACCACAGAAACAGCAAAAGTCAGAAGTGTAAAGAGTACTGATGTATCCTACTCAAGTAAAAGTACTGTTATTTGATTGAAATTGTACTCAAGTACAAGTAACAAATACATAAAATACTCAAGTACAAGTAAAAAACAACTCAATTAAATAGTACTCAAAGTAAAAGTTACTAGTTACTTTCACACCCCATGTTTATTTTTGGTAATAAATCTTGCCACGGTTCCCTTACATACAGTAAACATCTCATGTACAAACTTAAAAAGGAAGAGATTAAATCTTGCACAATTGGAACTTAATTTATTTTCATAAAGGCATCTGTATAAAATAAAAATTTTGTCAAAATGTACAATTATTTTAAAATAAAATAACACCAATAAATTAAATTAAAATAAATAAATAAATAAATAACTTGTTGTCTGGTTGTTTATTTTTTTGGAATTTCACAATGTCGGTTGATCATTTTAAAACACCTTTATATCCCACCTGCTTTGTTACACTGATTACTAGTAGCATTTAAGATTCACTAGTTAACTAGTGAGATCATTCTTCATTTTTCTAGTGGACTTGCTCACTGGTAAAGTCAAGGAAGCTCTCACTTGTGACCTAGCTAAGATTTTGGTCCTCAAATGTTAACTAGTGAGGTAAACAATCTCATCACTAGTAAACATGTGAAAATTTGTGCCTTTCACTAGTAAGCTCGTATATAATTTTAGCCCCACTAGTTCACTAGTGCCCTTACAAATGGGTTTACTAGTCAACTAGCAGATATCTCTCTTTTACTAGTTCACTAGTAAACATGTTGGGTCCTACTAGTTACCTAGTAAGGTCAACAAAAGGTTTGCACTGGTTAACTAGTGAGGCTGTGGTCCTTTACTAGTTAACTTGTATGCATTTCAGCTTTCACTAGCAAACTAGTAACATGCAATTGTATGCACTAGTTAACTAGGGACCTTAAGTATTGATTGAATAGTTAACTTGGCAGTTCACTAGTTGTATGCTACAATGTGACAAGTTTACATGCTGAGCAGCCAAAACACTTTACTAGTTAACTAGTTGAACACAGATGTCCACTAGTATGTTGTTTTGTCCACAGCTAGTTTAGCAGTGCCACACAAAGTATTCCACTAGATTACTACTGAGGACAAAAACACTACTACTAGTTTAACTAGTGGACATTGAGGCACAAAATACATGTTACTAGTTAACTAGTAAACACCTTACGAGTCAACAAATAAGGATTTTTCCTCTCTACTAGTTTACTAGTACATTTTTCAGTGTTCTACTAGTAAACTAGTGCAGTCATAGATCTCACTGGTACAGGAAACTGAGCTTTGATATCAAAGATATCTAATATACACTCAATCGGCTTCCCATAGTGCACTGCAGTCACTTCAGCACAGTTTGTGTGATCTACTTCTCCTGCTGTGATTCATGTGCTAAGACTCCAGCACATCTGAGCCTACAAAGCAGGTACAATGATGAGTAAATGACTATTTTGAGACTATGGCATCATATAATTTACCTTGTTCCTAAAATCAGCCAATGGAAACTTGACTCAGGCATCTTTCCTGTGGCTCTGGGACCTTTTCTTTCTGACTAATGAAAACAAACAAAGGCTGAGGTTGAATATTGCAAAATGTAACTTAAGTACTTTTTGCGCTAAGGTCTTTAATTTTTCAAGTGGTTAGGAAGTGCAGTGTGTGTTACTCTGAGTAAGTTAAAATGGGACCATGATCCCACCTGTAAATGCCCCCTGATTGCTTGTGGGAACTGCTCCACTGCCCCCTAGTGGCACATACTAACAACAACCCTCTTCACACTCAAACTAACACCTGATTGGACAGTCATTTTACACTGTCTGTGATGAATGGAAGCATACATTGTTTCATTACATAGTGCTGCATGTGTGTGGGTGTGCCAGCACACACACACACACACACACACACGTATCATTAATAGATAATAGATAATGTGCTTGCAACAATAATAGATAACTTAGTCAAAGTCATGCATGCGACCGAAGCTTTCCACACCCAGACACACAATACTCTCCACATGGCCTTAGATTATTTCACAAAAGGGTAAACTCAGTTATGACCTGATTATATGTATTGGGAGTGAAGGCGTAGAAAAACGACACCTGTGACCGTGATCCCTCCCTGGGGCCAGTCATTGTGCTGTAGGTGTGGGACTGTGATGGATCGAAAACCTCAAGTCTTTTAAAAAAAAAAGTAAAACGCCAAAATGTTTTTAAAATCAATTAACCTTAAAATGATGTGCCAAATAATGACACATTTGTTGTATTCTTATAATATAAATAATACAATATTTGAAAAAAACAAAAAAACAATGTTAATCAAAATGAAGACACTAATGATAGCTTCTTCTTTATTTACTTGTATTAGTTTAGGCAGAATGTGCATTCACATGTAAAAACCAATAAAACAATTGGGAATTAAGTTTGCTTTCTAGTGTCCAGGAAACAGGTGACCAATGTGGTTTGAATAACTGAAATTGTGTTGGAGAAGGGACTAATGAAACATAAATGAGTCGCTACATTATTAGTCCATTTAAAGATGAAGATACGCTGATCAAAATTCAGATTAACCAAGATCCAGTGCAGGTTGTAGAGGAGAGTGCATTCATAATACATGACACAACACATTTTACTACGACATACGCATTAACAGTATAGTCACGTAGGCATTGCATTCAAATCTCTGTTTACTTTGATGCAGTGTTGCAGTAATGTGTGTTTAAGCTGCTTTCATGATGCAACAAACATGAATGAGAGGTCAGGTTGATGGCTGATGGTAGAAGATCGATTAGCCTTAAACACAGCTGTAATGTTTCAATCAGTGAAGATCAGGAAAACACCTGACTTCTTAAACAAACAAATTGTTTTTCAAAACTCTGTCCATGACTATGCCTCGAGTTGGTCCAGTAATGGTCAGCTGAAAGTGCCTCACTCAAAAACATATGCCTTATCTTGATCTTTTATCAACAGAGCAATAACTATATGGAATGGTCTGCCTTACTATTTGTGTTATATTGAAAGTAAACAGGAATTTAATAAGTAACTTGAATCTAATTTTAGAACGGCTGTACAGTATAGTTGAGTGGTTCTGTTTGTGTTTTCAGATTCAGAATGATTTGTATCTATTTTATTCATTTATTAATGAGGATTAATACATGTGTGCCTCAAAATAGTGAGGATGCAGGAGGCTTTCAGAAAGTACACGAGATTTATGCTTTTTTTAACCCGTTTCAACCTTATTGCCAATGTTCAGCTATTGCTAGGTTAATGCTTAGCTTATGCTAGGCTAGTGCTAATGCTAGGTTAATGCTTAGCTTATGCTAGGCTAGTGCTAATGCTAGGTTAATGCTTAGCTTATGCTAGGCTAGTGCTAATGTTAGGTTAAAGCTTAGCTTATGCTAGGCTAGTGCTAATGCTAGGTTAAAGCTTAGCTTATGCTAGGCTAGTGCTAATGCTAGGTTAATGCTTAGCTTATGCTAGGCTAGTGCTAATGCTAGGTTAGTGCTTAGCTTATGCTAGGCTAGTGCCAATTCTAGGTTAATGCTTAGCTTATGCTAGGCTAGTGCTAATGCTAGGTTAAAGCTTAGCTTATGCTAGGCTAGTGCCTGTCAGTTCAACGAATGTGCGAAACGCGTCTACATCTGGTCAGTCTATTTTACACCAGTTTGTTGTGTATTGTGTTTTGATCCATTTTTGTATATATTTCTTAAATTAACAATTAAAAGCACCACAAATCAGTCACATATTTAAATGTGGACTATTAAAATATTTTTAAAAAACGTCATATGGTTAGTTTACGTTCAAATATCACTTCCCAGGAGCTCTGTCGTAAAGGTTGCGAGTGAAGGAAGTGACGTATACGCGCATGTGTTGAAATGATCCAAAAAGATCAGGCGCGTGAAAGGATTGGGCACTGACAAGGCCAATGCTAGGCTAATGCTATTGCTAGGTAAATGCTAATGCTAGGCTGATATTAATGTTCGGTTAGTGGTATTGCTAGGTAAATGTTAATGCTAGGTTAATGCTATTGCTTGGTGAATAGTAATGCTAGGTTAGTGCTAATGTTTGATTAATGCTAATACTAGACTAATGCTAATGATGGGCTAATGCCATTACTAGGCTAATACTAATGATAGGCTAATTCCATTACTAGGCTAATGGTAGGTTAATGCTAATACTACGTTTGTGTTAATATTAAAGTTAATGCTAATGCTAGTTAATGCTAAAGTTAGCAAATGCTAGTTAATGTTAATGCTAGCTGATGCAAAAGATAGCTAATGCTAGTGTTCATGCTAAGCTAATGCAGTGCAACGTGGGCCTCACTTGCGTTTTCTTCAGAAAATGAAAATATTCTAGTTGTATTTGTAATTTGAATTATCGTAGTTAATGTGATTGTCTGTTCTGTATTTGTATTTTATTGTTGTCTCTGTGGACCCCAGGAAGACTAGCCAGTTACTAAGGTACCGGATAATGAGGATTCTTAATAAAAGCATAAAACGCACACACGCACAGGTACCACTGCTAATCCTGTACCAACCCATTTTGCCACAGACAGGTGCAGCTTTACTCTCCACTCCCTCAGACTCAGACTGTTCAGTTCACACAACTATTGTCTCTCCTACTTCTTTCCCTCCTTATCTAGTCAAACAGCCACTTTAACAGCCCTTAGCATTTCACATCTGCTCGAACCAACTCCCACAAACACAATCAAATGCTTTTTGTATCAAAGTCGATTGTCTGCCGTTGGTCTGAATAAACAGCGTTGAAAGACTTTGGCCTGTATGAGTAACGGTGAACAGTGGTTGAAGTCCTTCAGACAGACTACAAGAAACATAGAGAAAAGTTCTGGACTGATGCTTATCTAGTACAGAACAAGATAACTACAGAAACTGGGTCATTTTCAGGTGATGTGAGTCGTATCTTTCAATGTAACTTGAACGTTTGAACAGCACTGTATAGCAGCATTCGTGAAATTCCTTTGTCGACATTGGGACTTTGGAATTAACTCACAGATGCTCCAAATGATTCTGAATATGGCCACACACTCAGAGGATGCCACACACTGGACACAGACTGCTGTCAAACTTTCCCAGGTTCAGAGGGGTCCAGATGGGCAACATTCCTGAGAAAATTTAAACCTACCAGTGACATTTTTTCAGATATGGGTGGTCTGCTAGAGTCATGTGGAACAAGCAAGGATGCAAGGAAGTACCAACTGTCATCAGGCGGCAATGAGGGCGACATCAAAGGCATCTGGTGGAAAGTGACCAGTGTCCCAGTCTGGACCAGTCTGTTACCCTGGGCTTCAATTGTCCTAAAGCCTTCTGAGATCAGAGCTGCTGTGTCACAGATCCTCTTCACATCGTCCCGGAGGACAAGTACTTGGACGCTCACATTCCTGTGACCAGTCCAAGGTCACACTCTGACACCTGCTTGGCAGAACCGGCAGGGCATTAGCAACATGTGACCTGCTGACCTTCAGAGGACCGGTCTGTTCTGAGTCCTGTCTTTAAGCAGATGCCGTTATCACCCTTTCCCAAGACATAGTCAAAGAAAACAGCCACAAATCGTCATCATCATCATACGAAAACAGGTGCTCACATGTCCTTTTGTAGGGTTTTAAATCACCAGTTTCTTGACCATTTGATACGATATCGATTCTTTGGGCATCTAGAAGTCTGTCACATTTCAATTTCCTTTCAATTTGATTCAAGGGCAATATCATATACCCATTTTACACGATCAATTACATTTCACCCAAAGCTAGAAAACAATATCAAGCAATTTTGATGTTTCTGCCAATTTTGTTGTTGAGACGTTTCAGAGTAACTAAACCCCTGCTTTCTGCTGACCTACCACTAGGGGGGAAATTCAAAAATCTGCCTTGATTATGGGAGTTACTGCTGACACAGTAAAAAATGCCCACTCACAACGCACAGTAATATCTATGATCATACACTACAATCACACACACACACACAATCTCCACGTGAAGCTGCACCAAAGCACACAAAACACTACACACACTATCACTGGCGTTCCAGCCTCGATTCATTGCTCAGCAGAGACTGGAACGCTGCTTACACACCCACAGGAAGATGCACACACGCGACAAGAACGTCCACGCACACGGAGAGACAGACGGGAATACACACATGATTTGTCTGTAAATACACAGAAAGCTTGATAAACCCTCTGATTAAATTCGTGTACCCTTCGTTCTTTAGTTATTCCGTGTTAAAACCAAATCAAAATAACAAATCAACAGTGTGGATGTTTTGTTTTTCTGATTTAAAACCAAAACAGAAATACAGAAAAACCAAAAAACCAGATAAGCAGCGTTTTTCTGTTTTCTTGTTTTTTAAAAAAAACTTGTTCTGTTTGTGTGATAGTTACAGGGACATTAGAACGAGAACTGAAGTCCGCTGCACCCGTTTCCCAGGTCCTGGACCAGGTCTCCTCACACATTAGGACTGTTTAGGATTCATTTCAGCAGTTTTCTGGTCCTGCTCTTGTTTTCAATCAGTCTGTGGATGTTTTAGCTCATGAAAAGCTGCTGACATTTATGTTTTGTTTCGCGGTGTTACAGTCCAAAGAGTATCCAAATAAACTGGTGACTGACTATCGACTGTGAGGCTGGTGTGATGAACACTAGTTGCTCATCATCATTTGACACATTTGCAAAAACCAATTAGAGCTTTTTTGGCAGTAAATATTTTTATTTTGCACGTTATAAATACCACTAACAGCAGCAGTCAACACACACGGAAGTGATCATAAGAAACAAGGAGCACCAGTAGATTCATTACACCACCTCTGGTTCCACATATGTGCATGTTTTACGTAACATCCATTTTTTGGTTTTGATTTATTCATGTATTAATAATGTTTCAGTTCATCAGTAATGTGACTTATGCGTTCTGTGTGGTGAGATTAAAACACATGAAGCTCTCGTCCCAGTTTCCCCGTAAATATCCAAATATCACACAAACAGAACCAGATTTAATTTTAAAACAGAAAAACGCTGCTTGTTTGGTTTTTTGGTTTTTCCGTTTCTGGTTTTAAATTAATAAAACTAAAAACCCAACTCGTTTTTTAAATTTTCCAATTTGGTTTTGAAAAATGAAATAACCGAAGAACGAAAGGCGTATGGATTTGATGAGCACAGAATCTGCTCTTTATAGAAGCACAGGGTCAAAAACTTCTCAGCTGCAGAGATCAGTTCTTCATTAGAACTGTCAATCAATGATCACTGAGGGCTGTGATTGGAAGAAATCCTGCTCCCTCCTTTCAGCTTTTATAGGAGGGGCGGGGCCAACAGTGAAAGTTGATGACACAAGTGAATCTTAAAGAATCTGTCTCAGCCAATAGCAAAATTCACTTGTAACAGCCGGTATTCAACCCTTAGAGGCCAGTAACTCTGACATTTTACAACTAAATACGCAAAATTAAAATACTTTTACTAAAATGTGAAGAGTGGGGCAATGATTAATACACAGCACTACTTAATACCCAAATACATATGTACAGAAAAACGTGGGTTTGGGGTTAAGTTACTCTTTAAGTAAGTATCATTGTCTCCTATCCTAACAATGACCACGTTGATCGATGGTTTGAATTTCCATTAATTTAATCGGATTGTTGCCTAACCAATCGATGTATAAATCTGGATTGATGTATTGTTACTCCCCCACTTTTTTGGGATTCTTGTACATTGCAAAGGCTTCACATTCTGATTCTTTCGGCAACAGAATGTGAGTTTGGGTGGTTAACAATTCCCCCACTGAGGATGTGTCAAATTGCAACACCTTTGATTTTGCTCAAAGTACAAACTGTATGGAAAACGATACCATAAGATAATTGAGTTCAACATATCTCTCTCAGGCCAACACGGAGACGTGAATGCATGCTTTTATCACCAGTCGAATTGACTACTGTAATGGCCTGCTTTCTGGTCTTCCCAAAAAGACTATTTTAAGTTTGCAATTATTACAGAGATCAGCAGCACGTGTCCTGACAAAGACCAGGAGGCGTGAACACATTACATCTATTTTAAAATCGCTGCATTGGCTGCATGTGTTTCAGGATCGATATTAAGGTTCTCTTACTGGTTTATAAGTGTCCTAATGGTCTTGGGCCTTCTTATTTTTCAGAACTACTTTTACCATATGAGCCTTCTCAAGCCCTGAGGTCCTCCAGCGCTGGCCTTTAAATAATCCCAAAAGTCAGGACATAAACTCACAGTGCGGAGATCCTCAGGGCTGCAGAGAACGTTCATATTTTTAAGAACAGGATCAAGACCCACCTTTTCAAATGAGCTTTTAACTCATTATTTATTCATTGGATTGTTATCTTTCATGTTATTTTTTATAGTTTCAGGATTGTTGTTTTATGTTTTAGGATTACTATCCCAGTGTTTCCTCAGATGGAGCCCTCTGTACTGGGGGCTGTGGTGGTCAGTGGCTGCAGTGGTGCTGTCTGTCTCGTGGCCCTCAGTGATGGTGAATAGCTTCTGCTGTTTTGCTGGAGTGTGGGCTCTGTCTCAGCGCTCTGTACCCACGGTCTGTGTCCTGTTCCTGGTGCAGACTGCTCCTTGTGACGTCTCCTTACCTAGATCCTCTGTACCCAGCCATGTTCCATTGTCTTTATTTTAACCTGTGTGTCTGTGTGTGGTGGGCGGGGTTTGTACAGGGTGCCTGTATTTTTACCTCTGTAAAAGCACTTTGAACTGCATTTATCTATATGAAAAGTGCTTTTTTATGAATAAATATTGATTGATTGATTGATTGATTGATCTGCAACTAATGCTTGAGACCAGTGATGTGCAGTCAGGGTAGGCAAGGTAGGCAGTGCCTACCCAAGGGTGAATATAATTATAAATTATTTATTTTTCAATTTCCAATACAGTGCCTACAGTACCTATAAGTTTGAAAATGTCAGTATTTTGTGCGTTTCATAGCCTAAATGACTAAACATCGCTATTTCCTGGTACGGCAGAGACGCTGCACAGTCTCACTCCGCTGTAAGGCAGGAGGAGGCCACACCCCCTTCCAAAAGCACATTGCTGCTCTGCCTCTGGCCCCATAGCGTGTTTTTATGTGTTTGCACACGCGCAGTCAGTTACCCAAGATGAACGTAACCGTGCTATGCTAAGAGCTATACCTAGATTCACAGTGCATTAGTAAATTGATATCACGTGACCGCTGCTGTTACGTTCTCTAGCAAGTGGGCGGGATAACGCTACAGGAAGGATGACAGCGCTAGAGACGATAGAGTTTTAAAAGATGGGAGACCAACACCTGAGCTACCAGACCTTCAGCAAAGGAAAGGTCAGAAAATTGTTCGTATTTTCTACAGTGAATAGAAGGATTGGCTTTGTGGATGCTCCTCACTGAGGCTGTTCTGAGTTGTTGTGTTATTTTCTCCGTGTTTCTGTGTTTCCAACACAAACAACGGATGCGCTGCCGTATGGAGGCTATATTAAATAATTGTTTATGTTTCTTTAATGGTGTTTTACGATGTTGATTTTGTGAGATGGCTAAATACTTGTTCGTGTGGATCTTGTTGGGTTTTTTCTTTCTTATTATGAATTTTATATTTTTGATAAGCGCATTGAGATTACTTTTTTGTAAATTGCGCATTTCAAATAAAGTTGAATTGAATTGAATTAACACTTGCCAGCAGAAACATATGAAATTGTCATTGGTGTTGACATTGGTGGTCTCGATTTGCAATGCTTTGCCTACTTAACCCTAGTGCTCACGGCATGTCACTGCTTTAGACCAGATACAAATGTACAGTAGGTGCACTAGTTCACAATAATCAAAAAGATGCACTTTTATCAGGATGTTTTCTGGTCTTTCCCATGAAAATAAACTGGGTGGTAGGAGGCCGCTAAACTTAAACGAGTTTGACACTCGTGCTCTACCACTTTTAACTTTTAGATGAAATATCTGTGTTTTCGTAGGCATTGTTCGCCTTCCTATTCCAACAGACTTGGAGCTTGTACAATTGAAAAAAAGGTATCAAAGTACAGTTTGTCCTACATTTGCCAATCCATGTGGGTGGGGAAAGAGACGGTGAAGGTACTTGTAATGCAGACAACTAGAGACCAAAGAGCCACATGCGGCCCTCAGACTAATAATGTGCATCCCCAAAAATAAATGCACAAAGTTACTCCAAAAACATACAGAAAAACAAATAAAATTACACTAAAAACACAAAATGACAATGAAACTCACAAGTCATCTCCACAAATACACAGATTGACAGAAAAATATACAAACTGACAACAAAAGTATACAACAATGAGAGGAAGATAGACAAAACTACCACAAAAACACACACACACACACACACACACAAAGCCTTTGTTCCTTCCTGTGTTAATTCTTAGATCATTATTCTAAATGCTGACATGAATGGTGATAATGTGTTTCTTGGATCAGACAATCACATATTTTTGGCCCCTGCTGTGATAAAAGTCTCTCTTCTTTAATGCTTAGATCTTTGTGAAGTCCCCTGGAAGGTTTCGTAGAGGATGAAGAATGGTTCCATGTGATGTAGAAAGCCGAGCTTGTCTTTGTCCTGAATGTGATGTTGATTATTGAACATTATACATGTGTGCAGATTTCTGAAAGCCTTCTACTGTATCATAAATAGTAATGTTGCAGTTTTCATCTTTTCAGTGGTAAGGAACAACTTTTAGCTGCAGAAAACCAGAATGGTGGAGTGTTCAAGTCAACGTAGCCTCATCTCAGGAGGAGGAAACCGTCCAAGCTAGGTCACGATTCGAGCTCAATCCAACTTCCATTCAAGTATGAACCACAATCCGTTTCAGCCAAACCTGCACAACAAACCCATATTCCCTGTCTTGCCATTATACACCGAGCCAGCTTCCTTCCCTCTTTTAATCGCTGTAGAACTGACTCTCAAAACAAACATTAAAACCCAAACTTTTCTCATCAAGGAGCTAGTGGGTTTTTGGTTAAATTCCTGCTAGATTTTGTGTTTAACATTGTCTCAAAACATTTTCCACCTCGTGCTTCAACATGAAATATTTCAGAAAACTGTGTTTGTGAATTTCAAAGGCCTAACTGCCTCATCGAATAATAATCTCTTTTTTTTTTTTTGCAAACTATTCTCATTCAAATGTTTTACTGTTTATTAGCTGTTAATATTTTAATGAAGATGTGAGGGGTTCATTGAGGTAGAAAAGCTTTCAAGCTGGAGGCAATGCCAAAATCCTACATCTTTGATGTGGTTCATTAACAACGTTTTAGTTGTGGTGGTATAAAAAAAACCTAAAACTCCACTGTGATGAGCATGTATTTGCTCTCTGAAATGTAACGTCAGCCACGAGTCCAAAGTTGGAAACTTCATTCTTCATGATAACAAAAGAAAATGTAATCTAGCCACATTGTCGTCAGTCTCAAACCGTTGAACAAGTGCTATCATCAGAACAGGCCCAGAAGTCTGTGCTTTGGTGTTTTGTTCCAATGAAAAGAAGCTTTGAGTCACAAAAGCTTTTGTTACACTAAGGCAACAAATCTATTTTTATTTCTTCAGATTAAATTTGGGTCATCGCTAGATTACCTTAAACATGATGACGACTTGGTCAGATTAGTTTCATTAGTCTAGACCTGTTGAGCTTTGCTCCTTGTGAACCCATTGAAGTAAAGGAAATAGAAAAATGAGGTCAGTGATGAACTCACAGACAATGAGACAGACTTGCTTACTCATTCACACAAGTCACTTTACCGCCACTCTTTATGAAAGCCCCAAACCTGCAATTCCAGTTTCAACAATTTTTTTAACCCTGACTAAAAAAATAATCCTACACTGTGTGTACGTGACTGGCTGCTCATGTGATTGACAGGTCAGAACAGCGCCAAAGTAAACAATAAAAGAATCGTTGTGAGCGTTAATGAAAGGCTGAAGGGTGTGCGTTTGTGTGTTTACAGACCATATCAATCACCGAGCTGAAGCGTGCTAGCCAACTGAGGTGGAAAGCAGCTCAGCAGAGACAAAAGCGAGGCCCTCAGGTGGAGTTCCCCTTGTTACATCACAATAGCTGTGAACTCACCGTGCCGTCTGGCCACTGGCTCACAGCCCGTTCGGAAGCTGGCACTGATTTAAAGAGAGAGAAATAACACCACATGATCAACCAACAGGTCACACCATACTTCAATTTATTTTTACCTCTTGTGAACTCAGGGATTTAGTGGCATTTACAAAAAGTCAGCACTGACGGAATACAATGTCGGACATGATAAACATTGCTATAATGTCTATTTCCACAATCTAACAAATAACTTTTTAAGTTGGAGGAGCTGATTGCAAGTTTGCGACACTTTTAAACAAAAATCGTATGACTGTATCTGTATGAGGAATTTGTAACCTCATTGCAAAATTAAATACCAAAAGCTTTTCACATACTTTTATTAAATTATTTTTCATAACACACCTGCAGTGCCCTAAAGAGCCACCAGGGCATAACTGCTAATTTGAAAAAAAAGAAGAAAAAAAAAATCCTAAAATATGTTTATCCAAAAATTCAATGTAGGCTTTAAGCTGCTATCCGGAGTTTCTGAGAAAAACCTCAGTGTCCCGCCCTAAACAGCCTCATTTCCTCCCACTGCCTCTCCCAATCTACCAGAAGCCACGCCTCTAGTTTTCTGCACGCGCATCGCAGAACATAACAAGGTCACATTGATATATGTCTATGAGTCAGGTAAGAGCAAAAATCATATTTACCTGTTTGCTGTTGTGATGTACGGCCTTGTTTCCGTGCACAGTTCCGCGTTCACTTTGATTGACAGTCTCAAAAATAGGAAGTCGAAGCCTATTGGTTGGGCGATCACGGCGCTTGTTTCCATTTGTATAGGGGTCTATAGGACGAAGGAGGGACTTATATACATTAATGTATATGAATGACCACCGGCAGTAGACCATAGTAAACGAATAGTTAGGTATTTTTTCGCATTTCAAAAGAATGATACATAAACAGATTTCTCAGAAACTCTGGATATCAGCTTTAATGTTAGGATTTAACAATGTATACTTCATGAGAAGGCAATAGAGATCGCAGAATAGCCGGATAGCGGCACAGCCTTCAATGGACACATGAGGGAAAATCCCAATAATGTGAGAAAAAAATATGTAGCTTTTCCGCTCAGCATACAAAAATCTAAATGTAGTGTGCATTTAGATGGAGGGGAAGCAGTGGTGGACTGGCCATCTGGCATATTGGGCATTGTCCCGGTGGGCCGTCAATCCAAAGTGGGCCGGTTCGGTCCGCTACGTTTTTTTTTTTTTTTTTTTTTTGACAAGTGAGTGGAGGCAGACATGGTAACAGGGGCCAAAAATGGTTCAAAAGGGGCAAAAAAAAGAGTGAAAAGTGACTAAAATGGGCCAAAAGCAGTCAATTGTGGCCAAAAAATGGGCAAATAAAGATGAACCAGGTGGTATGTAATGGAAAAAGATAGCTTAAATGGGCAAAATGTGGCAAACAATAGTGAAAAAGGGCAAAATGTGGCTAACAACAGAGAAAAAAAAGGCCAAATGTAGGGAAATAAGGAAACAAGTGGTAATTATTGGGCAAAAATTAGCTTATTTGGATGATATGTCGCCGAAAAAATTAAAGAAAAGACAAAAATTGGATAAAAGTGTCCAAAGGGTTAGGGTTAGGGTTTTGAAAAGGGGCAAAAATAGGACAAAGGAAATAGGTAGAAAGAGGTTCAAAAGTTTCCACCTTTTAAGGTTTTCTGGGGGAATAATAATACAAATGAAGCGATAAAAAGCCACATGTTGACCATTACCGACTTAATAACAGCTTCTACATGGTGTCCTCTGATAATGTAGTGAACTGGTCTGGACAGAAAAGGCCAGGGCTGAATTTTTGTCCCAGTCCACCCCTGAGGGGAAGTGATGTCTGTTTTTAAAAAACAAACAAACTAATAATTAGTGAGTAAGAACCGGTTACTAATCCTAATTGTGGCTGAGTTTCAGGTGATTATAAAACACGTTATGTTCTTTTAATCCCTAAAATCATAACACAATACTTTACTACTGCAAAATATTGAAAATATTGTTTTCCTGTTTCTTGCTGGTTCTTTCTTTCTTGCTTACTATGGAACATATAGATGAGATGACTTTGTCGTAAATTACTGTGACAACTACTTTTGTAGAAGAAAATGTCCTCAAGTCCTAGACGACTGCATTCTGAGTTATATGAATGAGAGAAGGACTTGTGTCTACTCCAACAGCAAACAGAAGTGGCTCCAACACAATTCACAATCGCTTTAAAGCATGTCAAAGTAAAAACATTATTATCGGTGGCGTGTCATTTTGAACCACAGGAATTTTCTATCTTGTATTTTTGTAGATCTATCTGCTAAGGAAATCTAATGTGTTGATCTATAATTTAAAGACTACAGCTGATTTATGCATCCTTTTCTTGTGGCCTGGTGTATTTCTTAGTTGTGCATTACCAGTAAGCAGAACCAGTTTGAGAGCTTCCCTCGGCCACTTGTCATCTTAATTACACCTGACAGTGGAAACCTCTCCCATCACTTGAAATGGTTCCTATCGAACAGCTTGTGCTGCAGCCAACTGCAAGCAATCACTCAACCACCTTCTCACCTTCCATGAAACCCACACTTTGGGGCACAGGGCGTGCAGGTCCTGGTCTACAGAGGGGCCATTCTACCACCAGATGCTAGCGTGCAAAGCTGCAAGCAGAGGATTATTTTCATAATGACAAGACAGATTTGTAGAAAGGGAGAGTGTTGTATAAAGTAGACATGATGTAAAATAACTTAACTGCATCATAAAGTTGAGTGGTAAGAGGCGGGAGACTGGCCAGGGGGAAGGGGGCGGGAAGGAAGGAGAAGTTCGCAAGGGGAGAGCAAATGATGAAGACCACAGTCGGACTACACAAACCACTGAGCTCTGCGCCAAAATCAACAGCCGCAAAGCCTGCAGATGCTGTTTTCTTTTGCTGCTAAATTACCATTTTTTTTGTTGCTTGACCCCTGTGACTGCAGCTAAACATGTCCCATTATCCAAGTCCCACCCTTCACTGTAATGCTCCCCACTACGCATGATTAGATGCTTTCATGTCAAATGGCTAAAAGGCTCATAACTACACTTTGAAAGTGATTATTGAACTAACAAAGTCTCTTCTTAAGTCCAGAGGAAAAACTTGACTTTTATAGTATGGCTATACAAAGGGTGGTCAGGGTGAAGCTAAATATAGAGTGCATTTAAAAATGTGTTGTTGTTTTATTCTTCACTAGCAAAAATGTTGAATTTAACGAGTAACTACACCCCAAGACTTTGGCGCACATGTGTCTAGGCTGGAAATTCAAAAAATGCCTTGATCATGGGCGGGCGACACTTCATCTCCAAAGAACAATCTATGCTATGCTAACTAGCTACTCAATATTCACTATATCTCTCTATTCTCAAATCTCTAAATCCACCCTACTTAACACAGATTGCAGAATCCACAGGTGGTAGTTTTTATAGGAGGGGCGGGGCTAAGAGGGAGGTAAGAAGTCACCAAAACATCTCAAACCACCAATCTCAGCCAATGGCTAAATTTGATTAGAATAGCCAGAATTCAACCCATAAAGGGCAGTCAGTTGGACAATAATCAATGAACGACATTACTTTAAACCCAAATAAATTGGTTTTCAGCAGAAGAAGGGTGGATTTGGGGTTTAGTTACTGTTTAATGAATGAATGAAAATGAGTAACTGTATGACCAATGGATGACTGTAGCTAATTCTGATACTAGCTTGATGATACACAAATACACCTGTTGACAAATCATTGAAAATCCTGCAACATTTCACCCCTTTTATGTGATCAAAACATTAGAGATAAGGATGAGCATGGGTGATAGATTTTTAAGTTGGTTATCATTCAAAACAAAACCAGTTCTATGACTCAGTCTCCAACCAGTTATGAGTCCCGTAAGAGTCTACTTAAATGACGCATTACACCCTGCAGCCTTACAAGATACACCATGTCTATCAAATCGCCGTGTGATGAGTTATTGCAACGAAATGTCTATCTTGGCTCAAAGCCATCTACAGTACAGGTTTCCTATTCATGCCTTCATCACTACAAGAGGACCAATAACAAACTCACAGGTGGTTCTCCGCAGAAGTCACAGGGTTACCCACCGCTTAACGCTACACCTTAGAAATATCAGCTGTCAGTCCACACACCAAAGCAGCTCTATAAATAAACGCTGGCTGGGACCTCACCGTCGTCGCTTTGGCCAACTTCAGAGTGAGGTGGGGTTACTAAGTGGTGGAGTCGCAGGGAGGGGGCGCACCACAAAATTGACCCGGGCCGGAAATCAAGCTGTTTTCTTTGAATCTCAAATGAGGGGGATTTTCTGGACGAAGTCAATGATAGAAAAAATAAAAACTATGAAAGTCCAGCAGATTTTACAATCAGACGTCATTTTCAGAACACCTGCACAAACACGGCTAACACTGTAGCTGCCTGTAGCCCAGGCATGGCAGCCACCCCTAATGGTTCATATATACACACGTCTGCTCAGAGTTAACTGAAAACTTACATTATCCATTAAAACTCGGAGAATAGGGCTTTACATATTTATAAGTGAAGTGAAAAAGACTAGTGAGAATTACAAAACATTTTTGATTGTTAAAAAAGATATAAAGATTATGACTGAGTGAGGATGAACAGCAACCTTAGGATTGTTTTCTGTCTTCTTTATTATTGCTATAGAATATAATTTTATCAACCAGCGCACCGCAGCTATCTTCTGGTGTTTTTGTAAGTTTACCTGTTATTGGTTGATTGTCAAAACTAAATTGCATTTTTTCCCCCTTCAAAACGATAGACCATTGCGACTGACGTCACAGCACATTGAACCGGCGCCATCTTGGAAGATGACGGCCCTATATGGATGCACCTGCGTGGGTGTGTTTTTAATCATTGAAAGCAGCCCATGTGCTAAACGATTGTTGAAGGTCGTTTCCGGTTGGCCTCAATATGTCGGAGGCCACGGATTATGTGGACACAGAAGCTGAGAGAAGTCGGCACAAGGAGAAACTGGGTCTGATCGGTGGGAATGACACCTACAACGCTCCTGTTGACAAATGGAATGAAGATGTCTCTCATTTCCCAGGAGTGACTAACCCTGACATTGTGAACTACCTCATCTTTACATCTAGCTCATACACAATGGACCACATGAAAACTTTCAAGGGACTGGAAGCTTACAACCAGTTTGTGTGTGGCTGGATTTGTGAAGTAGCTGCTTTTATTCACAATGGACTCCATGTGGTTAAATCCGGGGTAAGTATGCAAATTTTTCATAATTCATCTGTAATAATAGTGTGCAATGCTGGTTTTTCAGAATCTGAGCTATTTTATTGATGACCTAAATGTGTGTGAAAAATAGATCTTCACACTTGGATCAATGCAAGTAAAACAATTTAATTTCCCAAGCTTTCGGTCAAAGGACCTTCATCTGCGTAACAAACAACATGGCTACAATGAACAGGCTTATTTAATACAGGCAATCAGTCACACCTTTGCTACACCGCTCAGCAGATCAGCAGATCCTGTACTGGTAGGCTTGTTGTTTTCAGGTCAGCCCTGCATAGGGCAGCTAGCTAGGCCTTCCTTGTTTCACGAGAAAGTGCCTCAGTTTTTGGTATCTTGAAGAAAGGCTTGTGTACTCCAGCTCCAGCCGTGTCAGAACCCATGTCACATGACCTGTGAGGTCATGTGACATGGGTCTATTGGAACAGTGAACATTGCTGTTAATTTATATAATACAGGTTGCTATATTAATAATACTTACGCCAAGGGGTTATACTGATTCTGAGCGGTTTTACTAACGCCGAGCGGTAATTGTGAGACTAAGGGGTTATACTGACACTGAGGGGTTCAGCTTATGCATCCTAACTTGTATTTTCTTTTAGAAATGCAGTTTGTCTTGTTATAGTTAGGGCTTGAGCACCAGAAGTGGTGCAAAAGCCCTATTGTTCCCATAAGGATTTTTCTTCTTATTATCATTATTCTTTAACCGCCACTTTACTTGGATTTGTGAGGTCCTTCCCGGGGTGCAATTTCATTAAATTTGGCAGGACGGTATAGTTTGGTGAAAAATGGAACTTGTAGTTTTTTGATGAAATTTCAGGACTTGTTAGGGCCACATGAAGATTGTAAATTTTCACTGGTTTGAACTAGCAGGATGGCATATGTCACAGAACATGACATACATGATCACATGACCACTTCTCTCCGAGAAAACATGGCGCAGTACATATAGACAGAAGAGGAGATCGGGACATTTCTTAGCATTATACTTAATGGTCCAGCATTATGCTTTTTTTCATTCATCTCCATTTGTTCTAAGTACCCCAACAACATAGTGTATAAGGTTTATTTTCCCAAACTCGCCTGTTTTCTGGAGTTTTACTGGGGGTTTCCATTGGATCTCCGCTGCGCCACGGCACCGATACGGTTTTTCTCCGCTGTCCGCCATCCGGGATTCCACACCGGTTGCGTTTTGAGTGCGCCACAGTGCAATCCGGTCTCCTCTTCATCTCTACTAACTACAGGAATAGTGCATTTAATGTGATAATCATTTGTTTTGTCCAACCGCTACTTCGCATTGTGTCACAAACACGTCAGATCAAGTCAAAGGTGATATGAGGCGATATAACGGATACTAAAAATGGAACTGCTCCCTGGCGCTACTCCGTTGTTGCCCACTGTTCCTCAGGGAGGTTTTAAATGCAGAGAACACATTTTGTGTATGTAGCTTTACATAATAAAGTATAATGTATATTCTATATTAAAACACAGTGTTTGTTTTAGCTGTGAGGAGAGAGAGGAGCTCACATTCTTATAGGGTAGGAGGAGCCAGGTATGTCAGGAGGAGGAGTTTCTGTTTTAATTTTTAATGGAAATCCAGCTACTGTTTAATTATTTTATAAATATTCAGTGTTAAGTGAGCTTCTAATGTAATTTCAGAAATCAAATCAATGCTTATAACTTATAACTAATTAAAGGTTCAATCCCTTCCTCTAAATTGTCAATAGAAGTTCAAGTAGGCTATCCAGTGTCAGGTACTTTAAGTGCTTGGCTGCCTTTAAAATATACCATCAACACAGCTGTAGCAAAACACACATCCAAGTTATTTTTGTATCAAAAGGTTCCTCAGGTGTTGCTACACCTGATGAAAAAAAAGCAAGCCTTGGGTGTAAAATGCCAACAAGCCGACAGGAGTGAACAGAAAACAGAGCCTCAGACATACATACACTCAGTCACTCAAGCTAATGGCATCCTGGAGTTCCTCAGGAGGCCCGTGTTAGGCCATCACCACTACTGCCGGTGACTTGGAAGCTCTGCACGGAAAACACACACATGCACACACACACACCCCTCTTCAGGCGAGTCATGCTCCTACAGTTGGAAAACATGACGAGCGGATAGTGGTCAGTGATCCTTATGCAATCCAGAACCCAGATCAAGCACAGGACAAGTAGACCTAGTGCTGTTAGATAATTATCTAGCCCTGTTTGAATGATTAAATATTATTCATGCAGGTAAAAACCCAAAGTGTTTGCCCATCCTTATGTGTAATCAGTGTAAACACATAGACAACAGTTGGGTTATAATGCTGAGATGGCAGTTTTCTTTTTGGCGTTTGATCAGGACCTTCCTTACACACAGAGCAAGTTTGAGCGGGAAGTCTGTGCAAATAAAAGGCAATCATAAAAACAGGTCCAAGTCTGAGGTAGAATGCAGAACTCATTAATACTTATTAATGTTCATTTGCACACGAATATAGCCTCTAATCATTTGTACACACACACACACACACACACACACACACACACACACACACACACACACACACACACACCCACACAAACATTCCATCCTCCCGACAAAGGTTTAAACAAAGATTATTGGCTGGATATTTTTTTTTTTTTTTTTTCATCATTATGCTGGATGCTCAAAATATTATCCTTATATGACCCAACTTAAAAAACAAACATCATCCCCCAAAATAACCTTTTATACAAAATAAAATAATTAAGTGTGACTGGCTCTTTAATGTTCATATGTTTCTAAATTTTAAATAAAAAAAGCCAACTGGCATTATTCAGTCCTTAAAACATGAGCCAACAGATACTTGAAGCTAGACAAAGAGTTATCTGTCAATGCATTCATTAATCAACCCATTTTAGGGAGATTATTGAGTCCCTAATGTCATATTTAGTTGGGAATACTGGAATTTAAACAAAGCCATTTCTACTGAGCCAGCTTCTCCAGTTGGATCCCATTAAAACCAAACTATGATGGCATTTGAACACGCTAAATACAAGGATACCCACTTCAAAGTCAGAACCAATCGGCCCTGGGCTCCGCTACAGTGTGGTGTGTGTTTAAAGCTTAGCAGACACAAGTTAACACATGCTGAGACGCAACACAAACTGGGGGCCTTTGGACTGAAGGGAGGCTGGCATCAGATATATGTTGGACAAATACAACCTTTTGATGAGTGCCAAAAAGCCCTGCTTTAAAAAGACCAAAGAAGACAAAGCTTGGGTCGAGATTAGGCAAGAAGGAAAGCATGTGAAAACATTTACAATACTAAAAACATGTGTAGCAAACAGAAAAACATTGTGCGCTTCTGCAGCCACATCATTGGACCACATTACAGCATTATCCATTTTAATACCTGCTGCTAACTTCTCTCTTCCAAACAGTTATGACCCGAAGACCATAACAAAATCATGCAAGTGTTTGTATACCTTGAGAAAAACACACAGGGAGATCATGCACATTCCTCTCTGAAGTTATAAACCTATGACTCCTAGAAGGAGAATCACCCATGCCACAGCCTCTCTGAATAACCCGCCTGTGATTTAAACCATGCTGTTAATGGGCAGATCATGAACATTATTGACATTACCAGTACTAGCCAAAATGTAAACTATGACCCAGATGAGCAGCAGAAGGCCTGCAGATCCAAGCTTGAGTTCAACTAAACAACCCACCAACTTACCAACCAACCTACCAACTACCCAACAAACAAACCAACCAAACATCAACTAAAGCAAACTAATAAACAACCAACTAAATAACCAAGCAACCTACCAACAACCAACCAACCACCAAAGCAACCCACTAACCAATCAACCAAACAACAACCCAAACAACTAACCAACCGCTAAAGGAACCCACTAACTTACCATCCAACCTATCACACAACCAAACAACAGCCCAAACCACAAAACAACCCATTAACCAACCTACCAACTACCCAACTAACAAACGAACCAAACATCAACCAAAACAAACAAACAAATAACTAAATAACCAAGCAACCTACCAATAACCAACCAACCACCAAACAAACCAACTAACCAACCAATCAACCAAACAACAACCCAAAGAGCCAAAAAAACAACCAACCACCAAAGGAACCAATAACTAACCAACCAACCAAAAAAACAACATATCACACAACCAAACAACCCACTAACCAACCAATCTACCAACCACACAACCAACCAACCAAACAACAGCCCAAAGCACCAAACAACCCACCAACCAACCTACCAACTACCCAACCAAACAACAACAACCTAAACTGCCAAATAACCAAGTGCCTAACCAACCCACAAACCTACCAACCAATCATTTTGAAAGAAACAGGAAGTAAAAACCAGTACCATGATGAACCCAGTAAAAAAGTACTCTAAAAAGAATTGTTTTTCTTCTTCTTGACATCAGATAGTAAAGGAAGTTTAAATTAGAGGGGCCAAAATTTGCCTGTTATCTGGTTGAGAGCAGATTACTGAAAAGAGTTTGTGGTGCAAACAAAGAGAGCTGGGATACGAAAAGCAGTTTCAGCATTTCGGCATTTAGTTGCTATGCTCCAAAAAAGTGGAACAAACTGCCAGCAGACAGAACTGAAGTCAGCATCCAATGTGAACATTTTTAAATCAAAGTTAAAGGCACTTTTTTTTCTCTACTGCGTTTGATTGAGAGAGAGATTTTTGGTCATGTTGTTGATGTAATGTGTTTGTTGATGATTTTAAATGATGTTCTTAGAAATTTTAAGCTGTTGAATGTTTTCTGTTGCACTTTTTGATCATGTAAAGCACATTGAGTTGCCTTGTGTATGAAATACTCTATACAAATACATACATTACTATACATTTCCCTTGCCTTGCCTTGCCTAACTAACCGAGCAACCACACAACCAAACAACCCAAACACCCTAACAACCAACCAACCAACCACAAAAGGAACCCACTAACTAACCAACCAATCTTCCACACAACCAACCAACCAACCCACACACCGGCCAACCAATCATTTTTGATAGAAAAAGTAAGTAAAACCAGTAGCATGACTAACCCGGTAAAAAACACCCTAAAATAAGTGTTTTTCTTCTTCTTGAATAAAGGAGGTTTGAATGAGAGTGGCCAAAATTTGCCTGTTTTCTGGTTGAGAGCAGATTGCTGAAAAAAGTTTGTGGTGCAAACAAAGAGAGTTGGGATATGGAAAGCAGTTTGAGCAGCAGGGCAGGGCGCTGTAACATTTCTTATTAGCAGTTTCTGTTTTGACCTCAGGCTCTGATCCGTTGTGCTTAAATGCTGCTCAGTTACGAAAGCACTTTTTCTAAAGAGCTCTGCCCTGATGTGTTGCATAAAGTCGATAGCCTGCAACAAGTTTGCAACACAGCTTTGTGGCTGGGAGGTTGTTTATGTTGCGTGAGCCTGCAGAAATTTCCCTGGATTAAAGTTGAGCATGTTGTTTTTTTTTTTCAATAATCCTTCATATTGGGTAATAGCATGTCAGATTTGTGTAATTGAATCACCTAATAAAACAAACTCTAATCCTTTATAATATTTCATTTGAAATAAGTACAGTATGTAAAGCAGCTTGGGAGCGCACAGTTTTCTCTTGTTATGCAAAGCGACGAGGCTGATAAGCAGGGACTGTTAACAGGTTTGTTTTTCTCTAAAACTCCACAGCTGGCCACAGGTTCAAACTGTCAACATCAAATAAGCCCAACCCTGCTGCCCGTTGAGGCTTTGCATGGGACCTCTGCCAGCAATGAGGTCTAATTAAACTAAGTGCTAGGTTCACAGATAAGCATGAGGGCTGTGCTCAATCTGGATGCTTCTCATTCATGGCATGTCATCCTGTCACACTGTGAAGCTCAACTCCATCCAGGTGTCTAGTTTCACATGCCTTAGGACAGGAAGTAAATATCAGGTAGTCATTGTTTGAACTTAGAGAGCTCACATGGTACAAGAGCAGTATTTTTCTGCTGATGATTCAGTTACTAGTGATGCTTAATAGTGATATAAATGGCTAATGTGTGCCAGGTGAATGACATTGGATACATTATTTAAGACCTTTGAGAAAAGGCCCACAAATACATTTTCTAAATATTAGAAATAAAAAAATAATTGTATTTATCCCTCTATCTTTTCTACTTCCTGAACCACTATCTAACTCGCCTGCAGTGTTCATTTTGGCAGCAAATTTCAATTTGAATGAAACTTACCTTTAGTCCAAAAATGGTCATTAAAACTCTTTCAGTTATAGTCTAATTTTAGACAACTAAATGACATCCAGCATTATATTATACAGTATAAGAGTTTATGCCGTCAAAAAACTGTTGCACGGAGTGCTGCATGGGTTTCTTGTGTTAGAAAGTTGCCTCCTTGGTGCTCCTCAGTTTGGGGATCCAACTTTCAAAAAGATCTGAGGCACTCTGAGAGACTTTATTCCATGAGGGCTATTTAATCATAAAAAAACATGCCAACATGTTTCAGCCTAACTGCTCATGGAACAAAGGCTTTTTAACTCTAAGAGTTTATGCATTTAAAAAAAATAAAAGCATTCAATTAGCATTGATCAACCTGATATGGGATGATATTATTGTTTGTAAATACACACAGACACGTTTATTGTGAAATGCGTAAGAAGATCACGTGAGTTCTGATTGGATTTTTTTCCCATGTGACAAAATTATAGTTTGGTTTTTCATTAGTTAGTGAAAATATCAATGTGTTTTAGTCACAGTCTAGTTATTGTCACTTAAATGATTGTAATAGATGAAAAGTATGACACAATCAAAGTGTTAACAAAGTTAACACTGCTTGCTAGAGCCTAACCTAATATACAATTCTAAAGATGATGGGGTATGAACTCGTTGGCTGCTGTAGATTCATAAATATTTAACAGAGGACAAGGTCAGAAATGTTTGATAAATAAACAGTTGACAGTTTTCTTTTCATTTTGTGTTCAGTTACTCTCCTTTTGTGCATTTGTGCTGTTTCTTGTGTATTTTTTTTAACATTTTTTGTGTATTTATTTATCATTTGGTGTGTTTACTTTGGGGGCCAATCAAAATTAGATCGAGGGCCCGTCTGGTCGCTAGTTGCCCATAACTGGTGTTGCATTTAACTCTAAACAGTTTAGGCAATAAATGTGTGTGTGTGTGTGTGTGTGTGTGTGCGTGCGTGCGTGTGGGGGGTGGATCTATTCTAAACTCATGCACACCAGTCCATCACACGTGTACCTGCCTGCCTAACTTACCTAATTAAAGTAGCCAGGTGTAATGGCAGGTGTGGCGTTAGTAAAGCTACAGTGGTCCGGCACGCTTCACTTCACCCACGAACACGTATCCTGCGCCTGCGCTTCTGCACGTCTGATCTACATTTTCCATAGACTTAGAATGGGTACACGGGCACAATGCACAAGTCACGTCCGCATGTGTGTTTGCAGACGTTTTAACGTGTTAACATGTTTGCAGACGCTCTAATGTGCATACACATTAAAGTGTAAGCACACCTACACCATACCTGGATGTGCACCTAACAAACAAAAATAGATCAGTCACACGTAGACGCAGGTGTCGAGTGATTGCTATAGCAATCAGGTGCATGGGGGGGTGGATCGCTTTTAAATGAATGTGCACCAGTCTAACGCATACGTACCTGCCAACCTTGAACTAAACTTACCTAATTTAAGTTCTTAGGTGTAGTGGCAGGTGTGGCGTGAGTGAAGCTATAGCGATCAGGTGAGCTTCACTATGTAGCACCGTCTGCGTGACATGTAAACACGCGTGCATGTATGTAAGTGTGTGTGAGTGTTGAGTGTTGTATCCTGTCCAATCGCCGGCACGCGTAAGCGCCTCATATTTTGTGTTTACATGTCACATAGACGGTGCTACATAAGTGAAGGTCCCCTGATCGCTACAGCTTCACTCACGCCACACCTGCGTCTACGTGTGACTGATATATTTATGTTTGTTAGGTGCACATCCAGGTGTGGCGTAGGTGTGCATGCCGACGTGTTAACACGTGCAAGCACACATGCGGACGTGACTTGTGCATTGTGCCCGTGTACCCATTCTAAGGCTATGGAAAATGTAGACCAGACGTGCAGGCGCAGGATACGCGTTCGTTTACGCGTTCGTTGGACTGGTGCGCATGAATTCAGAAAGGATCCACCCCCCATACAGGTGCGCTTCACTATCAATCACCGTCTACGTGACATGTAAACACATAAAAATATATTAGGCGTGCAGGCGTGTACACACGTGCAGGTATGTAAGTGCGTATGTGTGTTGAGTGTATAACGGACCACCATTTAGTCCAGATACAGTCTGTCTCACGACACCCGTCCATAGAGTGGTAGTGACTGTAGTGTTACGCTCTGAGACAGATCGTTGCTGTGATTGGACAGGATACAACACTCAACACTCACACACACTTACTGACGTGCACACGTGTACACACCTCCACGCGTAGGCGCCTAATATTTTACAAGTATTTACATGTTACGCAGACAATGATCGAGAGTGAAGGTCACCTGATCGCTATAGCTTCAGTCAGGCCACACCTGCATCTACACCAAACTACTTAAATTAGGTAAGTTTAGTGAAAGTTTGGCAGGCAGATACACTTGTGACGGACTGGTGCGCATGAATATAGAAGCGATCCACCCCCCACACCCATACTCAACACTCGCACAAGCATGACCTGCACGCCATACACGCCTGCACTCCCAGCAATTTATTTCAAAGTGTTTACATGTCACGCAGACAGTGCTCGATAGTGAAGCGCGCCTGACCACTGTAGCTTCACTCACGCCACACCTGCTTCTATGTGTGACAAATATGTTTATGTTTGTCAATCCAGGTGTGGCGTATGTGTGCATACACTTTAAAGTGTGGCATAGGTGTGGCGTCTGCAAACGTGTTAACGTCTTAAGGCACATCAAACACACATGCGGACGTGACTTGTGCATTGTGCCCGTGTACCCATTGTAAGGCTATGGAAAATGTAGATGTCGTGTCAGATGTGCAGGCGCAGGGTACGCGTTCAATGGACTGGTGCGCATGAATTTAGAATGGATCCACCCTCCATACGTCTTTTAATTATCTGTTCTCTTTGTGGGTCACGGCATTTAGCCAAAAACATGAACTAAACCAGGGGTCTGCAACCTGCAGCTCTGGAGCCACATGTGGCTCTTTGACTCTTTTGCAATGGCTCCTTGTAGAGTTTAAAAAAATATGGTATTGATGATTAATGACAATAACTTAAAATAAAATTATGATAAAAGAATTGGTTACCCATCCATCCATTTTCATACCCACTTATTCCCGTTTTATCAGGGTCGCGGGGGTCTGCCGGTGCCAATCTCCGGCTCTCATAGTGCGCTGGGCGGGGGTACACCCTGGACAGGGCGCCAGTCCATCACAGGGCAACACAGACACAGACAACCATTCACTCCCTCATTCACTCCCATGGGCAATTTAGAGACTCCAATCAACCTTACAGTCATGTTTTTGGATTGTGGGAGGAAGCCGGAGTACCCGGAGGAAACCCACGCAGCACGGGGAGAACATGCAAACTCCACACAGAAAGGACCCAAATGTCCACCCCAGGGCTTAAACCCAGGACCTTCTTGCTGTGAGGCGGACGTGCTAACCACTAAGCCACCGTGCGCCCACCGTGCAACAACACATCATCAGTAGGGTAAAACTAACCTAATTGGTTACCCTAAAAATGAATCACATTGTGCAATAACTTTGCCACCTTCCAACTTCACCTCCTGCAACATCTACAGATCATCAACTTTCCTGCACCTGTGGCTAACCTTAAGTTTTAAATCCCTGGTAAATAACTAACCCAACAAAAACACTATTTTGAAAGAAAATAGAGATTTTAATTGTGTGGGAAAAGATTTATTTAATTGCCAACATGTCGGCTTAATGAATGCATGTTTGATTTGTTGCAAGAAATTAGCTATTAGCATGTGTTGACCGACATGATCTCTCTCATGTTATCAAATTCAAGTTGTTTTTTTGTAGCCCTTCAAATCCATTAACTCATACAAGTATTTGATATTATTTTAACTGTATAGAATAATAACACTGTACTGTCTTTATTGATTATATATATGTTTTTTTTTTTGGCTCCAGGAGGACTTTAATCCAGGCGAGATTAGGCAAAATGGCTCTTTTGAGAGTAAAGGTTGCAGACCCCTGAACTAAACCATTGGTTCTTTTTTGATTGTTTTTTTATGAATTTATTTTTTTATCTGAGCTTTGTGATCATTCTTAGTTCTGTCTTCAGGGAGATGAACAATCTATAGTGTCACTTACTTTAATATTCAGATATGTGGAAACAATTGCAATTGCTGATTTAGTCGCTAATGTTTAAAGTCTTTGGGACGTCTCTCCAAGTCAATGTGAATTCTTTCGTGCTATGGTTGGCCTCCAGACGCATACGTGTGTCATTATACACAGTGAAAATCAAAGTCAAAGTGAAAGTTCTTGGGTTTAACTTGAACGACATGTTGGTTTCTTGCATAGCATGAATTTACATCAGGCAAAAAAAGCAAAGAAAGTGTGGAAAACAGGTCGTCCAAAAAGCCAAACTGTGAAGCTTTAATTTCCCTCAACAACCTGTTTGATGTTTGAGTTGATTCCAACAGACTCGTTTGGTTTCACTTCATCCACACGTGTGCAGAAATAAGCTGCAGTGAGGTCGAGAAACAGAAGAAGCAGAAGGGATCAACGAGCCATTATCCGTTTCCCGCTGGTCCAACCCTGACAGCAGGAAGGCCTGAATGCCAAGCAACCGAAAAGAGAGGAAAAAGTAAGTAAGTGGCTGAGTTTTCCAGCAGGATGGGAGCAGAACGAGCCAGCGATGTAAAGGCTTCAATGAGCTTCTGCACAGGCCTGACGCACTCACTCATTCACACGTCAGGCAAAGTTTCCCCTCAATGGGGAGCTCTTTCATCGCTGGCTCTGATTCTGTGGAAATGCAAATGCTGAGGCCTCGCTTTGATTTGATGGAACGATTCATTTTGTCAAGCCTCCCAACCAAAGTTCTGCTCTGTGATCTACTGTACAGGCTCCTCACGCCTGGAAAAGCCAGTCTGACATTTAAATGACTTAAAAACACACCTTCATCAACATTACCAAAGGATAAACGCAACATTTTATGTTGTGCTCCTCCAGCCCATAGAATGCAGCCGCGGTCCGCTTCGCACCCCAGCCCGACCGACCCAGCCCTGAGAGCCAATCCTATCGTGGCCATCAGTGCACCATTAACCCAACATGAAACTACCATATTGTGATATTTTGGCTGTAAATAGAGGCTAAACTCGTTTCAGCTGCCCACAGCAATGGCGTCGGGTCGGAAAATGCCCGTATGTTGTGACGTCACGTGGGAACTATGTATTGTCAATGAAGAAAGGTTTTTAAGAAGATTGGCATGAAAATGAAATGTCCTCCAGTTTCTCACGCCCCACCTGTCATACCTCCATTACCCACCGAGGGGTGAGGGGGGGGTGTTACACACTTTGAGATGCACTGAGCTAAAGCATTGAAACATCTTAAATAGATGGACGAGAGATAAACGCAGAAAGAAAAAAAAGGTTTTTCATCTGTAACGACGAGGTGACGTTACTTATGGACTGTTACACTTATGAACTGTTGTAATTTCAAAAAGAGTCAATTGTAATACTGTGACAAACTGCAGTGCTTAATGAGATTAAGAGACACATTTTTGTTGTATTGGTTTAATTAATTTATTGGTCAAATGGTGAAGCACATGGTTCAGGCCACAGGATTCATCTAGTGATAAACACAGAAAATACATTTCAGTTAATTGATAAATAACTTGACAGTGACCCATCCATCCATCCATCCATCCATCTTCTCCCGCTTAGCCGTTTCCAGGTCGCGGGGGCAGCTGCCAAGTTAAAAATAACTTGGCAGTGACATGAAAGATAAAACAATTAAATATGTTCTGGTATTTTTGCATGTGATTGAAATGTGATCTTCAACAAAGCTTACCTGTGCATGCTCTCTTCCTCTTTCCTGAGGTGTTCGGGTAAAAGAATTCCCCGGGGCTTTTGGACACCTTTTTATAGTTCCAGGTGGGAGAGACCAAGCAGAGACTAGGAACAGGGGAGCTGGATGTGTGTAGCTCAATGTAAATATGCAGTTTAATAATTTAGGAGATGTAAATAAGATTAATGATATTAATACACGGTTCGTGTTGTGATAATGTCTGTTAGGAAGTGTTTGTGTAAATATTTATGTTGTACTTTTAATATGCACATTATATGTCACCCCATGCTTGGTACAGGCTAATTAGTGGTACACCTGTATATAAGGACATTCATTCTGTTCAGTAGGGAGTGGAATGGAGATTGAAGTACATGGTGCTTGTGGTGCAAACTAAAAAATAAACAGATAAAACTGATGCATCAAAACCTGGAGCCTGGTTTCCTTATTGACTGCCTCCACTGCTACGGCTGATCCTTGACATCATCCGTTCTCATCTTTCTCTTCAGGTTAAGTGGAACTAAGTAAAGAATCACTGTTCTGTGAGTGACACAGCGCCACCTATTGTCAGACGGACTTCAAGAGGAGTTCCTGTATGTTTGGTAATCTCAGACAAGACTAGAGCCTGATAGCGGTGTGCCTGTAAACACACAGAATGACAGTTTATAAAGGAAACCTGATAACACCTCAATGAAGTCAACACCTGAAACTATGCATGGTGTAGGCAGAGGTGTATAGAGTACTGATATATCCTACTGAAGTAGAAGTACTGGTACTTGATTGAAATTGTACTCAAGTACAAGTACGTTATACATAAAATACTCAAGTACATGTAAAAAGTAGCTCAGTTAAATAATACTCAAAGTAAAAGTTACTGTAATTACTTTCGCCCCCTACGTTTATTTTTTGGTAATTAATCTTGCCACGGTTCCCTTGCATACAGTAAACATCTCATGTATAAACTTAAAAAGGAAGAGACCAAATTATTTGTCAAAATTATTGTCAAAATGTCCAATTTAAAAATAATAACAATAATAATAATAATACCATTGAATTTAATTTTAAAAACATTCTCAGGCTCTAAGTAGAGCTACCTTTATGAACCTTTATAACGCTGTGCATTTGGTTTAATGTGATTGGTCGGCTATGACGTGATGCATTCAATCCCATAGTGAAGTCTGTTGACGGTAAAATATATTGTTAATTTGTCTGAACCTGTCTTAATGAGGACAACACACCCACACCTAATAGCTTTTAATCACCGCAAACATAATCTCTTTCACTTCCGGTTTGAGCAACCTCTGAACCTGACAGAGAACAATGAAGTCATACAAAACAAAAACACCTTGTGATACTTAAGCTGCACGCACACACACACACACACACGCACACACACACGCACCGAGCATAGCACTCACACAACAGGCCCATAGAATTAGCCCCAGGGAGGACACCCGTCATCTGCACCACAGATTTCATGTCATACATCTCCATATTTGGCGTGACACAGATGATTAGGAGTCACGTGATGAAGCTTAGAGCAAAGTAGCAGAGAGTCAGTGACCACACCCTCCAACATGTAGGTAGACATGCTTTGGTGAAAGGGCCCCGAGTTCTGAAATACAACTCGGAGCCAATTAAAGGCTTTAGGTAAGACATGTTAGAGATCCAGATTCTCACCACCTGATGCAAGGAGTGGTTAAAGTCAGACGTGGAAAATTTTAGGCTGCTTTGTTATTGGAAAGGCTCAATTACTGGTTTTGTTTTTGTGCTTTTTTTTTTTTTTTTTCGAACGCTAACAAGCATTGTTCGAAACCAAAGTCACATGTTCAAAACTGTCAGTCCATGTGGATTAAACTATGAATCACTTTTCATTGCTTTCACACAAAATACGTTCGACTCTTTTCTCGGTCACTAGTTCACCACCACCTGCTAAACACTCATTCTAACTAACACTACTCTTTAGAAATGCTAACACACTTTGTCCAAAACTGTTCAAAACACAAACCAAACAGAATCATTGGGAGAGGGGGAACATGGGGGACGTCTGCTGCAACCACATTGAAATCTATCGAAAATTATATTCAAAATGTTGACAATAAAAATAAATAAAATAATGATGAAATTCTAAACATAGCTGAGTGTAGTTGTCAACTGAAAACCAATTCAGCTGATCTGTGTTTGGCCTCATTAGAAACCATCTGTTATTTATCCTTGGATCAATATATATCCAATATAATAATATATAAGAGCAGTGGGTGACGTTGGTAGAGAGCGAAGCGTAACCAGGAAGATCAAAAGCTGTGCTCTGATTAAATTAGCGCGACAGTGATCAGTATTTTTGTAATATATTACAGTAATAAATTCCTTTTTGAAGTAACTCAGTATAGTGTAACTCATTACAAAAGTGAAAAGTGTTAATATATTACGAGTTTTACAATTAAAGGAACTCAAATTACATTAAAATGCATATTTGCTTTGTTTTCTCACTGTTTGCAATTATTTGAGGAAAACAAGATGATCATTATAGTTAAATATAAGAGCTTCCTGCTCCTGAAACAGCAGAAGTATTTGAAACAAAACTTAGACCGATGTTATTCAAACATCATCAGTGTGATATAATTAGTGTTCTGGACCAAAAGTAACTCAAAGTAGTTAAAAAACAGTAATATTGTAATACAAATATATTACATTTTCATCCCAGTAACTAGTAATATAAATATATTATAAGTTTAGAGTAATTTACCCAACACTGACAGTGATTGACCATGTGCGAAATCAGGGGTGTCAAACTCATTTTAGTTCAGGGGCCAAATACGGACCAGTTTGATCTTAAGTGGGCCACAGATTATAGGTGTGCCCTAGTTTTCAATATCTGTTCAATTCACTTCAGATAATTATCGATTTTGTTACGAATTTTTGCGTAATTTAGAATAATTTTGTCAAAATTGTTTGTGAGAAATTGTAAGATTTGTAGAAATACTGAGAAGAAAGGAAAAATGCAAACCCCTGAAAATAATGTCAAGTTTCATTAAATTAACTACAGCTGAATTAGTTGGTCATTTAAATTGACACAATAATTCATGTTTTCTTTGTCATTTTTACTTTCTCCTATGGGTCAAATCAGATGCTCTAAAGGGCCAGATTTGGCCCCCGGGCCTTGAGTTTGACATGTGTGCTAAAGCATGGACTCTCTCTTTAAGAGAGGCTGGTTTACGTAAGGCTGCAGCCAAACTTGCAGCGTTCAACAGTTGCATCAATTATGAACATTTTCCAGCAAAACAAACAGACAATTCATGCATTATACAATTACTGTATTGAGCCAGATTTGACAAAATAAAGTCATCTATGGCTTTACACTAGCTGGAAGTTTGGAACATATATTGATTACAGTTCTAAAAACCCCTCGGCAGAGAAGACTTCAAATATGACTGGATTGAAATTATATTCTGCCCCTGAAATTCTGAGATTCTGCATTTTTCTGTTTAGAGTCATCTTTAAATGTGTGTAAGGTCCTGAAAAAGCACACATGTTCTTACTGTAAATTGTTTCCATCGCATAGTTGTCATTAAGGCTGAACGATTAATTGCATTTGCAATATTATCACAATATCATAAAATGTGATTATCTAATCGCAAAGATTACAACTTGTTTTTTTCACCTAAAAATCGTCCAATTGGTTAAAGCAGATGTTAGTTCTCCTTATTTTTCCTGCACTTTAGGATGTGTGATGTTACTGATATTAATAAGCTTTATTTTATTTATATCTGTTTATTTTATTTATTTATAGACTGTCCTGTTAAGTTCAGTGTGTTTAAGCAGTGCAGTCCACATCTTTACATGTTTCCTGAAACGTGAAGTTAGTTAGATATGTTGAAGAGGTAAAGCCACAGATTTGTTTGCTTTATTGCTGTAATCTGTGTTTTAAAATTTAAAATATTGAATATTTACTTAAAGTTTAAATAAATCTGAAATTGTTTATGATGAAACAGATTGATGTATTGCTTGTGTTCATTGAAAAATACATGACGACAAGAGGCCCTTGAAAAAATAATCGCATATTAAATCGCAATATTGAGGAAAAAAAATTGCAATTAGATTATTTTCCAAAATCGTGCAGCCCTAGTTGTAATATATCACTGCATATACAATCATTTAGGACCATCAAAGTGCAAAGATCTTGTTTTATAGGTAAATACTGATTTGCCTGTCAAGAATCATTCAATATTGAAAGCTAAGATGTATTTCATGTAACGCTGTTTGTTGTTAGTATTGTGTAGTTCAGTAGTGCCCTGTGTGTTTCTATAGTGAGTTCATTTGTTAGTGTTGTTAACGATTAAAAAACAAAAAAAAAACTGTAAACAAACCAAAGTTGTATAATCTTAATAAAATGCTACGCTTAAAGTTTGTGGGTAACCAAGTTAAAGACTTTGGGGAGTTTACCTAAAGAAGTCCAACAGTCCAACTCACAGTTATATTTTAAACCAACATTTGGTGTAAAGTTATGATAAATCCACAGTATCAGACAAACTAATCTCTAAATCTACTACAAAGGTGAATGAGGATCAATCCGTGATCTTGGCTCTCAGCAGGAGGATCTAGTTTTTAGTGAAATGAAGCCACCATGTGGTCAATATTAGGAACTAATCAATATTATCATAATGTTTTTCACTTTTAGTTTCTTGTAAAGTGTTTATTTCTGTGAAAATTGTGACAAAAGTCCAGCAAAATAATGAAAGAAACAAGCATTTTATTTCATTTATGGTTGGTGTAGGAGACGTGTGTGTGTTTAGGGTTAAACAGTTAAGGTTATGATTTGGAATTATAATAATAATAATAATAATAATAATAATGTAAGACCACCGTGTTGTGACTAAACTATTAGTTAACAAAAGAACAAAATGTTGAATCGTCTGTCACCAACACTAGTGGACTACACCATAATGTAGTGCAGTAATAAGCCATGCGTTTAGTTTGTTTTCTGATTATTAATAATATTATTATGATATGAAACTGAAATTCAATGACGTTAATGAAATATGAACCTGGTTTTTGTTTTTGTCACATGATGCAATTGATTTAGCGTTAGCTTTCAGGAAGTTGTTTGTTTTATAAGCTGTAGAAAGTCACTAACATCTATATTCCTTCTTCCAAAGAGAAAAGCAACATAAAAGTATATAAACCATACTTTCTGTGCCCAAAGTTCACCAAAGGACAAGTACAAATATGAAGGCACACCTATTAAAATTAAATTAAAATAGCCTTTATAACATGTTACCACTCAACATGTGCAATATCTGTAAATGTGCAGAATTATTTACTAATGCCAAATAAAATGTGAGACAACTATATTACTCACGAAATAATTATTTACAAAATATAAACAAAAAAAAAGGTATAGAGTTTGCCTTTGTATTATGAAATGAGTGCATACAAAGTAGTAAATTTAAAAATAATTGTTTTTGTGCAGTTGTATATTGCAATAATGTATGGTTGTCACAAAATCCCACACCACGGCACACCATATATATAATATAGTATTATTATTGTATATTTGTATTTTTTTTATATATATGTATATTCCATTAATATTACTGGTGTTTTTCTATTTCTATTATTTGTCATTCATTATATTATTATTCTTTAAGGGATTAATGGGGAACTTGGGGACGTTATGTCATTATGTACATGTTCATGCACATAATGACAAATGACAATCCTTGAATGCTTAAAGAATGTAATGTTGAAACGAGCATGCACTGCTAAAAAGCTCTATTAATGTCTTATTTCAGTATTTATAATTATTCTTAATAATAAATGGCAGTCAAACACTTTCAGACAATCAACTTAATATATTTAATTTCAATGATAAATCATGTGTTAACAAAGAAGTGTTTTACAGTACAGTACACTAACTAAAAATCTGTACATCCTTGTTTTAAAACACAGCAGTCAAAATTCAGCAGGAAAAACAATACCTGAAAAAATCGACACATGCACACTAAAAAAGTGTTACCATTCGGTACATGCACATACACATACAGTGATGGACGGAGTCCCTGTGCAACAGTGCAGACACACACTGGTCATAACCCTGTCACTAACATACAGCAGGGAATACTTGCATTATTGTTGATCCGCCCCCAATAAAGTGCTTGAATTAAACAGGGACGGATAGATTGATGTTTATTGTCATTGCAATGTAATATTGTTAATAAGTACAATCATTGAAATATTAACAATATAGTAATGTAGTTTAAGTAAGAGGGACTCATTGGGTCAGAAGGTTATATTGCATTAAGCCCCGAAGCATTTTTTAAAAAAAATCAAATGAAATACATGCACAAAGTAGTATTTTTGTTGAATATAATGTAGTGCATTACAATCCTAGTTTAACACATTCTGCAGTTTTGAATCCTTCCACCAGATGGCAGCACTTCCCCTGCAGTGTGGACGAGCTTTGTGCTGCAGGAGGAAACACTGCACACACACACACACACACACACAATTTTTCCTTTTCATCCTTGGCCACCTAGAACCAAGGTTGGGGTCAATTACATTTTTCAGTTACAATTACATGTTCAGTAACTCATGTTCAATTATGATTCTTTTGTATCCTCAGAGTCAATTACATTTACGTGCTCAATTACTAAAGTTCAATTACAATGAATCACATTTTTTGAGCCTGAAATAAATAAGCTAATAAAAGTTAACCTTCCTCTTGTGTTAGCTTTCTGTTAGCACCTCTAATGCTAACGGCTCCAAAATCAACTGTAAAATACACTAAAAACAAATATCTATCATTTAATTTCTTTCCCATCTATTGCTTACCTTTTTCAGCTTCCTAATCAATGAAAATATAGGTTTTCATATACCTCAATTTATTCTTTTTTTTTTTTTTTAAATGGTAAAATGTGTGAAAGCTTGAAATGAAACATATTTTAATAATTAACTACATACCGTAGGTGTACAACTGTACATAGAAATGTAACATGATTCCCCAGTTTTTAGTTAAATTATACTTGACAATTTTTATGGCGATTACAAATACAAGGTCATTTATCTAAGGTCAATTACAATTTAATTATGATTATGACAGCAACGGATTTTTTAAAATTACAATTATACTTACGCTATAATTGTAATTAATTATCAATTACGCGATTATAATTGACCCCAGCCCTGCTTAGCACCAAACCCAACACCTCATACTCATACATCAGTTTATACACACACTGATCATTGTTCTTTAAACCTGCAGAAAAAATGAAAAAAACATCTATATTGTAGGGATTCACCATATTGGATTTTTAAAATTTCTTCTAATATAATTAACAGATAAAATAATGATGTCAGTGGAACAGCTGATGTTGATACCCAATATTGTCCAATACTGATATTGTGCCGATAATATCGTGCATGACTACTACATTTATGCAGCAATCTATTCCAGCTTAAACTGCACAAATAAAGAAGGCAAAATTTAACGAAACTGTATAAGAACGAGGGATGAGAGCTGAATACAAGGAACAAGGTCATCAATGGTCTAGAGGTCGACCAATATATTGGGCCGATATGTGGACTTTTTTCAAGATCAGCCATCGGCCAATTAAAAAAAAAAAATGTATATATATATTATTTTTTTTTCTTTTTCTTTGACCATCACCAGCCCTCTCTAAGGAAGGGTAAGAAACACTTTATTATATTTATTATAGGGAGGATATAAAAAGAGAGGGCAGTGTTACACCTAAGTGAAGGGGAAGGGAACAGGGAGGAGAGACTCAAGGTAGGAAATGGAAAGGGTGGGGAAGAGTTGATTATTTTAAAGTGAGATGTGATGTTGTAGTTGTGGATATGGTGATAAGTGTGAAGCTTAGGTATAATGGTGGTGGCTGTGAACAGAGGGAAGGAGTGAGTGGTTTTACCTAAAACAGGTTTTTAGTTTAAACTGACTATTTGCACATTGTATATTGTTGTCGTGCTTTACTGCTACTTTTTGTTTTACATGGTTGTGTACGGGTGTATTTAATTTAATTTCTAATATACACATTTTTATCATATGAGTGTTTCAATTGTCTTTCATAATCATTGTGCTTTAAAAAAAAAAAAAAGTATATCGGCCTCAGATATCGGCTTTAGATATCGAGCTGAAATTTTCTTGTTAAAAATCAGTCTCTGCATCGGCCTCTGAAAATCCCATATTGGTCGTCCTCTACAATGGTCACAAAAACAAGTTATAAACAAAAAGATAAAAAGCAGATGTACAAGAGTTGAGGAAGGTAGTGAGTGGTCTGCATTCATTCATCACTTTTACTTCAAAAATAGACAAACAACCATAAACTGCCATTGAAACAGCAGGGCAGAGACAGTGGCATGCAAGGCCAACACCAGCTCTCTATGAGTCGGTTACATTTTTATGTGTTGCTCAAGGACACTTTAAAATGCTCTCAGCTAAAGTTCATGGCGCGTGACCACTGGACCCCCTGAGCTAACTCACTGTCACATCAGTGTAGGATTCAGTGGTAGCTCAGTTAAAAAAAAAGAGCATTATATTGGAAGACATTGGTTTCATGCATTTTGTCAGGGTACAGCCCCTCTTCATGGTACAATCATGGTTTCTATGAACCAAAACTAATTACTCAGGTGAAACAGTAATATTTGCAGTTATTATTAGGGATGTCTTGATCAAATCAGGTGTATCAGATCGAGGCTGATTTAGCAATTTATAAGAAAACATGTTGAGACAAACAATGAGCAGAGCCCTGTGTGTGGTCCCTAGAAAGGAAAAAGTTGGTAATTGTATCATCAAAGTAGAAATATAAATAATGATCTTTCAGCAAAATTTGGGCGTAGTATAACAGTAAAAAAAAAAATAATTGTTAGAAATTGTCACTGAAGAATTTCTACTATAAATGAGATTCTGCAGGAAAAACTAAAAAGCCCTCAGAGAGCGCAGACCTCCGCCTCGCCATAGCAGTCCCCCATATCGTACTGTCACCTTGTTGGATTGTTAGATCTGTTTGTTCATTTTGTTTGTAATGAAGACTGAACATCAAGGGAAGACATACCCCAATTCTATTGGAAGGGACACATTACATTATGTTTTATTTTATCCATCCATGCAGTGGATAAAATAAAATTACTTTTATCTTCTTTTTTCTGGAGAAGGGTGGTATTGTATGTAGATATTTACTGTATCTATTTCTAGCTAACCTAAGCTACAGTAATCAACTTCTGGCATATTTGCATTGCTCTTGAAGTTTTTTTTAAATACATGTATTTATCACCTAAAAGCATTTTAGAGATTCAAGAATTGTATTGTATCTACAGATACTCAAAACCTTGAAATCAATTGGGTGCAAAAAATTGTGATAAAAGTATCGAGACGGCACACAAACGTTGTGCCAATGTTGGCCAGACCCATATATGATGTTGCAGGGAAAGCGTTTGCTCATGGGCGATATGTCGCTGAGATGTCGGCATTTAATCGAAAAATTACCAACACAGGACTTCTGAACGACCCACTGAGCAAACCGACGTTGAAGTGACGTCTCTGGTGGTGCAGAGTGAAAGTTTTTACTGACGTTGTTTGGACGTCCAAAAAAGACGTAATAAAATAAAAAATACAGGTTGGATTCGAATCCCTGACTCTATGTTTTCAAGCAGGCTTCCTTAACCGTTGTGTCACCGTGGCATTTACGTAGTGAAATATTACAAATCATTATTCAGTATGATCTATAGTCATTGAGTATATATCATCCATATAGTGCTCTTCAATCTTTTTAAGAAATAATGTAAATGTCAAGCCTTAATTTCTACTGATCATGCTGTCGTTTAAACGACGTTAAGAAGACGTCATGTGGTCAGTTTATTTCTAACCAACGATATGCCTTTGAAAAATTACGTTGGTAAAAGGATTCACGTTTGGCTTGATAATAAACCTAAATCGTGCCAATCATATACTATGGTGGAGCAACGGGTAAGGAAGCGCACTTGAAAGCATAGGGTCAGGAGTTTGAATCCAATCTGGGTCATTTTTTATTACATCTTTTTTGGACATCCAGACAACATCCATAAAAACATTCACTCCGCACCCGCCAGAGACGTCTTCTCAACGTCGGACCATCACGTCACTTCACCGTCTGTTTGCTCAGTGGGTCGTTCAGACGTTGTGTGGTGGTCATTTTTGGTTAAATCCCAACATCTTGGCGACATATTGCCAATAAGCAAACGCTCTCCCTGCAACATGGACTGAAAGACATAACCAAACCACTAAAGCGGACATGGGCTCGTCTGTGAACGGTCACATTTACAGACCTTGGAGTCGCTGTTCGATTACCAATAAACAGAAAGAGATTCATCACCTTTACAATAAGTGCTGACTAGGCCACTGGGAGTGAGGCCCAAGGCCAAGGCAGGCTGACTTGATAATAATGTATCATGTTTTTCTGCAGTCAGTGCCTTCTCCTCGCCCTTCTCTGTCTTCTCTATTTCACGTCTCAACACTCTGATGTTCTATCTCTCTATCCTGTTCTGTTGGTCCTTCTGTCCACTAACCCCAACCAGTAGAAGCAGATGGCTGCCACCTCTGAACCTGCTTCTGCTGGATATTTCTTCCTGTTAAAAGGGAGTTGTTTCTTCCCACTGTTGCTAAATGCTTGTTCATGTGGATCTTATTGGGTTGTCTCTTTCTTATTATGAATTTTATATTTTGATAAGCGCGTTGAGATGACTTTGTTGTAAATTGTGCTATACAAATAAAGTTGAATTGAATTGAATTGAACATCAGGGCGCTGGAATTATAAGGGTCGGACCAACATTGGCACAACGTTTTTTGTGCCGTCTGGGTAGAGTAGAGTAACTTAATTGATCTCACAGTGGCAATATTTAGTCATCAAGTCATCCCTAATAATTATACCATAAACACATTCACTATCTGATGAATTTTAAAGGTGGTAGTTTTTTAAAAGACAGAAAGGAAATACCTGATGGTGTGTATTATGAAATGCCTTCAGTGATCAAGGCTTTTAATAACCTGTTAGACATTTGTTCTAGGCTTTTTATTCCTCTGCAGACCAGGAGAAACTGGTGTCACACTTCACCCCTTTACATCTAAAGAGGGGGCACTGCTTGTAAAAGGGGGCGAGGGGAGGTCGAGGTGCACCAGAGTGAGTGGTCATGGTACATTTCATCTTAATTCAAGTCATTCAACTTTAAGGTAACCGTTAGCGTTAGTTTCCCACCCCATGCTCCTCTCTCTTCTCGTCCCACCACCAGCAACCGCCCCATGCTGGGACCAACCGTCCTCTGGCCCTTTGTGGAAGCGCAGCAGCAGTGTCTTGCGGATGACCAGGCGCTCCACAATGAAGGAGGCACAGAACCAGGGAACTGCGTATTCGGCTGTGATCAATCCCATGAAGTTGTAGCGGAACTGGGAATAATCCCAGGGGCAGGCGTTGAACTGGCGCAACAGTAACCCAGTCCCAAACTCCCACAGGTACGTCCACAAGGTGTAGATGAAACAGCGCACCAGGACGGGGCAGCGGCCGCGCAAGTTCAGGTACATCCGCTCTACGATGAGGATACAGGTGCCGTAGATGAAGAGCGCCCACACGCTGGTCACACCAGGGAACTTCCAGTTGCAGTTGACCACAAACTCCCAGGCGGCCGTGAACATGACCTCACAGAAGTAGCCGTGGATGGCATAGAGGTACCAGCGGGACAGGGCTGTCAGAGGGACAGGAGCCTCTGGGTTTGGTGACGTCACCATCCTTTCTCCTTAATCGTACAGTTACAGTGATTGTTATGTGACAAAGATCTGAGAGGAAAAACAATGAAGAGAGTTAGACTGATAAAGGACAATGGTAACACTGTAAGGTCATACGCTAACAATACATCCAGAAGAACAACTATAGCAAAGGTCTCCCTATCCAAAAGAACTGATGAAACAGAGCAGTGAAGACATATTAGGGCACATTGCTCTCCAAAAACATTCCTATGAAGAACATGATGAAAAAGAAGAGAAACATTCATTGACAAATTAGGACTCAAACCAATACAGTCTACACTTTGACTGGTTGCAGTTTGACTGTATCATAGAAGTGCAGAGGTGAAAGCATTGGATTACAAGCACTAACTTTAATGTAATTGAGTTGCTTTTATTGGTACTTGTACTTTTTTGAGTATATTTCTAAATCAGTCATTTTAATTGTACTTAAGTATGTTTTAAAAGAAGTAAAGTAATTTGTTACATTACTACACCCAACCAATTTTTAGTTTGTTTTAAAATGACTAAGGGACTACAAAAAATAAAATGACCAGACAACAATCAAATGCATCACATCATAGCCGACCATTCAGATGAACACGTAATACAGAAAAAAAAACATCAGAAAACATGCATGTGAGGCTTTTGTTGATGCCCAATTTTAAATTAAATTAAATGTAATTCATGTTTTACTTAATTTAATTTAATTTAATTTAAATTTCTAATTCTGCTATCATGGAAAATCAGAATCCTTCCACATGGAGAAAGTTATGGGATCAATCCCAAAGCAATGAAAAAAATTCTCCAATTTGACCTGCTGCATTCTAATGATCTATCCAATAATATATTTATATTTAATGCGTTTTGCTTTGAGTTTTTTTTTACTGCTACCCACTGGAGCTTTCAAACAACATCACTTTCTCTGGGATGCTATTTACTGCCTGACTGTGGGCTTCTCCTATGTGTGCTATTGCTTGATCATCTGACTGCCTACATCATGTGCTCTCATCCCCAATCTTTCAGCTCGACCTACGCACCGCACAGTATCCAGCATCAGAGGGCCCACACAGGAATGGATTCCTCCTCTATTTATTACACCACATACACACTGAAGGCAAACAGCGAGTTCAAAGACCACATAGTTGCTAAAAGCGTGGAACAGAACTTAAGACTATACATGTTGGTCACGAGCAAAATGAGTAACACGGGCAACTATTCCATAATGGATAATAAGTATTTAGTCAAGCCCAAGTTAATTAAGATAGAATGGATGGAGGACAAAAGATGATTTTTTTTGTGTGTGCTTTTTGTCCTCAGAGCCTGGATGGGGCCCAGAGAGAGTCAAGAGGGATAAGCTCATTTCTCCCAAACAAGGAACAAGGGTTTCATGTGAGGAAGTGGGCCACAGCTTTGAACCGGATGACCTCACAAACCCTTTATACCATCTTTGCTCTGGGAACTCACTCCTTCTCATCTACACTAGCAGGCCTGGATCACTCATGTTTTTCACACCTTGTCGACCTGGTGGAATTACAGGGTGTTGTAGGTGGTTTTACTATATAAGGAGATGTTTCCTTCTACAATGACACAAAAAAGATCTCTGCCACTTTTAAAGCAAAGCAGTAAAAAAAGAGGTAACCATTTACTTAATGATCAACAAAGCAGAACAAACGGTTGTGGTCAGGGTTTGGGTCAATAATAATTGTAATTGCGTAATTGATAATTACAATTATGTCATGATTAGGGCCTGAGCACAACAGTGCTTAGGACCCTAAACCACGCGAGGGCCTAAACACGTTCAAAAACTCATGAATTGTTGATATTTTGGGGGAATTACATCTGTTTTATACCCACAAAGAAACAAATCGAGCACCTCCAGTTATGGTTTAACCCAACCGTCATTCATAGTCATAGCGCCACCTATTGGTTCAAGGAAATCATAGGCATTATATATGCACAGAACATTCCAGGAAAGTTTGTGATATAAACTTGTGGTATAAATGTTCTATTTGCACAAAACATTGCAGGAATGTTTGTGATATAATCCTTGAAAATGGTCAGCTACGTCTCAACACTTCAAAATTTCTGCCACACCCCGACATGCAACACCCCTCAATGTGCGCCACTTCCCGAAATGCATGTGGGCCCATTCATCGCTGCTTGCAGCTTCAATTATAATTGTAATTTTAAAAATCTGTTGCTGTCGTAATCGTAATTAAATTGTAATTGAGTTTAGATTATTGACTTTTCTATAAAAATTGCCAATTATAATTTAACGCAAAACTGGGGAACCGTGTTACAGTTCTACACATATGTAGTTAACATAGATAGTTTCATATCAAGCTTTCCAAGGGCTATACTGACACCAAAAAAGGCTCAGACGCCCACACCATAAATATTAACACCTATATATTCATTGATTAGGAAGCCTAACAAGGTAAGAGATGCTAACAGAAAGCTAACGCAACTGGAAGGTTAACTTTTATTAGGTTATTTATTTCAGGCTCAATAATTGTGATTAATTGTAACAGCTTTAGTAATTGAGAGCGTAATTGTAATTGACTATCTCAAGCTAAAAAATAATTGTAATTTAATGGTAATTGGGAAGAAAATGCTGGTAACTGTAATCAGAGTTAAATTGTAATTGAATATGGGTAATTGAAAACGTAATTCTAACTGAAAAATGTAATTGACCCCAACCCTGGTTGTGGTAGACTGACTCTCCGTGCTATCATTTGTTTAGTACTTTCTGAGTCTGCCTTCAGTTAAAGGTTCTCATAAACCTTCTAAATACAAATGCATCTGATGGTTTTCTGTGCACATTTAAGGATTACACAAAGGCAGAAAGACCTTGGATTAACCTGTGTTCACAGCTGGCTTCTGGAAGCACCGTAAACGTTGCTAAAAATGTCAGATGAGCAGTAATCGCAGAGATATCCACAAGGGATTATCAATCAAAAGCTCCTGAGAGACTGACTGTATCATGTGTGGGCAGATGTATATGTAGAACAATGTCTGTTATCATTATGCACCACATTTGCTGCCATGTATCGTTGTTCCCTTTAACAAGCCTTTGTTGGACTTGCCTCACTAAAGTTTATTTCCAACATCAACCACATTGACACAGTGGTTATTAACAGTCAGGATGTGTATTAAATCTAACCAAAAGTCTTTGGTTGGGTTGTTTCCTTGAGGCTTTTCAGCCCGTGCCAAGTATTCTGCAGTAAGTCCCACCTGTTTACCAATGAGAGTGGAAATCTGGCTGGACTGTCTATTGTCAACGACTCTGGTTCTAACTTCACAGACAGAATTTTTGCTGACGCCTGGTTTGGTGACAAACAGGGCTGCAATAAACGATTCTTTTAGAAATCGATTATTATTGTCAATAATAATAATAATAATAATGATGCATAGCGCTTTTCATGGACTGACAAAAGTGAGGCTGCCATTGGTCCCTCTGACCACCACCAACACTCACTCACACCACATTCAAGTACACAACAACAATGACTTGGCTAAAGCTGGATTCAAACCCCGAACCCTTCGGTTACTGGATGACCCACTTTATAACTGAGCCGCAAATCTGTTCATTTTTCAATCCGGTTAAAAAACAGATAAAGTTTGAGATATTTTTATTACACAAAACAAGTCAACCTAAGAATGTAACTAAATCATTTCAGATAACCTATGAAACAGGTATTACTCAAATAAAGGCCTAATAAACAACACTGCCTAAATTGTGCTTCAGTGCTAAATTGAGGTACAACAAGTTTTTCCCCAAGAATATAATTTGGCATTTAACTTAAAAAGGTCAAAGTTTCTGTCCCCGATAATTTTTTATTAGATACAATCATGGTGCAGGCCAGGAGGATTGCAAGTGATTGTGTATTTTTGATCACTGTTCATATCATGATGTCGAAACTAACATAATTTTGAAAATTTAATTGAAATTTGGTGAGGTGATCGAAACTTTCTTCAAAATTGTATCATTTATCTACTGGGCATTTTTTTTCAAGAAAAGAAACTCAAAGTTTTGTGATTATCTTTTGTTTACTCTAACAATTTGCGATAACATGTTGTGATTAAGTTAATATTGATGAGTTGTCTGACAGTGTTGATACACTCATACGCCACAATGACATAATAATGTATGGGTATGGATTCATTGAAACAGGATAACGCAAGAATTGGCAAAAGTGTAGCTTTCAACTAAATCAATGTAATGTTATAGTTTAATTAATCATATTAATATAGTTTTATTAGCATTTATAAAGTCAGCTTCAAAGATTAAAAATCTTTCCATGTTTATCTGCTCATAGAGCCCTGCATTTTACTGAGAAAAGATGTTAGTACTTCTCTAGCCTTAACTGCAACAGGTTTTCACTAACATGATCATGTGTCTTCTCCTTGGACTGTGAATTCAACAAACCTTAAAACAATACCTGTAACAGGAATGTCCAGAAGCGTAGGCGGCGCGCGGAATCGCCTACTACTCTCTTTCTGGCCTCCTTCTACTCTTTTTTTATTTATTTTTCCTCTCACCTTCTACTCTTAAACATGTTCAAAAATGATTCTGTACCCCTTTCGCACCGAAAAAATCGTTAAAATCCATGAAAGATTGAAGTTATCCACACGTTCAGCAAATTTTTGCAACGCTGTTTTGGTGGCCATTTTCTTAATCTCGTGCAAAGTCTTGTGAGAGTTCATCTCACGCTCCATCAAGCCAAATCCCACACCCACTTCCTTAGAAAAATGTGGAGGCGCTCTATGCGGAAAAGTTTCAGCATGGAGTGCCCATGCGGGGGGAGTGGCTGCAAAAATTAGTCATTTGTACGAACGGAGCTGTGCGGACCTCACGAATGCGTCAAGCATAAAACAGCGTTCACTTGTTAAGAAAGTGGGTCTGGTGAAAAAACTGCTCCGTTTTATAAGACCTGGACACACTGTTGAAAGCACAACAAGAAGAGGCTTTAAAACCGTAAGTCTGTACCGTACTACACGCTGTTTTCCTCTGCTGGCTCCATTTAGGGAAAAATAACTATCGTCGCGCTATTGTCGTCAGGTCCACTCATCGTTTGATTGGTTAATCTGTGCGTGTTTGTCCTGCCCCGCTCAGTCATCAGAATTCAAAGACCTGTTGAGCGCCTTAAGATTAATCACCTGTATGAATAATGCAAGGAGATGGCTGTTCTCCCATCAGCCATTATTGGGCATAAACCCGTCCCTGCTGCTGAAGCGCACCAAACTTCTGCGGCTCCAGCGGGCGCAATTCGGCCCCTAGCCGAAAACAAACCACATATTCAGACTCGGGGGAATAAAACTCGTCTGCTGGTGCCACATTTTTCATGAAATGAGCACATCCTTTGCACCGCGATTGTGTGTTTCACCTCTAGTGGGCACAGTTCTGACTCTGCCCGGGTGAGGTACACATATTCGGACTCGGGCAGAGCAGACCTTTCAACTGACACCTTAAACTCATAACACAAATTTATTTCTGCTTTAAACATCCATAATCAAAGTTTGTGCTTCATTAAACAATGCTTTTGTTAGATATATTAATGTGCTTGTGTTAGATATATTATGAATATGAATGTGCATTGATACAACTAAATATATTACCAAAACCAACTTCAAGCAAACCACACAAAAATGATGTTAATCATGCAGATACAGTATGTTACAGTGCCAGACAGCATTCTACAGAGGACTACTAAGAGACCAAGCGCACATACTACTGAATAAGTTGGTACATTTTCAACTGGAAAGAGGAAAATTGATAATGAGGCTCAATTCTTTGTCATCATTATCATGGATATCAAATTTCAACTTGTAAATGCATCATGCAAAACAAAAACCAGGTGAGAAAATACAACATGCTAAGAAAAGTGCAACAAAATAGACAGAAGAAAAGCCACAATTACGCTAATATAATGCACCAAAAGCCATCATATAGCATAATTTTCCCCCTGATCCCCCTAGCTGTCGAGTGCCACAAGTTTTAGCCTTCTTACAATTTTTTTTTTTGCCTAGGACTTTTTTTTTGGTACATCACTGCTGTAAACTAACACGTAGAGAATATTTGCTCTGCGTCACTGCAATGATAGACTCAAGCACACTACACAGTGTTTCACACAGCAGCTTTGCTTCATCTTCACACACACACACTGTTTTATTCTTTTACACGTGAACTCACTCGTTTCTTCCTTCATCTTCCTCTAATTCACCATTGCCTGCACAGACATTGTATCAAAACTTTTACACCCACTGAGCTGCAAATGATGAAAAATTTGGACTGAATCATTTGGCGTGCAGTGACCGCGCTCTTGCCAAAATGCCCGACTGATATAGTCAGGAGTGAGAGAAAACGACTCCTTGTGTGTTTTCTCAGGCATAAATATCATCATATAAAGAGAATATGTTGCATTCGTCTTGAGATTGAGACCATTCGCAAGTTGGTTAAATCCAAGCAACAAACGTAAATCTTGTCATTTCTCCTAATTATTGATAATTATTGATGGACATTGTCGGGGTTAAATTGCCCTAGATGTTAGTATTGATTTGATGAAGATGCTTCACTGTAATTAGCTCAGTTTGAATCTGATGAGAGGCAGCTTCGCCCACATAATCATTATTAATGTTGGAGAACTTTTAATCATCTTTGATGGAAACTTGAAAATGTTAAATATAGTTAATCGTGCCAGTTGTATTATTTTCCTAACACTTGTAAGTGTGAGCCTTTATTTGGCTAAAAGAAATGTGTGTATGAGTGACTAAGTGTTAATAACTAACTTTTTTTTTCACTGAATTTTGAATTGGAATACCCTTGAAATAAGTTTCTCAGTACATGAGGAAGAAAAATTAAACGGAACAGAAGAAAAACTGACAGCAAGAGACGACAAGATATCTTAGTTTTTCATAAAAGCCAAGAGAAAAAAACTGGTGAACATTTTTCTACAAAAGTCTTTTTGTCAAAAGATGGATGGATGGATGGATGGATGGATGGATGGATGGATGGATGATTGGATGGATGGATGGATTCAATAATCCTTCACACTGAAGGGTAATGAAATATAGAAATAGATGTGTCAGGTGAAACAAAAATTATTATTTTTTACTTTAATTAATGAAAAATACACTACATAACAAAAATACACACATATGACTCCAAACACCCACACCACCACAACAAAGAACACACGACTCAAAAAACAAACAAAACGTCAAGAATAAAAACACGAAATGAGAAAACACATTTACAAAACGACAACAAAAACAACAGATATAGACAAAAATGTCTCCACAATGACAATATTTCAACAAATTTACACAAAATGACTCATAACACGAAACAACAAACCGACAAATATACAAAAAAAGATATCAAAAATGAACAAAAATATATTTTGAATTATTTATTTATTATTGTTTTTTTTAATATACAATACAAATAAAAATGCACAAAGTCAGGGAATAATACACAAAATTAGACCAAAATCACACAAACCGACAACCATATCACGAAAAACGACAATAAAAAGAACAAGGAGCACAACTACAGACAAAAGCCTTATTTCTTCTTTCCTTTATCAATGCTCAGTTTGGTCATTAATCTTAATGCTAACATAAATGTTGTTAATATAGTCCTGGGATCAGACAATCACCTCTGCCAATATATATTAAATAATCGACTTAATCAACTTAATGACAAAGGATCAGCTGCATGTAGTTTGTTGTGACTGTGAAGAAGAACGATCTATCACTTTTCTTTTCTGTACACAGCTCCTAAGCCAGTGATTCTCAACCTGGGTTTGATCGAACACCAGGGGTCAAGACACACACAGTAATAGTGTGTTACGTAAAATAAATTTCAATGATAAACCACTTTTTTAAAAGATAAATTATGATAACAATGTTACATCTAGATTTTAAATAATCATTTGTAAAAAATTAAAAGTGTTTGGAACAAAGTAAAACATCGGCCCAGGCTTATCTGTGTGTGTCCGAATAAATACATATCTACGTTTTGAAGAAATTACTTTTTTTTTTCCAATTATGAAGAGTTCGGTGAATGCACTGATGAAGCTTGCAGGGTTCAGTACCTCCAATCAGGTGAAGACTCACTGTCCTAAGCCCTATAGCTCACTGTGTTCACACTGACCTCATCTTCTTTGTTTGAATAAGCTCATTTTCCCCTTGGATGTTCCAGGTGCTCTTATATGACTTTTTTTTAACCTTCTCTTTTGTTTTCATCACTGTTTCTTGCCTTTAAAGGCAGCCAGCAGGAAGCTGACAGGACGATGTTGCTTTGCTTCCACACTCAGCGTCTCCAAACCCCAGAGCTCACTGAGCACCTTTGTTCAACCTTCATATGAGCGTATCCAAACATATCTATTCACTCGTTCCCTCAGCACGGTACGGTTAACACTGGGCGCTGTTTGATTTTTGTTGTTGTTAGAGGTGTTGGGAGGGGGCATCGCCTACCAACATCTCACTCGACTGGCTCTCTCTCATCAGACTAAAGTATTGATCATAAAAGTTTCAGCCATCCCCGACTGTAGCGACCAGGCTCTCTATCGAACCGTGCAATGGGACATCACAGCCTGTTGGTGATCAGAATGGCAGAAAAGAGAGAGAGAACTGCCTGTGTTGTACACATACAGAGTTATAACCAGTGACCCTCTTATAGGTTAACACAAACAGAGGATGATCATCTGACTGAAACAGAGACAGATCATTAAGTCAAAGAAACAATGACTCTGAAAGCTCAACATTATAGAAGCATTTAGATCGCTAGGGTTGGGCATCGAGTATCGGGTATCGATTGGTCCAGGGACTAACTTTCTGATTCTCTTGGAATCGTTCATTTTTTAAAAATTAGATTCCTACTTTTGATACCCGGTCCCTTAACCAAAAAAGAAGCCACGGAACACCAACGAAGAAGAATCCACCAGAAATGTTTCTGTTGCACAGTTTGCAGCAAAACTGTTTCTGATTTTCTCCTGTGCCTGCTGCTAATCTGGACTGGGTTGTACAAGTTGCTCCTCATTGTACGTTTAATATTGTGAAGCAGGTTAGCACATCAGTGGGAGCACAGTAACATGTTTAAGTGCCTGTAGCATTACACACTCAAGATATGTATAAATGGATTTTCATGAGGTTTTCAAAAATAAAGCTCTCGTGAAAAGAAAATGTATAACATTTATATTCAAAAAGAGCTCTGTGAGAAATTCCAAGTAAAAGTCATAAAAAGGAAAAAGTTAATAAAATGTAAATTGATGGAGAGGTGGCATACCACGGGGCGTCACACCATTTGGAGCAGTCGTTTTAACGGTCTACAGATAGTCGCTATCATGGCGGAGTGATGTTGTGCTGTTGGATGCACTCAGATTTGTGATCCTACTAAAGGAATATCTTTATACCGTATCCCAAAAGAAACAAAACAGAGAAGCAAGTGGCAGGCAGCAATTAGCAGGCAAAACGCTGATGCTGGTGTTTGACTTCCAACTCAACACACACAGTTTGCAGTTTTCATTTTGGATCCGGTAAGTGGTTTCCTCGAAGGCTCATGAATGGTTTCTCTGTGAGTTTGAGATTTAATGTTATAAAATGTACTGTTACCATAGAAATCCACAATGTTTGTGTGCAGTATCAAACATTCAACATAACGTTAGCTTGTTGTTAGCCGGACGTTAATCAAACGTTTAGCTGTCGCCCTTTATGATAAAAAGCGCAACGGTTTATGGTTGAATACTTTTTTTTCCTTTTTTTTTTTGTAGCAGTGAGAAAAACCTACCAACATTAACTAGAAACAGAATAAATGGTAGAGAAGAGAACCATGGAACGGCTTAGTTAGCTACAGAGTCACTACTGGTAAGTCAGTGTATGTTTTGGTCATTGAATTTTCCGTTCAGAAAAGGAAATTGAAAAACAAAATACGAGTGGTTATTTCATTTTCGTTTTTCCAATTCAAGGCCTATTTCTACAGGGTCAAAAAGGGATAAACAAACAATCAAAAATTGATTTTCAATTTTTGATTCTAAAACCAAAGCCGTTTATCTTCCTCTTGTAATTACCTTTTTCGGATGATAAACAGTGCAACGACATGACGTTCCGCTCAATCGTTGACCGTCAAAATGGCTCGCGTGACTGGGAGGTCCCTATAGATTGCCCACTATTATTGAAGCCAGCCAGAAACCAAATATATACATATATACTCTTATTTGCTGACATGAGCAAATTCTGATGGTTGCATCACACCCTGTAGACCTCTGAACATAATCTCTGTTCATGTGCAGTTTGTCTCGGGTCGCGGAACAGATCCAATGCCTATTCAGACTTTTACAAGGTGACTTTGGGAGTCTGTGGTGTAGTGTATAGAAAACCAGCAGCATTCAATACGATTAAGTGCCAGTGAGCAAGGTGACCGTATCACCTCGTCTCCAGGGATAGAAACAAGAGACATGATGACATGAAATTACACAAACATAGGAGTTAGACTGGACTGCAGTGAAAGGTACATAATCATGTAACATAGCAGATTTTATTTTTTAACTTAAGTCTCCTAATACGCTAATAAATAATAATAAAATCTTCTGCTTGAGTCCTTTTCTTTGTGTGCGTGATGAGAAAGCAAATGAGAAACAAGAGGTGAGTTTAAAAATGCTGAGCAAGAACAATGATGAGAGCTGTGGGTGGAGGACAGCACATAATAAACTGATGCCTGGCCATCAATCGCACACACAGGTCCATTACCCCTGAAACAGCAAGCTGGCACTCAGTCGGCCTAAAACCATCTCATCATCCTCCTCTTCCTGCACACAGTCTAGGCAAAGTGAAACCCCTTAAAGGCTTTAAAATAACTGGTGGCGTCCTCGCTTCACCTTTAGGTATATCTGCACAAAACGCATCCATACACAGATTTATTTTTAAAATTGTAGATTTTTTTTCAGTCAATATGTAACTTTGTTATCATTAAACATACTGGGCACTTTTAAAGATGTGTGTGGAATTGAAGAACTTAACAGAATCAGAATCTGTTGTAGAAGCAAAACTTAAACTTTTTTGAAAACGTAATGACAGCTTGATAACTTACCACATGTTGTTTATATTTGTAGTTGAATTACAGTTATCTGTAGTTCCTTTTTACTTGTTCTCGTGTGTTAAAAAAAATGTTCAATAAATTGTATTTCATACCATTTTGTACTTGTAAAGTTGAAATTTGTAATTATTGTTATCGCCATGTATATCATATTGTTTGGTAGCGAGACATATCGGGATATATCATATTATGTATGCAAATCGGGAATCGTATCGTATTGTCAGATTTATGGCAATGCACACCCCTACACTCAAATGTAGAAATGTAACGATTCACTCAACTCCCGATACGATTCGATTCACGATACTGGGTTCACGATACGATTCGCTCACGATTTATTTTACAAAATGGGACTGTAGACTACTTTTTTTTTTGGGAAAAAAACTAGAAAATACTGTATTATTTTCCTTTTATATTTCATTGTCAAAAGAATCCCTTGATGAACTATTCAAAACAATGCAATTTAACTAAAAATAAATCTTGAATGAAATAAATAAAGGAATAATACAAATGAAAATGAAGCCTATTAATTTAAATTCTGGTTCTATAATAAACAATGAAAAACTGCATAATAGTTCTTTTTCTTTTAAAAGTGCAACTGAAAATGTATTTTGTGCCTTAACAATTGGACTTTAAAAAAAAAAAAAACGTGATTACAGTAATTTACGTCATATTTGTTTGGACCAGCAGAGGGCGCTGGTAACACAGTGGTCGGTTGGCATGCAGAAATTCTTTCAGTGAAGAACAGAAGCTACGCTAGCAGACAGAGCTAATAGAAAAATGTGACTTTTACAGATATTCAAGTAATATTACAGATATTCTTTCGGTACTAAAGGGGTAATGAATCATTTATTAACATATTTAAGAGTAGAAGGCAGCCAGAAAGAAAGTATTAGCAGACTCCTTCCGCCGCCTACACTTGTACTGCGATTCAATTTTCAGAAAATTGATATCAACCGTGATACCTATGAATCGATTTTTAACTGCCTTACGATTAATCGTTACATCCCTACTCAAATGTGGTGCAAAATTTAATAAAGGACGACATTTATTACCTTCCTAAATTTAGCATGTTTGAAAGAAGTGCACATGGAGGCCTATATCCTATAGTGAGACATCAAAACAAATGTTATGAAATAGATAAAACGCACACAAAATATTTCTGTTCATGACTTATGACATCCAATGTCCTCGCTTTAAAAAAGAAAAAAAAAAACATTTGTTAGGATTCATGCTCTTTTTTATTTCATCATGTTATAACAGTATAGAGAAGTTGAACTTTAATAGTTATAACAATGTATGACCTATAACCAGGTCTATTGCTGCTTAAGTGGCTGAAGACGATAATAAAGATATAGTGTAGGCCTCATAGATCAATAAATCAAAGATAATTTACTATACAAGATGTAAAAGGTTGAAAATGCTAAAAATACTGCTGAAATGCTTTTTTGATTTCCATTGTAAACACTCGTATTGACATTGTTGGAAAAGTTTAGTGCATTGCATTGTTTTTACTTCATTCTTACAGTGATTTATTGCTGTTGCCTCAAAAGCTCTGCCAAAGTCGGGGGTTTTCTTTAAAGCTTTAAAGAGCAGAAATAAAAGTTGATATTCTGTATGTAGCACTGGACTGTGTGTAATGCAAGATACCAAGATCAGCTGTCTGATTAACATGACAAAGTGAATTTCTTTATTGGTTTTGGATTATCTATTTCACACAAAACGTTTCATCTATAATAAAGAATTTGTAGCTTAAGAAATTATTAAGCAGACATGCAGACATAGCCCTGAGTCAGTTTAGTTTAGCTTCACCTGAGTCCCACATTTATACAAATTTATACAATTCGAGTTTTCTTTAATTTTTTTTTTTTTTTCCCACCACAGTATTTTCGGACTTTTTCGCGTTCCGTCCTTGTGGGATACCGTAGTGAGATGTGAGCCCGCCCCCTCTTTGTTTACATATGTTTACCCTCTGAGTAGGTTATATGTGTGCCACAGACATGTTTAATGTTTTATTCACACTATGCTGAGATTCTAAGGGAAGAGCTTATTATTTTTTTTAATTGTAATGTTATAGAATATGTAGTTATCTGATTGCTTAATCTGAAAATTGAAGCTACTGTGAAGTTGCTGATGTACTTTTGCTTAAACCTGGGTTAAAGCTTGAAATAGTTGAATGACAGAGCCTCATTTACTTTTTATTTTGGGATTGTTTAATGCATTTTAACTCTTGAGAACAATCGCAGCTATAATGTTGCACTTTTGACAATATATCTGATATCTGCAGTCATTTTTAAATGCATTGAAAAAAATAATTAAAAAATCTAATCGAAACACTTTTTTTTTTTTAGGCAAAATCGCCCAGCCCTAGTGTGTATTTATTTTGATGACACAGTCATTATAAAGATGTGGAGAACCGCTAATTCTCTCCCACTAATCTCCGCACACATCTCCGTCTCCCAGAGCTTCTCCTCTGTATCCAAATCACCCTCCACAGTCCCATAAACTATCCGAGTACCACAAACAACTCATGATTCTGACAGAGCTGGAGAGACTGCACGACGGCTGAGTCTAAAAGCCTTGATGAAGCACAGCCATGCAGAGGCTCGTAGAACATTACTGTGCACATTCTTTATTTCTATATCTGCGAAGCAACGGGGAGAACAAAGCAAGCAGAGTGGTGGGGGAGGACGGGTCAGTGCCATCGACCCAGACTAAAAGAAATCCGAGGTCATAAAAGGTTAACGACTATTTATCTCTGATGTAGCGTAGATGAATGCATTAGTGAAACTCTGCACTGCACACAATTACCTGTCAACATGAGCACTAAATCACTTCAACAATCAATATTTGGGATTTGGAATGGAATAAAAACTTGAATTCAATCATCAAAAGTTCTGACAAACAAATGTATCAAACTGAAACTTTTGAAATACAGACGGGTTTTTTTTTTTTAGTTTGGAACTAATAACATGTTTTAAACTAAGACATTGTGTTTTGCATGATCTAGACATAATTTTCTCTGAGTTCAATCATGCATGATGTGACTGTCATGGGAGCCAAATAATGGCACCACAATACACAATGGGATTTCCAAATCTTACCCATCGTCCTGCATTTGTAGTTGTAATTAAAATAATAATAATATGAACCATCACATTAATAAAACTATATGGAGATATTCAATCTGAGATCAGTCCTGTTTTTGGTGTGTCCGTACCTTTTTCTTTCTGTTGATTACTAATTTGTTCCTTTGGACAAAAACTCCCCCATTTTGTGTGCAAATAAGAAATGTACCAGTCAAACAATTACAGTATATTTTACACATACAAAAAACATTTCTTCAATCATAACCTATAATTAAAAAATAAACAAATAAATAAATAAATACTACAACTACGAACCCTGTCACATGACTTTTGGCATACATTTTCAAACTTGCAGATTCACACATAAATGCCAGTAAATTACAGGATATTTATTTGTAATTGAAGACATGTTTATTTGAATGTGTAAAACATGCTGTATTTGTTTGATTGATACATTTCTTATTTGCAAAACAAAGAGCATGATGGAAAATGTTTTGTATTTACAAACCACACTGAGTTTGTTTGTGAATCATTGGGTGAAAGTAAAACATGTTTTGTGTGTTTGTAAAGTTTTTGCATGGTTTTACTTCCATAGATTCATCCTTTTATAAAGTTGCTGGTGTCACAGATACAGTACATACTCAAAGTATCATGAGGTTTGGGACGCAATAATAATAGTGGAGAAAATCTTTAGCTCAGTCATGAATGTAAAAACAGACACGTTATGTTTGAAAAGCCATTAATTATGTGGGCTGGGAACTTTTTTAGTTCAATTTAATTAGAAGTGGACTTAACTTGAAGGCATGTAGCAAGATAATCAATAGACCCCTCCATAAATTGGAGCTAAGCTCCAAACAGCTGATGTTCTTCTAACACTGTCTTTCTATTATGGAGTCACTTGGGGAATCCCTGCAATGAATACCAGCTACAGTCTAAGAATAGGTCCTTCCTGTCAATAGAGTCGCATGAAACGCTGCGTTAGGATAATATATGCTGATGTTTGTCACACGAAAAGTCAGGTGACCAGTGAATGACTCAACTAACTTCTACCTGGAGATCCCAGTCTTTTCATTTTGTAATTGTCTCTTTTGTAGACAATTATTAATTGAATTGAGTCAAAAAAATTATACTTACTCTTTTCAAACACTGAAATTGTGATGTCGTCAAAGGTTAGCACTATGAGGAGTGCAATCCTCTTTGCGATACACGCGCATGTTCTGTTCTTGTGAAAAAATGAAGTTGTAATACTTTTATTTCATTATTTTGCTCAAATGTGACCGCCACCAGCCCTAGTGAAGGGTAAACCAAACTTTATTATTAGGAAAAATGTTTACACCGGATTGAGGGGGGAAATACAAGGGAAAGAGAGTTTGGGAGGGTAACTAAAAGAAGGATAAGTGCAGATCCATATTTGGTTGCACCATTGATAGAAGGTTATGCTGCTAAAAGTGAACACAGCTGTGCCAGTGTAGTGACTTAGTCTATATCATATATGGGTTTCACTTTCTGAAATAAGTCATGATAAGTTTTTAGATGTACCTGTATATAAAACTAGTCATAGCATGCATGCAAGAGTGAGACTTGGTCCTTGATATCATTAAGTTAAGGTCTGTCTATGATTCCAATCTTTATAGTTCCTGAAATCTTATGAAATCTTCTTTACATCCAATAGTGAACAGGAATTTAAAGCTACTAGGGACAATACTTTTGTATCAGATGTATAGTGTAGGTCTCAAATCAAAGATCATTTGCTCAAAAAAAGTCATAAAAGCTAAAAATGACCATTGAAAGCTTTTTTTGATCTCGACTGTAAATACTTTGTGGGATGTGGACTCCCATAAACGGATACATAAAAGTGTCTTTACTTCATTCTCACTGTGATTTATTGTGTTTCTTCACCAGACAAGGAGGACAGTGATTCACTTGACACTGTTTTTGTTGTGGTTTGCTCCCTGTATTACTCTGCAATATGAATTTACTCCGTGAAACATTCAATTTCATTGGATTCAGATCTTTCTTTATTTTTCTGCATTTTCTAGTCCATGAAAACACAAGAAATGTGTAGGGAAGTCACTTTGGCAGAGTTCATGGGGCAAACACAAGAAATCGCAATAAGAATGAAGTAAAAACACTATAAATCCGTCTACGGACTCACATCCCACAATACAAAAAACATTTTCAAAAATGTCATTAAGAGAACAGCGGTGATTGAAACAAACTTTTGAGAGAAAATCCGTCTCCAGCAGATTTAAATAGGCTAATCATAAGGGGGATAGAGTGTATCAAAAGCTTTTGATGTGAAAGGCTGAACAGAAGTTGGTGTTCCATATGTATATTGAGGCATTGGGGCAGCCAAACATTGTTTACTTGATTATTTATGTTATTTTGTCTATTGAACACATTATTTACCCATGAAAACCTCATTAAGATCTCATTAAGAAGATTAAAAATCTTACAAATCTAGCAAAGGGCAACCATTGTTGGAAAACAATCAAACAGAATTTAAAGGATTAGTGCATTTTATTGCAGAGAGAGTTGTACTCGTATTGATCTCAAAATTTAAGTTGATAGCAAAGGAAAGTTGTCATCTAAAGAAAAAGGAAATCAATATTGTAAAGAAATGGAGAAATGATTATTTAGGCCTAATGCCAACTTATCTGAGCATGTGTGCTTAGAGATGACCAGTTCATTTTCCCAAAGCTTGAAGCCAAAAGGAAAGCTATACCCAAAATATAGTAAATTGCAGTTTTATATCAAATATACGGAAGCGGATTAGGGCCAATTTTCAAATAATTTTGGGCAAACCAAGAATAAAGTCGAATTATCGAGATTAAAGTTGTAATTTTGAGAATAAAGTTGAAATATAATTATCAGATTCAAGTTGAAAAACAAGATTAAAGTCAAAATTTTGAGAATGTAGTCAAAATTCATAACATTGCGGTAAAAGTTGAAGTTCTGCTAATGAAGTCAAATCTACGGAAGCTGACAAGGGCCAATTCACCATGGGTTCTATTCTCTGCGCTGTTTTTGGCTTGATCCCAGTTACACACTCTGGAAGAAGTGGCCGAAATGTGGGCGTTCACAGTCAAATATGGCCTTAGATGCATTCGCCCGTCTGCTTAAGTTATTTTCCTCTTAGGCGCTTCTGAACCTGGAAAAACTGCAACGCTCCAGGAAGGTGAAACATTAGATTGCACTAGAAGTTCAGATTCAGTTACAATTTAGGTGCCTCTATTGCAAAAGAGCTCCCAGAAAGAACATACATTATCTATGTGACACTGGCCACGTTTACATGGGAGCTTTAATTCCTCTTTAAAGCAGAATAAAAGTTCATTCCTCTTTAACCCGACCTTGTAAACATTTAATTCCTAATGTTAATTTAATTCCGAGTTAAACTTAAATCTGCATTAGTTGGCTGGTTTATTCCGATTTTAATTCCAAATTAAATAAATAATCTTTCTTGGAAACACTTAACTTGCTTAATTCCGGTCGTTCTGCGCTTGCGCGACTTGTGGTGATGACACGCTGATGATGACATAATTCAAGATGGCGGCGGCCCGGACAAGACTATTTTTTAAGAGCCTTAAAATGCATTGGATATAATGAATAATGCTTCATGCAGATTTTCACATGGACTTATTAAACACAAGGACCTCGGTAAACGGAACAGGCTTCACCGGACGGCTAGCACTCGGACCCGGGGGCGGAGTAAATGCGTCCCCGTACTGCATTCAGAGGCTGTAATATCACCAAATTTATCATTGTACCTGTTGTTAGGGCTACTATCTTTACCAGGGAGCTCCGCGGTCCAAACTGAAACCATGTGTGGTCAAACTGCTGCTTCAACTACAATCAAAATAAAAGTGAAAACAGTTCTCATGTGTGGTCTTCTGTGTTACAGCGGACAATGAAAGGTTTGTTGTGTGTTTTTCCCGAAAGACGTGATACGTCACGTTCTCCCCCTGTCCAATCAGAGCCTTCCCAACCAACAGACCTAAAGAGAACTAAAATAAAGCCGAATAAACCTGTTTTCCATGTAAACCTCAATTAGGGAATTACTATTTCCATGTAAAGACGAAGCAGAACACTTTCATTCTGAATGATTTATTTCAGAATAACTAATTCCGAATGGAAAAAACATCATGTAACCGTGGCCACTGTCACACGGGTGGTGGAGGGTGTCACGCAAGCACGCGAAAAGATTGACCCTCAGCATTTCTAATAGGGATATAACGGTTCACTCAACTCCAGATACAATTCGATTCACGATACTGGGTTTGAGATTCGATTCTCTAACGATTTATTTTACAAAATGGGACTGTAGACAAATGATGACGGAAAAATATTCCTTTATTTTTTATAAATACTGCACTATTTTCCTTTTATATTTAATTGTCAAAAGAATCCGTTGATAAACTATTCAAAACAATGCAATTTAACTAAAAATAAATCTTGAATGAAATAAATAAAGGAATAATAGAAATGAAGAAGAAGCCTATTAATTTAAATTCTGGTTCTATAGTAAACAATGCAAAACTACATAATAGTTCCCTTTCTTTTTAAAAGTGCAACTGAAAATGTATTTTGTGCCTTAACAATTGGACTTTAAAATAAATAAATAAATAAATAAATAAACAGTCCGCACTGTATTACGTCAGATATTTGTTTGGACCAGCAGAGGGCACTGGTAACCCAGTGGTCGGTTGGCATACAGCTAATCTAGCAGTGAAGAAGAGATGCTATGCTAGCAGACAGAGCTAATAGAAAAAACATGACTTTTACAGATATTCACGTAATATTACAGATATTCTTTTGGTGCTAAAGGGGTAAGGAATCATTTATGAACATGTTTAAGAGTAGAAGGAGGCCAGAAAGAAAGTAGTAGCAGATTCCGCCCGCTCTCTACACTTTTGGACGAGGATATATAGTAAAAGTAAAAAGTACTGCAATTTTCAGAGCATCGATGTGAATCGTGATACCTATGAATCGATTTTTAACTGCCTTACGATTAATCGTTACATCCCTAATTTATAATATGTTCACATTTACTAGATGGGACCAAATGTGTTAGATTTCATTACATTTTATCCGTGCCGTCCACTCCTTATCGTGGGAGGATGGTGGGAGCTGCGTCGCGGAACTGATCAGCTGTGTGCACCTGGCGTGTGCAGGTCGGCTGCAGCTTGTTACAATGAAACTGACAGACGTCAGACTGATGCTCAACTCTTTTAACACTGTGTATAATGTAAAGTCACAATTTGATCCACTATAAGAGTAAATAACAAGTGAAACACTGACAGATGATTATGATGATGACTAATACGTGCTGATCCTTTCTGAATGCAGAGAGATTTTAACTGGGGTTCAGACAGAAAAATGCGGCCGATCTTCACCCTGCAGTAATCCGATCAAATCAACCTGTTACATTGTTTATCAAGGAAGACATTTCAAATTAAAAGTGTGCGTTATCAATTTCATGGATTTCAATGACATCTACAAACATTGGTAAAACTCCATGTTCCGTGATTTCTAGACAGCCCCAAAAAATGACATCATGGCAAAGTCCGCCTCCTTGGCTTCAGACCGCCTTCATTGACAGACTACGCGTTTTTGGTCAGTTTACGCGCGGTGGGCGTGTCAGGAGTCTGCACCGGAGAATACGCACAGGAGAGAGGTGCGTAACTGCAGGCGCATGGAAAAGAGCTTTAGTCCAGACAGGAAAATACGGCCTGATATGAATAACAACGGATCGTGACCATCTACAAAATGCCGTGTATCGATGAATGCGTTAAACTATACTTCAACGTTGGGTTTAATAACAAAGAGATTCTTTCTTTCTGAGCTCATAAACACAGCGTTGTAATGTCTTGAAGGACTTTGAAGAGATATTGCCAAAAACTTAATCTGTTCAGAAGGAAAAATCAGTCACCTTTGGAAGAAGTGGAGCATTCAGTCCAGTATGTGGCTATTGAGGAGCTACGGAAACAGATTAGGGACAGTTTTGTTTGAGATTCTTGTTGTATATAGTGAATCGGCCCTTGTCATCTTCCGTAGATTGGACTTTGATAGCAAACCTTCTACTTTTATCACTATATATTAATAAAAATAACTTGGATTTATATAGCACTTTTTTCGAGGAGACTCAAAGCGTGTTACAGAAACCATTGTTCATTCACACCAGTCACTCACACAGTCATACCGGTGGTGGTAAGCTACAATGTAGCCACAGCTGCCCTGGGGCAGACTGACAGAAGCGTGGCTGCCATTTTGCTCCTATGCCCCCTCTGACCATCACCAACATTTATGCACATTTCATACCCATTCATACAAAGCAATGTGGGTAAAGTGTCTTGCCCAAGGACACAACAACAACAACTCGTAAAGAGCAGGATTCGAACTCCTAACCCTTCGATTACTGGATGACGCACTCTACCGCTGACCCACGGTCGTCTATTACATTTTTTAAATTCTGACTTCAATCTTGTCTTTCGACCTGAATCTCAACATTATATTTCCACTTATTTCTTGAAATTTCAACTTTAATCTCGACATTTCAGCTTTATTCTTGATTGGCCCAAAACTATTTTCTCCATCAAAATAGGGCCTAATCCGCTTCCGTACAAATACATCAACTGAAAAGTGACAAATGGTTTTGTCGGCATGAACATTACATATGACCATAGGACTGATAAAGTATCTCACTGTGTGTGAACACACTACAGCAGCAGTGAAGCTAAACCATCCCATCTGAAAGCAACGGGCCAATGCAGCATCAGTGCGTGTGTGACCAGGTGAAAGTGACCTCCAGGCTGTTACCTGCTAATAACACACACCTGTCATCTGTATTTATTTACAGGTGCGAGTCAAACCTGTGGAATAATCCGTACAATGAGAGCACATGGTGTTACAATAACTTGCTTTTACAACGATAGTTACGACACTTTTAACGACACTTTGCTGTAATATCAGTTTATATTGTCTGAAATTCAATATTAACATATTAATGTGTTTAACGCAATCACGTGTTGACATTTATCCTGCGCGCCCGTGAATGTGACATGTGCGTTCACGTCGGCGACACGCACGCACGCACGCACGCACACATCATCCTATCCTATACAGCCCGGGGGGTGTTTGAACATTTCTGTCCGGTTACCTTCACCGCTGAGCGGGGCTTCCCTCAGCACACAGGCCGCTGACTGAAGCACATCCCCCGGTTCCCGTGTGTCCGCTGTACCTGGCTCCCCTGCTCTCAGTCCGTCCGTCTGTCCGTCTCTGCCTCTGATGGAAACTGACACATTTTGCTTCACTGCAGCAGCAGCAGCACATGCTCAGACACCCTCAGCAGCTCGTGCAGCTCCTGCTTCTCTGCTTAACCATTTGTTGTCCAGTGTTCACCCAGCAGCAGGGTTAGGGTCACTTACATTATTCAGTTATAATTACGTGTTCAATTACCCATGTTCAAATACAATTCAATTACCAATACAGTGACCAGCATTTTTTTCAATTACAATTCAATTACACTTACAGTGACCAGCATTTTTTTCAATTACAATTATGTTTTTATCCTCAGAAAGCCAATAACAATTATGTTCTCAATTACTGTGCCTGAAACAAATAACCTAATTAAAGTTAGCGTTCCTCTTGCGTTAGCATCTCTTATGATAACTGGTCCTAAATGTGCTGTAAAATACGCTAAAAACAAATACTTATCATCATATTTCTTACCTATCTATTGGTTACCTTCTTAGGTAACCTAATCCTAATTAGGGATTAACCGATATGGATTTTTTTAGGGCAGATGCCGATACCATTTTCTTTCCAACAGCCTTACTCGATGACCGATACGGACTGCAGATTTTCTTCAGCTGATATTTGGAGCCAATACAACTTTTGCTCCCTCAAATTACATCATGAAAATGACACAGTGATGATAACAAATGGTACGAGTCTCAATTTTGAAAAAGGAACATTTATTGAAATTAACAAAGGTGAGGTAGAATGACAACGAGTAAAAAATATTTAACAAATATTAAAAACAGGTGATGTAGAACAAAAACAAGTAAAAAAACATTTCTGCTTTCTGTAAATATTGCGGATCGGCGAAAGCAGCAGTCCGCATCGGCCGATGCCGATAAATGTAAAAAACGCAAAAATAGGCTGATAATATCAGCTGGCCGATGTTAAAATGTGGGAAACCTTGATATGAAACATATTCTAATAATTGTTAACTATATATGTGTAGAACTGTACATAGAACTGTAACATGGTTCCCCAGTATAATTGACAATTTTTCCCCAGTATAATTGACACGTTTTATGGCAATTACAATTACAAAGTCAATTGTCTAAACTCAAGTACAGTTTATTTACGATTATGACAGCAACAGATTTTTTTTTTTAATTACAATTAGAATTCTGCCATAATTGTAATTAATTATCAATTATGCAATTACAATTATAATTGACGCCAACCCTGCCCAGCAGACATAATATTATGACCACTGACATGAGAGGTTTTGTTTATCACACTCACCTCAATTTGATCTCATTGGCCTGGTACGCGATGGCACTCTGGTACAGAGAAAGAGAGAGAGTGAAAAAAAATGATGATTATACTAATGATGATGGGAATGATCTTGATTAGAACATGAACAGAAAATACAAAACTTAGTCTTGGTTCCAAAACAGGAGGGAGATGACTGGAAATGATGAAAACTATAGAAAGAATTTCATTCCACCTATTTACAAAATGAGATTCTTTAACGTGTGTTATCACTCATTCATTCCATCATGCTCTATAGTTGTTTATTCGTAGTATTCTGAGCAAAATGTTGAAGTCTGACAGAGGAGGTACTTGGATTCAGAAATGAAGGCAAAAAGGTACTTGAGCATTAGTGAACTGATGCGTCAGACGCTCTCTGTACCACAGATTTATGGAACCATTTATTCATGAAAGTGTCTATTGTACGGTTGCCGTACGGACAACCCCTGGCTATTGATACGGTTACCGAAGTACAAGTACATAGCATCTGAGGGTTAGGGTTAGGTTTAGGTTTTAACCCAATATCGTAATAATTTTCAGGGTTAGGGTTCGGTTTAGGGTAAGGTTTAGTCTTAGTCACGCAACCTAATCTGGCCAATGACTGACCAACGTATAGAATGTCGGTTTATTGATACGGCAACCGTACGGATAGCCACTGCCTTTATTCATTCACCCATAGTTAGCTACTGTACTTATATTCACACTGAGAGCCTCAACAAGAATATGTGCTGCTTTACACATGATGTAGGCTTACTGAGCTGTATGAATGCAGCATGTAACTTTCACAGGGTTCCCTCGAGTCATTGGTTCAACAAGTGCTGGAACCCATGCAAAGGGTAAAGAGTGCCGACCAAATCGATGTTGACATGGTCATACTGTCGGTCTAGCACATTGACTTTCAACACAGGTGGCTGCCCAGTCTCTCACATCATTTTTTTATGCCACGCCACACAGACGTAGCTTATCCCAGCCTTCATGAGGCCTCAGAACTCGGGTGGGTGAGGCCGTGGACGGAATCGAGAACTGTTGGCGTTCACCTGGGGACGACCGGTCAAGGGAGGGCCATAGGTGACGTCAACAGTTATCATGGCACCAGTGTCTCACCAGTGTCTCATAATGATAAAGGCCATTTTGATGTTTGGCAAAAGCAAAAGTTGTCATCCACAAAAATTGTAAACTGGCAACTTTCAAGCAAAGAGCAAAAATGTTGGATGGTGAGGTGTACACCATGTAATTCTCAGTCAAATGTGCTGTATCTTTGTTCACTTGGGCATAAATGCTTCCTGAAAAAGCCATATATTATGTATAATACTAGTGTTAGTGAAATAGCAATAATAATAATGATAACAATACTAAAAAAATGGATACTATAAACAAAGATATTAGCAAATGACAACATTTAAAGTGTTCCTAAACAACAGAGGCAATCATAATAACCAGAATCATGAGCAGATGACAGCAAGAGAGATTGTGGGATAAGCAGTTGTGCCATAAAAAGAATCAAATTAAATGAATGGTTGGAAATGTACCAATATGTGCTTGTGGGAGGTTTAGTGGATAGTAAAGGAGGTGTAGTGGTGATGTGGTTGTTACTTAGAGAAAAAAACCAAACAGAGTAATAAAAGAAATAAAGAAAAATGCTAATAGATAAGGGAATAAAGGATTTTAAGCAAGAGATGTCAGGTACAGCTGAGAGGGATTAGAAGTGTAAGAAATCAATGAGCGAGACCCAAATGGAGGGTGGTTGAGTGGTTGAAGTGTTTAGAGGGATGGGGTTTGTTCTTTTTCCAAAGCAATGTGATCTGACAGAATGTTCTTCCAGTGGGTGATGTGTATGGACTTTTTAGATTTCCAGTTCATGAGGATTGTTTCTTGGCTATAGCTAAGGAAGCGAGGAGTATTTTATTATTGGTTTTATTTAGATGTGTGTTTTAGGTGTCACCAAGTAAACAGAGGGAGGAGGATAAAGAAGGTGGAGAGTGATTGTGTGGCTTTCTCCCAAAACTCTTGGACAGGTGTGCAGCTCTAAGTGGTGTGAATGTAGGTGTCTGGGCAGTTCAGTGTGCAGTGGAGACATTTGTCAGGCGCAAACCCCATCATGAATATTTTGTGACCCATGTAGTGGTAGTTTCTAGTCATGAGATATGTTTTTACATATTTGGGTCCAGAGTCAGCATCAAGAGTGATCGATAGGTCTGTTTGCCATTTTATTGATGGAATGGAGGTTGTTTGATCTGCCTTGGATATTAGTTTGTATATCTTGGAGAGTGATTTAATAGTTCAATAGATTCAGTTTGAAGATTAAGGTTAACTGTAGTATTTCTTAGTTTGGACTGTATCCATGATTGAAGTTGTAAGTATCTGAAGAATTGATCACTCCCCATGCTGTACTCCTGGACCAAGTCGGAGAATGAAACCAATGTGTTGTTGTGATAAATGTGCTCTAGATGTGTGATGCCATCTTCTGCCCATATACGGAAGTTGAGAGGTTTTTTATTGATCTGAAAAACTGTGCAGTTCCAAATGAGAGTGAATTTAGATAGTCCTAAGGTGGAGTGTGTGATTTTGTGGTATTTCCACCAAGCTGTCAGAGTTTCTGCTATTGTTATAGTCTTAAAACATGGATGGCGTTTGATTGACTGATTGAGAAATGTTATATCTGAAATGAGTATCTGTGCTGAGTGTTTGTTTTATGTCTAACCATGATTCGTCTGCCTGATTTTGAATAAGTATTGAAGTTGTTTTGCTAAACTGGAAGTTTGGAGCATCCAGTCCACCAGGTTTGTTTTTTTGTAGAGATGTTAGTTTGATTTGTGGTGTTTTATTTCTCCAGTAAAACTTTGTTATTATAGAGTCTAGGGATTTAAACCAGTTGATCAGGTGGGAAATGCTGTTTTAAATAAGTGGGTTTAGAGTCCGGTTTTGAATTGTGAGAATGAGTCCAAGTTCCTCAGTTCCAGCCACTCTGCCGGGGAGCAGAAGGATCTTAATTTATTTTTTATTTATTTATTTATTCTTTTGATAGGGACAATGCACATTAATGAACATCTGCATTGAAACAACAAAAACAAACGTAAACATGCCGGATTATAGCCACAGGGCTAATGTACATCCCTAGGCAGATGACAGAAATACAGAAAATACAACAAACAATGTAACAGAAATGAAAAAGTACAAGAAACGTAAAAGAAGAGTCACTTAATGCTCACAATACTGGTTTGCTTTAAGTCACACTTTGAGTTTGGTTTTAAATATAGGAAATGTGGGACATTCCCTAACAGTGAGGGGGAGACTGTTCCATAACTTACAGGCCTTCACAAACAGAGCATTTTTGTCCAAAGGCTGTTCTTCTAAAAGACTCCTCATAGTCACCTCTAGAGGAGGCCCATGTCCTATCACCTCTTTGGTTTAAAGAAGTCCGACAGAGGAGGTTGGGCTTATCCATTTAACACTTTGTGAACTAAACAGGCATATTTAAAATGTTTAAAATTCTCTAGGCTCAATAGATTATGTTTTTGTAAAATATTGCAATAAAAATATCTTGAAGTGGATGTGGAATTGAATGGAGAGCCAGTGGAGCTGGTGGAGAACAGGAGAGATGTGGGAGATAAAGGGGGTTTTGGTGATGATGCGGGCAGCTGAGTTCTGGACTAACTGGAGTTCATGGAGATATTTACTGGGGAGACCAAAGTAGTCAGTAGTCAAGCCAGGCAGTGACCAGACTGTGGACAAGGATAGCAGCAGTGTGAGGGGTGAGGGAGGGGCAGAGGCGATTAATGTTTCGGAGGTGGAAATATGCGGACCGGGTGATATTATTGATGTGGGATTTGTAAGATAGAGTGCAGTTGAGGATGACACCCAGACTCTTAAGGAGTTTTGGATTTGGATGGAGAAACTATTGGATTTAGGGTGTTGATTTTGTTCCAATGAGGAGAACCTCTGTTTTGTCACTGTTGAGTTTTAGGAGATTATGATTTAACTTCTGTGATACAGTCGGTAAGGGATGGGGGGTAGAAGATGGTTTACTGGTGAGGTAGAGCTGGGTGTCATCCGCGTAACAGTGAAAATGATTACCACATTTAAGGAAGATATTGACTAGGAAAAGGAGATAAATGATGAAGAGAAGGGGCCCCATGACTAAGCCCTGAGGCACACCTGTAGTGACGGAGGAGGGGTTTGATTTAAAGGATTTGAGCTGGATGAACTGAGTGCGGCCGGAGAGATAAGATGTAAAACAGTTAAGGGGGGTATGGGTAATGCCAATGGAAGCTAGTCGGTTCAGAAGGGTGGTATGAGAGATGGTGTCGAATGTTGCAGTCAGGTCGAGGAGGATGAGGATGGTGAGGAGTCCAGAATCAGCAGCCATGAGGAGGTCATTGGTGATTTTTATGAGTGCTGTTTCTGTGCTATAGAAGGGGCGGAAACTGGACTGGAACTGTTCCTAGAGGTTATTGTGGGATAGGTGAGGGTGAAGTTGGCTGGTGACTGTTTTCTTTTTGAGGCGAGAAATGACATTAGGGTTTCTCAGGATGTGGTGGAGTAGAATTCAGGTGGCAGTGAGTCAGGGGGCAGGTGACTTTATTGAGGAGAGAAAACAGAGACTTGGAATTACCTGTATTTGCCCTGATTAAACTGGAGTAATATTCAGATTTAGTTTGAGCAATGGAGACTTTGTACTGGAGGATGTGGTTATTGTACATGTCTTTGTGAATAGTGAGGTGGGTTTTTTATAGAGGCGCTTGAGTTGAGAACCTCTGGCATTCGTGGAGATCGTGTGTGAACCAGGGGGCAGGAGTGGAGAATGTAACAGACATGGATTTTATCGGAGCCGGGGAGTTGAGAATGGAATGGAGAGTAGTGTTGTAGTGCATAACCAGCTCATCAGGGGTGGAAAATGTAATCATGTCCTGCAGGTGATGGTCAATACTGGAGGTGAGGGTGCTAAGATTGATATCTTTTGATGGTGCGGAATGATCTGAGATGGGGAAGCTTAGTGGCAGTAATGGTGAGAGCAGTATTGAATGAGAGTAGAAAGTGATCAAGTATGGGGAGTTTATCAGCTTTACAGCCAAGAGGAGTGACACTGGAGCAGCAGATTAAATCAAGAATGTGACCTTTTGAGTGGGTGGGAATGTTACTATGTTGCTGAAGACCAAAGTTATCTAAGCAGGATGTAAAATCTCTGGTGACAGTAATTAATGTTGTCCATGTGAATGTTAAAACACTATTATTTTTGAGGAAAGGGAGGATAAATGAGTGAGGAAGGTAGCAAAATGATTTAAAAAGTCACTGTTGTGGTGGTAAACAGTTGCAAATATGGTGGGAGTAGGTCCAGAGAGTTCACATACTGTGGATTCAAATGAAGTGAAGAGACACAGACACAGGCGAGACTTTAATGTTGTCGTGGTAAATCATCGCGAAACCTCGAACACCGGCCCGACCGGTGGTCTTGATCATGACCGTTTTCTGCGTGCTATGTTACGGTTGATTAACACACTAGACCCCGACTGCAACCTCTCTTACCAAAAATAAATGTGTGTGTGTACTTTAATTAAGCTATTTATATTTGTACTGACTTGTAAGAAGGTAACTAGCAGAAGAATGGCTCTTTCCACAACAGAATACAGCAGTTTTCTCCAAAAAATTTCTGAACTTTTTTCCCCCCGACTTTAATATTCTTATAGATTTTAAGCTGTTGAATGTTTTTTTTTTGTTGTTGTTGCACTTTTTGATCATGTAAAGCACATTGAGTTGCCTTGTGTATGAAATGCGCTATACAAATACATTTGCCTTGCCTCTGCATTTATGTTTGAAGTATTTTTCTTATTTCCAGATGGGGAGCTGTAATGTATTTATTGAGCAGCAGAGGGCGCTGCTGTACCATATGCAGTTGTTCCTCCTCGGCCACCATACTCAGCGCGGAGCGACGTTAATTTACAGCATTAGAACAAAAAAAGTAAACAATCTCTGTTTTTTAACCACTTTACATTACAGGCTGTTTGTAATTCCACACAGAGGAGGACACACACCTGGTAGGTATCAGAAACATATTCACCAGAGTCTGGATGAATATTCGTGTTTTAAAACCAGGTGAACTTTGTACTTTCATTTTAGTTTTTTTAATATGACTTTACAATGGCTGTTACCTAATCTGAGCTGCATGTGACCTAGTTTCAGTGACTGTTGGGTTATTTATTGTACAAAGTGCACCGATAGAGCCTGTTCCTTGGCTGTCTGTGTTCCCAGTATGAAGATGGTGAAGGTTGCAGTGGTCGGAGCTGGTGTGGTGGGACTATCCACTGCTGTGTGCATTGCTGAGGCTCTTCCTTTCTGCTGTGTCACGGTGATGGCTGAGAGGTTCAGCCCTGACACCACCAGTGATGGAGCTGCAGGGATCGTGTTGCCTGCACAATTTCCAGGTGATTGTTCGTCTTTCTGTACATCAGCCTCCATTTATAAAGAGAAGTTAAAGGAGCATAGGGCAGGATTTAAAAAAAAAAAAAAAAAAAAAAACACATTAATTTTAAGTAGGGATGTAACGATTCACTCAACTCCTGATACGATTTGATTCACGATACTGGGTTCACGATACGATTTTCTCACGATTTATTTTACAAAATGGGAATGTTGACAAATGACTGAAAAATATTCCTTTATGTTTTTGGGGAAAATACTATACTATTTTCCTTTTATTTTTCATTGTCAAAAGAATCCCTTGATAAACTATTCAAAATGATGCAATTTAACTAAAAATAAATCTTGAATGAAATAAATAAAGGAATAATACAAATGAAGAAGAAACCTATTAATTTAAATTCTGGTTCTATAATAAACAATGCAAAACTGCGTAATAGTTCTTTTTCTTTTTAAAAGTGCAACTGAAAATGTATTTTGTGCCTTAACAATTGGACTTTAAAAAAAACAAAACAAAAAAAAACCTGTCATTTTACTGTATTTACGTCAGATATTTGTTTAGACCAGCAGAGGGCGCTGGTAACCCAGTGGTCGGTTGGCATGCAGCTAATGTAGCAGTGAAGAAGAGATGCTATGCTAGCAGACAGAGCTAATAGAAAAACGTGACTTTTACAGATATTCACGTAATATTACAGATATTTTTTCGGTGCTAAAGGAGTAAAGAATCATTTATGAGCATGTTTAACAGTAAATGGCGGCCAGAAAGAAAATAGTAGCAGATTCCGCCTGTCACGTCCGCTTCTGGAAAGATTAATATATAACCTCTGCTGGTTAAAAAAAGTACTGCGATTCAATTTTCAGAGCATCGATGTGAACCGTGGTACCTATGAATCGATTTTTAACTGCCTTACGATTAATCGTTACATCCCTAATTTTAAGTCATTTAATGCTAATGGTAGAGCTGAACGATTATTTGCATTTGCGATATTATCGCAATATCATAGAACGCGATTTTCTAATCGCAAAGCCTGCAATTTTTTATTTATTTATTTTTAGTTTATATATACTGTATGTTTTTTTTTTTTTCTTGTACTGTCCTGTTAAGATCAGTGTTTAAGAAGTGCAGGCCACATCTTTACATGTTTCATGAAACGTGAAGTTAGATATGTTGAAGAGGTAAAACCACAGATTTGTTTCTCTGCTTTGAAATGTATTATTTATATTTAATTAAAGTTTAAATAAATCTGAAATTGTTTATTATGAATCAGATTGAGGCCATTGAAAAAATAATCGCATATTAAATTTCAATATTGAGGAAAAAAAAAATCGCAATTAGATTATTTTCCAAAATTGTTCAGCCCTACTAATGGGCAGTGTTTGGAACGTTTCCATAGAAAAGTAATTAGTTGTACTTACCCACTACTTGTTCTAAGAAGTAACTGAGTTAGTAATTGAATTACTCTATAATAAAAGTAACTCATTACCAAGGAAATTTTTTGCATTACTGTTAAAAAAAAAAAAAAAAATACAAAAAATGTTGCTATATGTCAGGTATCCATCCTCTAGTATGAGCTGTGCTCCGCTGATGTCGGTGGCTTGGCTGGTGGCTGCAGTTCCACTAACCACCGTGGTGTCACTATGGAGTCTGATTTCTAGATCCTGCCCTGTGCTCCTTTAAGCGTTTAAAGTGTTAGCTTCAGTGTTTCTCAAATGGGGGTACGCGATCCCACTACATGCAGTACTTGCAGAAGTGAAAGTAAAGGATTACAAGTACTCACGTTACTGTAATTGAGTTGCTTTGATGGGTACTTGTACTTTTTTCTAAATCAGTCATTTTACTTGTATTTAAGTATGTTTTAAAAAGAAGTAAAGTAATTAATTACATTTCTACACCCAACCATTACCAGAGGTGTAAAGAGTACTGATATATCCTACTCAGGTAGAAGTACTGTGACTTGATTGAAATTGTACTCAAGTACAAATACAAGTGTGTCATACATTAAATACTCAAGTACAAGTATAAAGTAGCTCAATTAGATAGTACTCAAAGTAAAAGTTTATATACTGTTTATCACCTGAGTACTGGAAAGAGAGATTGGAAAATTAACAAATGAATATATAAAAATATGGGGTTTTATCATGTTTAATTTAGTTAAAAATGATAACGATAATGAAAATTATCTTCATTACAAACATGAACTGAAAATACAAGGGTCAGTGTTGGTCCCACATCAGATTGGAGATGACCAGAAATGATAAAAACTATAGAAATACATCTATTCAGGAGGCAACAAATACTGTTCCATTCCACTCCTTTACAAAATGCGATTCTGTAAAACGTGTGTTTTTACTCACGTTACATCATTATGCTCTATAGTTATTTTTTCCATGGAGTTCAGAGCAAAATGTTGTAGAAAAAAAAAAAAAAAAAGTTTGAGAACCACTGACCTATTGGTTGGATTTCCTGTGTTCCGTCCTCTGTCAGATATCCCACTGGAAAGACAAAAGCAATGGTTCAAGAACAGCTTTGATCACCTGTTGGCCATCGCACAGTCTCAGCACTCACCAGAAGCTGGAGTAATGCTGAGCTCTGGGTAGGAGTCACGTCATCAATGAGATGTTATCAAAGATAAGTCACCATTTAGAGCAGAACTTATTTTTGAACCTTCCAGTTGCCAGATTTTCAAGGAGGTTCCAGCTGAAAAGAAACCGTTCTGGTCCGAGTTTGTCATTGGTTTTAGAGAAATGACTGATGTTGAGTTGAAGCGTTTTCCACTCCATACGTTTGGCCAGGCGTTCACTACGGTGAAGTGTGAGTGTTCCAGCTACCTGCCATGGCTCCAAAACAGGTTCGTCCAATACAGTAAGCTCAGAATCTAGGTCTTAACATTAGCCCAGTTGTTCAAAAGGTGTAATCTGGATCAAAACTATCTAGATTTTAAAATCTGGATCCTGTTATCTGTGTTCATTTAATCCCAGTTGTTCAAAGCAAAAATGGATTGGATCAGTCACCTGTTCATTTTGGCAGCTATTTGGGCCGTCATGTTCGCTCAGACAGGATGTGACATGTTGAATCCAAATATCTCACAAACAGAACAAGATTTTAAAACAGAAAAATTACGCTAAATTTACTTTTCTGTGCTTTAAACGTGATAAAAGTGCTATCTGGGCTTCATACACATGCCCAAGGTGTTTTTTCATTGATTCCCTCAATCGTTAGAGGGTGATTTGCTCATTTCTTACTGTAGCGTGAGCCCAAACACCTCGCTCCAATTTAATGACGCGCTCCCACTTTGATGAGAAGCCGCGCCTCCAGGAAGCTCTCTGCCGTGATTGACATGTAAACAGACACGCCCACTAAGGTGAGCATTTCAGCGTCCTTCGCGTAGTGCTATGTATGTATTTTCTACAGTCTATGTATGTACCGGTGAACGCCCCGCCCCCACGCTCTGTCTCGTGTTTATAAAGCAGCATGAGCTCGGCTACGGAGTGGGTGGGAGGAGGGCGGGCCGTCCTCTGGCCCTACGTCACCGTGCGGGGAGGAGGAAGTCAGTGTCCCGTCTATAGACACGCCCACTCATGAATATGCATAAGTAGGACACAAATCAGCCTGTTTGTGTAGAGTTGCTCAGAAAGTGACTTTTCAGAGGCTAAAACTCTGGAAAACAGGTGAGTTATACTATGTTTTTGGAGTTCTTAGAACAAATGGAGATGGATGAAATATAGCCTGACATGGCTGCACTACTTGAATCTTGAACCATGACAGAGGGGCATGGCTGAATTCGAACCGTAAATCCCGCCTCCCAGTCTGATAATCCCTCCCAGTCTCCTCCTCTGGAAGTGCACGAAGTCGAGCTGAACGTGCACACGCATAGGTTGACAGTCTGAAGTTGCATCCAAGCATCTCCTAGTTCATATTTTGTTGCTGAAAATAAATGTCATCGTCACGGGTACGTGTTACCGCCGTGCACACGCTTCACTATATATCGCGGCAGCCAATGAGGACACTCCTTCGTGGGCTCTGCTCACCCCTCCTTTCTCTAAATCCTGTGGTTGGAGATGGAGGAGGTGACCGCTAACATTTTGTCTTCTGGTTTTAGTCACTAAAATAATTCAGCACGCAGACGTACACTTTTTTCAGAAATGATAACTTTTACGATATTACTATATGATGCTAATAAGATTATTTTTTTTAATTAAAGAAAATAATTTGAGTACCCCAGGTTTAGGTCAGTAAAAAATAACCACACTGGTTGGTTTTAAAACGGAATAACTAAAGAACGAAGGGTACACGGATCCGATTCCAGAATCCAATTTTAGTTTTGAACAACCAATTTTCAATATTTGATCCAATCCATTATCCAAAATCAGATCATGTGACCTTTTGAACAACTAGCCCATTAGGATTAAAGTCTACAAAGGAATCTGTAACGTGTTGGTTTGGTGCAGGTTCAGCAAAGCTGGAGGTCTAATAGAACAGAGGATTGTCTCCAGTCTCCAAGACCTCAGCAGCAGCTTTGATCTCATCGTCAACTGTTCTGGTCTGGGAGCTAAATCCTTAGTGGGTGACGGTGAGGTGTACCCAGTCAGAGGACAGGTCCTAAAGGTGGACGCTCCCTGGCTGAAGCACTTCATCAGAGATGGAGACGGAAAGACCTACATCTATCCAGGGATCCACAGCGTCACCATAGGTGGGACGAGGCAGGAGGGCGACTGGAGGCTGGAGGTGGACCAGGGAGACACCAGAGGCATCCTGGAGCGCTGCTGCAGGCTGGAGCCATCGCTCACTAAAGCTAAGGTCCTCAGTGAGTGGGTGGGCCTGAGGCCAGGCAGGAAGAACCCCAGGGTGGAGAGAGAGGTGGTGCAGCTGCAGGGACGCCAGCTGTCGGTGGTCCACAACTACGGCCACAGTGGGTGGGGGGTTACGCTAGCATGGGGGACTGCACTGGATGCTCTGGGGCTGGTCAGGCAGTGCTTACATGATCTATCTCTGCAGGCCAAACTGTGAACACCTTCTTACTATAGCAGTGGTTCACAAACAGGGGTACGTGTACTAGGGCTGGGCGATATAGACCAAAACTCATATCTCTATATTTTTTCTCAAAATGGCAATATACAATATATTGATATTTGTACCAGAAAGAGAATTCTGGGTTAAATTTGCTGATGAAAAATGCCTCACACACACATTTATTAACAAACAGCTCCACAATATGCGACACTTTTAGCTTTTTCTCCTCTAAGGGACAGCATGTGTGAGTGTGTTCTGTAGTGTAGCTTGTTATGGGGAAGGTCTGGGTTAGGACACCCTCAGTGATTCATCCAACTCTGCTTTTCATGCTGGTTTGAGAAGTAGAGAATATAAGGGCCCCCAAAAAACTCAATTTTAATACAAAATGAGCTAAAAAATAATAATAATAAAAATATATATATACAGTATATAAAATCAAAAACTCGATATATCTTGAATCTCGATATATTGCCCAGTCCTAACATGTACCCCAAGGAATACAGAAGCACATTGCAGGAGATACTGGGGAAAATTTAACAATTAATTTAAAAATAATGGGGAAATGTTAATTTTTAAGCTATTTTTTAGATGAATTCACCACAAATTAACACTACTATTGCTCAATAAAATACTATATTTTCTTATAATTTATTGCAACAGGATTATTTCATGCTCTAAATGCCATTGTATCACTTCTGACAATAGGAGACAATAATTAGCTACATTTGACAGAGACTGTATTTACTTAATATTGAAGTTGAACTAAATTCCACTTATTGTTTTGAAGTTGTAGATTACGCCTTAGGTTTAGAACCAATGTTGGAGACATAGTTATGGTGGTTTAGGAGAGTCCATTGTTCCACTAATGAAAAAGTGATGAAATTATGGAGAGGGTTCTAATGATATGAAGGGGCTACACATGATTTGACAAATGAAAAGTGGGTACATGGGACAACAAATACTGCCACTGTTCTATATCACTAATGCTCACATTCTACTGTATGCAAATTAAGGTTTAAACTCATTTTAGTTCAGGGGCCAAATACCAAACGGTTTGAGTTTAAGTGGGCCACAGATTATAGATGGAATTCAACATTGATGTGCGCTAGTTTTGCACGTCTACGTATAAATAATAAAGTATGTGGGGGTGGGGTAGGGCTGGGCAATATGGACCAAAATTCATATCGCAATATTTTTTTGTCAAAATGACGATGTAGTGTAAAACTGTGTTTCTCAAGTGGAGGTACGTGAGAGAGAGGGTGGAAAATTAACAAAAGCATGAAAATTAAAAATGTGTATTTTTTTCTTAAAGTTAAAATGATAATAATAATAATGATGAAAATGATCTCGATTAAAACATTAACTGAAAATCAAAGGGTCAGTGTTGGTCCCACGATAGGTGGAAGATGAGAGGAAACGATAAATATCTATGAGACACTAAATATGGTTTCTTTCCACTTATTTACAGTTAGATTATTTCAAATGTGTGTTAAAACTTATTTATTCTATTATGCTCTATAGTTGTTTTTTACAGTATTGTGACCAAAATGTTGGAACTGAACAAAGGGGGTACTAATATATATATATATATATATATAGTATATATATGTGCAATATTGTAATGTTCTATATTGCCAAAATAGAAAACTCAATATATCTTGAATCTTGCTATATTGCCCAGCCCTAATGTGGGGCACTAATATATTATTCAAGCAATAAGTGACAGATATCAGTCCCTGCAGTATGTTCTCTTTTTTTTGTGAACAATTTCTTTTTAATTTGGGGAAATTTTTTTTTTTTGGAATCATTTAAAGAAAATTGCAGGATTTTATTTTTTTTTTTTAAATTTAGAGATCTTTCAACAATTTGAAATTCAAATGAACTGCCATCGTGATATACCATAAGCATAGCGACAACTGTGAGTTTGATTGAATATTTATATATTTTTAGATATCTACAAGTGACTTAGTGGGAAATTTACACAATAATTCATGTTTTTCTATTGCCTGGAGTTTGACACGTGTACTGCAGCCAATCACTGATGCTCAGAATCTACTGTATGCGTTAAAATGATAGAATGAATAGTGTAAACCTCAGTAATGAGTAAAAACTACATTTGTTTGTGAATAATATAATTAAGCTTTCTCTTCTTTTCAACCACTGTGACCAGGGTTGGGGTCAATTATAAATGTAATTGCGTAATTTACAATTAAGGCATAATTATAAGTTAAATAATTTAATTAACTGTGGTAATTATAATTGAAATGTAATTAAGATTGAAATTCTACAAAAACTGTTCATTACAATTTAATTAAACGCAAAAACTGTGTAACCACGTTACAGTTCTATGGCTCGCAAATACATAATTAACAATTATTAAAATCAACTTGAGGGTTATAGGGTTATTTATTGATGTTAATACATAGTAATTGTGGTTGAATGTTAGTAATTGAGAATGTAATTGTAATTGACTTTCAGGGGGGAAAATTAATAATTATGCCGCTAATTTTAAAAAATAAAAAATCCTGGGCACTGTAATTATAATTGAAAATGGATAATTGAAGACGTAATTGAAAAATGTAATTGAGCCCAACCCTGACAATGACCTTTGTGCCTTAATAAGAGAGAAAAGGAGTTCAGTTTTGGATTTTCTTTTAACGCATTTGATTTGAAAAAATATTTTTGCATTTTGTGAAATTGTTAATAAAACTTACTGCCACAAAAATAAAATAAAAAAGCAAATACAGAATCCTTGTGATATGTGACATATTTCCCCTTTATACAGCTGCAGCAGTAAGAAAAACACCTGCTAGAAAAAGAGCATTCAGAGCAAACAGGAACATCTTCAGCTTCCAACGCGCCAAAAACAAGAAAAAAAAAAAAAAAATAAAATCTTTTTTTGTTGTTGTTTTAATTACATTATTGAAGCATAGATGCATTACTTGTGAAAAAAGTAGAAAAAACACCAAGTCTCTCAATAACTTAAACCTCTCTGACCGAAGAGTGGGGTCGGTTCACACAACACAAAAGTTCCTGTAAAGCATCCAAACGCAATAAAAACAGGACAAATATAACTTGTGTCGCCAAAGTGAAAGTGCGTCTTTTTTTTTTTTTTTTTTTTTTTTAAACACATTGAACTTGTTTGAAAGAAACAACGCACAGAAGATGGAAGTGGCTTCGAGAACATTTCCTTCCACCCTCTTTTTTTTTAAATCCACAGGGTGTTTGCAAACATTTCCCATGAAACTTCAAAAGTTCCATTTATTGATCGATAAACAATAAGCTGAATGAGTATTGGTAAAAAAAAAAACAAACAAAACAAAAAGAAATATAATAGTAATTACAAAGACAGTAATAATGAGAAATGTGAATAATAAACACAGTCCTGTACAGTCAGGCTCATCCTGTGATTGATCACAGCCAAACTGATGCCAGTATTGATTGGTCTCCAGCAGTCTGATGGAGCCACTGACTACAGAGCGTCTGCTAGTGCCAGTGGATCTTATTCATCTTCAGCGTCTCCTCGGCTGCCCACGACTGTGGTGGGGTGGAAAACACCCCCCCCCCCCCTGCAAAAAAACACCAGCACACACACGAGAGTTAAAGCCTCAGTGCCACATAGTCATGTTTGTGCTAAAAATCCTGAAATAAAGATAAAACATACTAATTAAATGTAGAACAGTGTTGGTGCAGTTTTTTCAAAATAAAAGGTCTCAGAGCGAAGTTACTTGTTTTGGATTTTAGAGTCATTTTTGTTGTCTTTTTGCATTTTTATGTTATTTTGTGTGTTTTTGAGTCATTTTTGTGTGTTTTTGTTGTCGTATGGGGTTTTTTTGAGTCATTTTCATGTATTTTTCTGTCATAGTCCTGATGACTAAAACTTCGTTTTAGTCATCAGGACTATTTTAGTTTTAGTCAAACAAATAAATGACACTATTACAGTGGATATCATCGACTGTAAACATTTTCGTTCACTTGCTTTTTTAATTAGTCATAGTCTAGTTATTGTCACTTCAAAAATGTAGCCGATGGACATTTTTAGTTGACAAAATGATCACTGATGCATAATCAAATTAACATCCAACTAAGTTTTGTTGTGACCTTTGATCCGTGAAATCATTGGAAATGTCATTTTAGCAGTTTTTGATGTTTTGACATTTTCCTGAACTTTTTAGATGATGTCGACTTCGTGTTGCTTCATTATTTGCTGGCTATTGAGCGGCTTATGAACGTAGCTCTGAGTTGAAACCATAACGTGAAGAAAAGAAACCACCTAAAGAAGGATGTGTTGACAGAAACCGTCTCACCTCGCTGAGGTCTGAAGGAGCTGCTGTTCCCACAGAGCTCTCAGTCCAGTTCATGTATCTCATCCTGGAGGGACGCCGATGGTCGGCCCGATTCACTCATCCGTTTGGCCATGATGTCCCACTGGGGGGTCAAGGCTTTGGATTTGGTTCCTGGAGAGAGATAAAACACACGACTGTACAAACCAAGTCCAAGTCTTTACCAGGTACCGGTAAAAAAATAAATAAAATAAAACTCCATTCTGCCCCCTGGTGGCTGCACGGAGTAAAAAAGGACAATATTACTGAATCACAACTGGGTCACAAAAATGAGATCATCTGATCTGAGGGCCACATTAGAGTACAGTAGATCTTTTATTTATTTCAAACACGTAAACAGAAATAGATTCTCAGAAAATTTACATTACCAAACAATTCATTGTCAGCAATTACAATAATGACCAATCTGAGCATTAGTACAGGAAAGAATAGTCATTTTTGTATATTTCTCTGTCATTGTGTGTGTCTTGTAGTCATTTGTGTGTATCATTCAGTCATTTTGGAGACATTTTTGTGTGTTTTGGATCATTTTTTATGTATTATTCTGTCATTTAGTATGTTTTGGAGTCATTTTTGGGTATTTCTCTGTTGTCTTGCATGTTTTTAGTGTATTTATGTGTCATTTTAGTATATTTCTGTCATTTTGTGTATTTTAGAGTCAATTTGTGTATTTTTCTGTCATTGTGTGTGTTTCAGAGTCATTTTTGTGTGTATAGGAGTCATTTTTGTATATGTGTCTGTCATTTTGTGTATTTATCTGTATTTTTTGTTTGTTTTGGAGTAATTTTTGTTTTTTTTTCTGTCATTTTGTGGTATTTGGAGTCATTTTGTGCATTTTTGTTGTCGTTAGTTTTTGAAGTCAGTTTTGTTTTCTTTGTGCACTTTTCTGTCATCTTGTGTGTTTTTGGGTTCATTTTGTGCTTTTACTTTGAGGCCACCATACCTCATGTCTGTACTAAATAAACTGTCTCAGTATCTTCCACTATGACTTCATGACTAAAACACTTCTTTGAAATTCAATAGATATGTTTAAAAAAATAGCTTTTAGAAAACAAAACAACATTTTAAAAATGAACGTTATAAAAAAAAAAAAAAAAAACAACTAAAGACTCTGCGTGAGAGAATAGCTAATTACTCACACATGAAGTGAGTGCTGCTCATCGTAGTGATGTATCTATAAAAGCAACAATAACCCTAACAGTGCCCACATTCTTTACAGCTGCTTTTATTGTTAGCGCGGCTTCTGAGGAAAAGTAAACACAGAGCATCCATCTACCTGGATCAGGATGAAGGTGACACAGCTGTAATTACGCAGCATAGCTTAAAACTGATGAGTGCTGCAGACAACACAAACGATGCTGACAGTAAAAAATAAAAAAAAACAAGAAAGTGAAAGTGAAACAAATCACCTATTGATTCCAAAATCCCTGATTTTGGAAGAATTCCAGCAGAAATCTCCCAGTGCTGTGTTATCCCAGCCTGGGCCTGAGGTGGGCTCAGAGACCAACATGGAGACTGTCCCTCAGGATACACTTACCCAGCCCTCCCCGTCTACTGTTACCATGACAACATAGACCATTGCCTCCAGCTAAAGCAGCAGCTAGGCCAATTTGATCCCCTCACAAACTCACTCTCTCTCTCGCTCTCGATCGTCCCTGGCGTTCTCGCATTCACTTCGTCTCTGCCTGTTTCCATCCTCTCATTTAGACAGAAAAAAAACAAGAGCCCCATGCAGAACCCCTCGTTTGTGGAGCTCATGTGAAGATGAGCTTTGGTAGATTTAAAGCTGCAGTGAGTGATTTTTCATTGATAAATAACTAAATAAATGTTGGTTCTGTTGAGCTCACCATCAAGTCCGTTGTGCTGTTCGTATGTGCGTTTCCCCAGGATGGTGGGAGAGCCGTTGTTGAGAATGGGAGAGGACTTAAAGGTGCCCAGGCTGGAGATGGACCCTCCTCTGAGCGGTGGGTTGGGTTTGGCTGGACGGGGATGTGCTTCTGATACACGTACAGAGAGGAGGAAGCATGAGAGGATGGGTCAAAAACAATGAAGACACAAAGCAAGCTGAAAATCATCTTTACTTTAGAGGGAAAATCTGAATAAATTAAAAATGCAGTAGGAGCCAGCATTACTGTGATGTTGCTGTGGGGCTAACGTTAGCTTGTTAGCTCCACTAAGGGAGGGACTTTGGAAGCAGGGCAAGAGAGCAGCGGGGAGGGAGGGGGGGAAGGGATCTGAAAGTTGGGAACTGCACCTTTAAATGTTATTACCTAAATATTGTTAAATCTAGATAAATGTAAAATGTATAAAATGTTATTACCTAAATATTGTTAAATCTAGATGAATATAAAATGTTATTACCTAAATATTGTTAAATCTAGATAAATGTAAAATGTATAAAATGTTATTACCTAAATATTGTTAAATCTAGATAAATGTAAAATGTAATTACCTAAATACCGCACCACAGACTCCAGGGGTTTCCGGTCCACAGGCTTTAGAGGCACAGGCTTATTAGGCCTGTCTGGTAACCTCAGGGCACCTGGAACGTTTAGAAAAGGAAACTCATTCCACTCAGTCTTTTAGAGAGCTCTGATTGGCTGTTAAAGGTACTTACACTCTTGTTTAATGGCTGCTGTGTTTGCAGGGAGGTACGGGTGGCGGGCCAGGTGTCGAGGCCTGATGATGTCCTGGCAGAGGCGCCGTGCCATGCGGGTCAGGGTGGTCGTCTGCAGGAAGAACGCCTGCCGGGTCTTCACTGCAAACTTTGGGCTCCCGCTGTGCCTCAGGGGCAGCCCGTGGGGGCTCTGTGGGCACAGCCGACATGGTCAGAACCGAGACGCTGCAGGATGTGCATCAACACTTTCAAGTGTTTCATAAACTGATTGAAAAGATGAGCAGTTTGAGCAGAGATAGTAAAAGAGCATCAGTGGAAAATAAATGACTCATCATTACATCCTGTTCATGCTAGTTTGAGGGGAGACCCAAAGGATTGCTCGAATAAGGAAAAACATCAGCTTTATAGAAAAACAAGTTCTTTTTATGTCCATTTGATGAAAGAAAGACGCTGCCTGCCTCCAAACCTATAACCTGAATTCTAACACCAGGCTGCAGGCAGATGTGAGGCTGCTGTTTAGAATAAAGTGAATGTGGTAGAGCTCTAACCATGGTGCTGCGGTTAGGTCCGGGCCTCTCCCCCTCCAGTCTTGTGGGCATCTTCAGTCCTCCATACTTCTTCCAGTAGGTCCAGCATGACGCACACAGGCGACACTGCATGTTGGGAGGTCCCCACGAGTACCACTGGTACGAGCTGCTGGCTGCACACACACACACACACACACACACACACACACACACACACACACACACGCACACGGGACATGAAGGAACAAAAACCTTACTGTTCACGTAGTTAGCGGTTGATTGTTCAATACCAGGGTTTCATTTCATCTATTTATTTATTTCAATTAGAACATTCCACATTAATCTTTGTGTCAAACAGCGTCAACATAAATATGCCGGAGTTAGCACAATAGCTAAATTTCATACGTTGTCCTCGTAAGGTAGCACAATTATAATTGTAATCATATAATTGGTATTTAACTAGAATTATGACATAATTGTAATTGTAATTGAAAAGAATCTGTTGCTGTTGTAATTGAGTTCAAATAATTGTAATTTGCATTCAATAAAAAACAGTAATTTACATTGTAATTTAACCCAAAACTTACACATACAACAATTATTAAAACATGTTTCATATCCAGTTTACCTGTAAGTTCTATTGAGGATCATTTTACTATTTAATCATTTAAATCTAGGGGTGTACCGACACAAACAGGCTCAGACGCCCACACCAAAAACAATATTTTCATGGATGAGGAGGCTTAAAGTAACCAAATGATTAAAAACTAACATTTCTTTTTTCTGTATTTTACAGATGATCTAAGACATGGGTCATGACCAACACGTTGGTAGCTGACAGAAAAGGAAGCTTATTTATTAATGGCTCGACAATTGTGATTAATTGTAATTGAACTTTATTAATTGGGAACGTAACTGTAATTGATTTGAGGGGAAAAATTATTATTGTAAATTTAATTATACATTTTTTTTTTTAAATGCTGGTCAAAGTAATCGTAATTGCATTGCATTTTTTTTATATCTTATATATATATTAATCTACAGTTTTTAATTATTTATCATGTTGTACTTTGTACTGCACTTGTGTATGCATACACAGTGTAAAATGACATATAAAGGAATCTGAATCGTGAGTGAGCATGAATAATTGAAGACCTAACTGTAATTATTTTTAAAATGTAATAGACCCCAACCCAATTCTATACCTTCCAGAAATATAATAAGGAAATATGAAATGCATTTATTTTTTGCATCAATTAAAAAACTGGCCCACGGTTACCTACTGTATGTGCACAAACAAGCTTAACGCGACTCTTGTTTTAATGAAGCTAATATTACAAAGCTTCAGCATTCGATCAGGTCTAGTTAGTGACTTACTGTAGCAGCTCTCACAGGCTCGGCCCAGGCCAGGGGTCAGCACGGAGCACGGCAGTCCCGGCGCTCCGGGTGGTCCTGGCGGTCCTGGAGCCGCTGCACCTGCCGTTCCATTAACCAGAGCCGGCTTGGCGTTGTTGGTCAGCTGGTTTGGGTTTGGTTTGTTACTGAAAGAAGGACCGATGGACACAGAGCGTCAGAGTCTGAAGGAGAAATCCAGCATTGATCATTGATCAGGTGGACCGCTGCAGAATGCGTTACCAGAACATTCACACTTAAGCAGCTATACTTAGTTTAAGTGCAAATATAAAAGACATCTATACAACTAAAGATCTGACACAGGAAGTTGAATCCATACACTCACTAGTTGGGGATGTAGACCTGTTTCAACTTGCTTTCTGCTTCAGCAGCTTTTAATCGTTTCTGGAAAGAGCAAAAACAGACACAGCACACAGTTGTAGTGTAGCAGTAGTAGTGTATTATGTGTGTGTATTAGGGATGTAACGATTCACACAACTCCAGATACGATTCGATTCACGATACTGGGTTCACGATACGATTCTCTCACGATTTATTTTACAAAATGGGACTGTAGACAATTTTTTTTTTTTGGGAAAAAAACTAGAAAATACTGTATTATTTTCCTTTTATTTTTCATTGTCAAAAGAATTCCTTGATAAACTATTCAAAAGAATGCAATTTAACTAAAAATAAATCTTGAATGAAATAAAGGAATAATACAAATAAAAATGAAGCCTATTAATTTAAATTCTGGTTCTATAATAAACAATGCAAAACTGCAGAATAGTTCTTTTTCTTTTTAAAAGTGCAACTGAAAATGTATTTTGTGCCTTAACAATTGGACTTTAAAAAAAAAAAAAAAAACGTGATTGCACTGATTTACGTCATATTTGTTTGGACCAGCAGAGGGCGCTGGTAACACAGTGGTCGGTTGGCATGCAGATATCTTTCAGTGAAGAAGAGAAGCTATGCTAGCAGACAGAGCTAATAGAAAAACGTGACTTTTACAGATGTTCAAGTAATATTACAGATATTATTTCGGTGCTTAAAGGGTAATGAATCTTTTATAAACATATTTAAGAGTACAAGGAGGCCAGAAAGAAAGTATTAGCAGACTCCGCCCGCCGCCTACACTTGTGGATAAAAAAGAGTTAAAAAAAGTACTGCGATTCAATTTTCAGAAAATCGATATCAACCGTGATAACTATGAATCGATTTTTAACTGCCTTACGATTAATCGTTACATCCCTAGTGTGTATTTATTAAAAACAAGTTTGGATGAACTACGACCGGGACGGGGAAGGTCTACGTGCCGAATAGCACGCACCACGTTAATAAGAATTCAGTCAAGTGACTCGGTTCCACTGAGGAAAGACATCCGCTCATAGAATATCCATGTGAAATTACAGTCCGATTCAGCGAGCATTAACGGAGGAGTAGTCGCTTGAAAAATGAAGGGCCCCCCAATGGCCAATTTGTTTACATTGGTATGTTGACATTTATTTACAGAAACGTTGCACTAAAATAGTGTCACTGTTCATTTTCAATTTATTGTCTTTCAGAGATATAAAATAAAAATTGTGTTTTTTCACTTGATCTTTTTTTTCTTGTTATGTTATAGATTATCGTAGATTGATTTCCAGACAATATATCAATAATTGCAGTATCGTCATATCGTGAAATAATTGTTATGATGAGCTTTGTATTGCGTATCGTATCGTGACTCACAAATAAATGAGAAAACAACTTTAATGAAAATTGCCAAAAAAAGGGGAGGCTTCTCAGGCCCCTAATCGAATTGTGCGAGACAATTGAAATCAATGTTGAATTACCTTTGAAACGACATATCCCACGACTATGTTCCCATGAATTTTGAAATTATCGGAAATGAGGGGAGGTGGGCCCCGGGCCCATTTTAAAAAAAAGGGCTCCCAGTGTCTCATCATATGTCACATCGTGACAAGTACGGGATAATGGGCCCCATGTATATAATGGTATGTGCCAATGATTCGGTGTCACCAACCATCGCAATATTTATATTGACAAATAAATAAGAAATCAACTTTCATAGATTATACCTATCAAATTTCAGCCCAATCCGTTGACAAATAACAGAGGAATAGTGATTTTACCTAGTGTACACAACAACAACAAAGTGAGTGGCGTTCAGAGAGCTCAAACATCTGCTCAGCGACCAATATCTTCTTTGGCATTTCCCTGGATCACTGATCCTTATCATGGTACCATGATTATTCACACTTTCAAACTCATTTTACTTCAGGGGCCGAATACGGAGCAGTGTGATCTCAAGTGGGCCACAGATTTCATGCGGGAAAACGAGTAATTTCAACATTATTGTGGCCCTAGTTTGCACTTGTACGAAAACATAAAATACAAAATATATAAGAATCTGACCATATCCAAGCAATAAGTGGCAGATAGCAGTCCCAACAGGATGTTCACTTTACATTTCCAAGATTTAATTAAGGGAAATATTATGTCATACTGTACTTTGAGGACAATTTAAGGTTTTTGTAAGAATTTTGTTTTTTTTTTTTTTGTTTTTTTTTAAATTGTTTAACATTAAAAATGACTGCAATCATGTGATATAAGCACTGGGAAAACTGCTCCTGCAAATATTGTTGAGTTTCATTTACACAATGAATCATGTCATTTTTACTTTCTCCTGCTGGCCGATCTGGATGCTTCTAGGGGCCGGATTTGGTCTCTGGGCCATGACTTTGTCATGTACTTTAAACGCTTGGAAGAAATTTCTTTCCCCATTAATAATGATAAAGTACATCAAAATGTGTGGGTAATCCCATCTTTTTTAGTGGAAAAACCGCAATGAAATGTACAGTACAATCCTGATCTAATCTGGAGGAAACTCAATAGGGTAACTTAATTAGTACTCAATGTAAAAGTTACTAGTTACTTTCACCCCCATGTCTATTTTTGGTAATGAATCTTGCCATGGTTTTCTTACATACAGTAAACATCTTGTGTATAAACTTCAAAAGGAAGTGATGAAATCTTAAACAATTGCCACTTACTTTATTTTAAACAAAGGCATCTGTATAAAATTTACAATTATTTTCAAAATAACACCAAGGTATTCAATTAAAAATAATAAATACATTCTCAGGATTTAAGTATAGCTACATTTATAAACTCTAAAACTGAGAAAATACCCAGTATTCAACGCTGTTTTGGTGCAGCGCATTACGTTTAATCTGATAATAATCATTTACTCAGTAACAGTTGGGTGTAGAAATGTAACTAATTACTTTACATCTTTTAAAACGTACTTAAGTACCAGTAAAATTACTTATTTAGAAAAATACTCAAAAAAAGTACAAGTACCCATGAAAGCAACTCAATTACAGTAACGTGAGTACTTGTTACTTTCACCTCTTCCAACCTACCAACATAACTGAGTCACATTTCATAAATATCAGTCAATTATGAACCAAGATATTCATTTTTGAAATGTCACCAGTGATGAGAGCTGGGAATATCTAGATTTTTTTTAAACTGAGCCAGAATCAGTATATTGAACTGGATCTTCCATTAAGATGGTCTATCTTTGGTTCAAATATTGTCAAAATCTGTATTTTTGGCTTATGGCGGCAAACAAAAATATCAACTCCTCAGCAAAAGAAACAATTGGTTATTTTTTCATTGGTAGAAATACATTTTTCTGATGATATATTAAAGGTCCTATATCATACAAATCAACTTTTTTCAGCTTTTAACCTTGTTACAATGTTAATTCCTTATCAAAAACACCCCCAAAGTATTATTGGGATTCCTTCCTGCATCTCTAAGAAATCCTCAAAAATCCTGCTCTCTGAGCTGCTTCTCTGCAATCTCCTGAAAAACGAGCGGTTCAAATTCTAGTGACGTCACTAAAAATATGAACCGCCCCCTCCAGGAAGTGCCTGCTGCTGGTGCTGCTCCGCCACAGTGAACACCAGGGAGGGAGTAAGACATCGTGTCGCCTTTGACTTGATCTGACGTGTTTGTGACCCAATGCGACGCAACGGTTGAGGTGATAAACAAATGCTTATCACCTTAAATGCACTATTCCTGTGTTTAATAAAGATGAGGAGGAAAAGAAAGTGAATTAGCAGCTTAAAACTCTAGTGAGCGTTTGAAGATGCTGCTGCTGGATGAAAACAGTGCGGAGATGGACTCACACAATAGCCGCTTAAATATCCATGTGTTTTACTGTAATGTGCAGTTTTTTGGCTGAAAACAATAACAACAGTGTGTGGATAGAAAGAAAATCACTGATCTGCCTCAGAGCGAGTCATGCAAGAGCCTCGCAGGCAAGTCAGTGTATAGACACGCCCACTCATGCATATGCATAAGCAGGCGGCAAACAGCCCGTTGGTCAGAAAGTGACTTTTCAGAGGCTAAAACGCTGGAAAACAGGCGAGTTTGGGAAAATAAACCTCAAATACAGAGTCTCAACAACTCTGTCTCCACCCTTTCCTCTGCACACACCCAACACAGCATAACGTGGATGGCTGTTCATCATAGGAATGGTTCCTGCTGCTTAACAGAAGGTTTTCCTTGCCGCCATGATGAATTCATGTTGGGTGTGGGATACAAATGTATGTGTATATACGTATATATGCATATGTGTGTATCCATAAAATGAAGAGTCCGTCCTTAAGACTGCTCTACTGTAAAGTGTCTTGAGATACCATTGGTTATGATTTGGCGCTATACAAATAAAATATTGATTGCGATTGATTGAAATACTATGTTTTTGGGGATGGATGAAAAATACCATGCGATGGGACCTTTAAATGTTTTCCAACCCTCTATGAATTCCTTACCTGCTGCACGTATCGATCTGTGGTTTTCCACATGTAGTAATACTCAATGATACTGGTCAGAGACTTCCAGGGCAGCTGAAACAGGACAGAAAACACAGTTCAACTTTAAAAGAGGAAACGCAAACTATTATTTCCAGCCAATTTATTCTATCCAAACTGAAATCCTCCTCATTTAATAGCTGAAGTTTTTGATGATAATCAGATGTTTTGTGAACTTCTGCTCAAAAAGGATGCTGAAACTAATGTTTGCCTTTTTGGTTTTTTTTTTTTTTTTTTTGCTGGCCTGTGGGGAAACAAAAGCAAATTGCACTGACTGCAGCCAGCCACCAGGTGGTGGAGCCATGCACAATGAGCAGAACAGTATTTGGATCGCCTTCAGAAACATTCACACACGTGTGCATCACAGGGCAGATGGAAATCCATGACTATCACAATGCAGAGGCTCTAAACCCCTATAGAAAAGGATGTACTAGTATTCACTGTCCATATAGTTTAAATAAGTGGAATTATGTATGTATTTGTCCCAGTTTGCAAAGTTCTTGTTTCTGTTGTAGTGGGATTTGTGGAATGCTGAGGGATATTTGGTTTCACTGGTGTGTGTTGGATGCCAAGGACCCAATTCTGGGTTAGATTTGCTGATGCAAGATGTCACACCGGCACATTTATGAACAAATAGCTCCACAATATGTGCCACTTTTGGCTTTTCTCCTAAAAGGGACAGCACGTGTGAGTGAGTTCTGTAGTGTGGCTTGTTTAGGGGAAGGTCTGGGTTAGAATACACACAGAAATCCATCTAACTGAGCTTTTCATGCTGTTCTGAGAAGTAGCAAAAGCAACGACACCAAAAACGAGTGTTTCAATCCCAAATAAGCTATTAAAACAAAAACATATTGTTAGATTGTCTTTTTTTCAATATCGTCAAAATAGAACTCTTGATTAATCTTGAATCTAAACTTACAATATTCCACGTGTTAGGCCTAATGCATGAGAATTTATACTCCAGATTTGTTTTTCCCTTCAATGTGAACATCAGAGCTGGTATCAAATTTTATTGAAATTCTGTATATATTTAACTTTCATTTTTATATTATTTAATTAATTGCATTTAAAAACACTTAAATTTGCACAATCCTGTGTCAGTGACTCACTACAAATACTCACGGCTCATATTAGATTTTTACTTTGACCATTCTAACCTTTCCACACTGAAAAAATAATCATTTATATTTAAATAAATGCAGTAAACGAATCATACTTAAGAGAATCTTTATAAAATGATGAATATTATCTGTTTTCTCTACTGCGTATGACTGAGAGGGAGATGTTGATATAATGTTTTTGTTTCTGATTTTAAACGTTTTTACTGATGATTTTAAATGTTTTTGCTGCTGATTTTAATGTTCTTATTGATTTTTAAGATGTTGAGTGTTTTTCTGTTGCACTTGTTGATCATGTAAATGAAATGCGCTGTACAAATACATTTGTCTGGCCTTATCTAGATATTTTCTTGTTTTTCACAACAAGCAGTTACAGATTATGCAAGGATCATCAAATCAAACTGGAGATTAGAAAACCGCATATGCTCAAGATGAAAGTTTTATTTTCCGTTTAAAAACAGAAATTTTACTGTGAAATTTGGATTCATATTTAATTTAGTTGTTTTTTTTTTGTTTATTGGGATCATTAAAAAAAATGCCATTATCGTCACATTCTTGATCTGTAACAGTTTAAAGGGCCCATGTTACGCTAAATTCACTTTTCTGTGCTTTAAACATGATAAAAGTGCTATTAGGGCTTCATACACGTTTAAAGTGGTTTTTCATTGATTCCCTCAATCACCTCAAACACCTCGCTCCAATTTAATGACGCGTTCCCACTTTGATGACGAATTTGACGTGGCACTGAGCTGGAGAAGCCACGCCTCCAGGAAGCTCTCTGCCGTGACTGACATGTAAACAGACACGCCCACAAAGGTGAGCATTTCAGCGTCCTTCGCGCAGTGCTATGTATGTATTTTCTACAGTCTATGTATGTACCGGTGAACGCCCCGCCCCCACGCTCTGTCTCGTGTTCATAAAGCAGCATGAGCTCGGTGACGGAGTGGGTGGGAGGAGGGCGGGCCGTCCTCTGGCCCTACGTCACCGTGCGGGGAGGAGGAAGTCAGTGTCCCGTCTATAGACACGCCCACTCGCTCAAATCAGCCTGTTTGTGTAGAGTTGCTCAGAAAGTGACTTTTCAGAGGCTAAAACTCTGGAAAACAGGTGAGTTTGGGAAAAAAAACCTCAAATACTATGTTTTTAAATGGAGATGGGTAAATATGGAATGACGTGGGACTTTTAAAACACACCACAGTAATTCTGTTCCAAGCTTCACAATAACAATTTGCAACATCTGGGGTTCCTCACTCACAAAATCCTGCTGGATATCTGTGAAGTCTTTGCCGTATTTCTCCAGCGCCTCCTCGAACAGGTTGGCCTCTGAGGAGCTCCACTCCTCCATTTCATCCCTGCAGAGGACGGGCCCGCCCTGGGGCACCAACGCCGCGATGGCTCGGGTCATGTCGTAGCCTGTGGCGTGTAGCGTGTCCATGGCGTGGAACTAAGCAGAAGAAGGTGATCGGTGTCGGTAAGACGTCAATTGGAAACAGATTTTATCTTGAATTCAGACAACGTAGAGCAACACTTTGTTCACACGGTACGTGGTATGCAGCTGGAGACCTTTGTGTACGTGTGTGTGTGTGAGTGTGTCTGCTGTGCGTAGCTCGCAGGCCTCTCATCTATATTTCATATATGAAGATGAGATCTAGGGCAGTATTATCCCTGCACTGAGCTGCTGGGGCTGTGTGCTCGTTAGGACGGACACACACACACACACACACACACACACACACACACACACCAAATGTTCAACCCAGGCTGTTTGCCTCCACAGAGTCCTCCTCCTCCTGTTTCATATGCGTGCACTTCTCACCAAAGTGATGTCTCTGGAGGCTGCAGCAGCGCTCATGTGCAGGCTGGGCTGTCGGACAGAACTACTACAGTCCAAGGCTCGGGCGAACGTACCTACGGACCTGTGGGACACAAGCATGGCTCAGGTTAGCCATGGGAACCACACAAGGAAGCACAGGCACAGAGAACGCACGTTTGTTTCCGCTCAGGTGTAGAATGAATGTTTAAAAACATTGCGCCTGCAGCTACTTCCAGAGGAAACGCAGAAAATGACAAACTAAAGCGGCAAAGTCATCACGGTGTTGCTGCATCATAAAATGTCCAGCTATCAAGTGTCATCAGGTAATAAAATAATAATACATTGTGGTTTAAAAACACAGTAGCTCTAGGAAACAATAAAGCAATAAATACAATATTTTCAAACTTGCTTTAGAGATTTTCTGCACCAGTAGACTTAAGTGTAGATATGTTGTTACCTGGACACTGGATTATACAAGAGATTCAGTTCTTCCTCCAGTTTAGCTTGTTTTAATGACTTTAACCCATAATACCAACACAGACGTCTATTGTTATATCCTCGTGCTCTTCTCCTTCCAGAGATGGACATGTATTTGTATCTATATTAATGTTCTACAGTCAGAATAATATGCATTAGGGGTGTGTATTGCCTGGTATCTGGCAATACGATTCATATCCCAATACATGGGTCACGATGCGATAAGATATATCCCGATATTAAAGTATGAATTATTGCGATTTTATATGACTTAAGAAACAACTAATCTGTAAATGTGTACACCTTCATGAGTGAAATATATTTTATTGGCATATTTTACACTCAAAACATTGGCTTTAACATGCCATGTGCCAACAATTTAAAATAAAAAAATAAATAAAATACAATCCAACCAACTTTGACTTTAGTGCAACTTAACTGAGGTATATTCCTAGAACAACAAATAAATGCAGAAAGTTAGTACTTTCTTTTTAGATTTTATTGAAAAAACACAAGCTGGTCAACATGCCCAGGTTTCAGCACTTCTTTGTATAGTTACAATGTTTCCTGCAGTGGAAAAGACTTTCCTGGTTAAATAAAGGTTAAAAAAAGAAAAGGAAAAAAAATAAAAAAATTTATATATTTTTTTTTATTTAAAAAAAAATAGTCGATATGGATGCATTTTGAATTGATCAGAGAATCGCACGACAAAATATCACGATATATCGCAGAATCAATTTTTTTCAACACCCCGAATATGCATAAACACATGTATTAATGTTAACCATGTGCAAATGGACTATATGCAATAATATGAGCACTGTATTTGAATTTAGTGAATTAGAACTTATTGATGATCAGAGCAGCACAAATAATCAAATTTTAATCATGATCACAATTTTGGTTGCCACAATTAAATTAACCTGATCAGCGGGAAAATTTACATTTGAAATATGGGCTCTGCACTTTGTAATAGTTTTTTATTCAGCTAGCATTGGGTCCATGTCAAATTCTTGGGTTATTGTTTTTTTTACGCGTCATTTTGCACTGTAAACTGTACACATATTGTTTGCTTAAAAGTAGTGTAATAAAACCACAGATTTTTTTTTTCCTAACATGATGAATAATTGTGAATATAATCGTGATTACAAAATATATCAAAAATAATCGTGATTATCATTTTGTCCGTAATCGTGCAGCCCTATTGATTATTTAAAAGGTACATGCACATGCTGTAAATAAGCCAGAGTTAGCTAAACGTTAGCTAGTTTTCATCTGGTGTGTCTGGCCAGATTTGAAAAGGCAACAAAGAATGTAAACGGTATTAAATGCAGCGAGAATACAACATGACAAAAGAGAACAAGTATGACAAATAACAATAGTTACTGATAAAAAAAAAAAACAAAGCACAAAGCCTAGACATGTATATTACAACAGGAACACAGTTCAAAACTAAGTAGTTAATCCATACTTAACGCAAGAAAAACAATGTACAAACATCTAAATACAATAAAAGTCTGTCAGTGTGAACATAACTGTTGTTGAAAAAGCCATGTTTTTAGCTGCAGAGAAAAGGAGATGTATGTGCTAATGTGGTTTGGTCTTTAACTGACAACAAACCAGACCATGGGTGGTGTGCAATCATTTTAGCACTAACCAACCAGGCTAAAGGTTTAGCACTAAAGAACTTTATCATCTGCCTTATGCACATTAGCTGCAATGGTCACTTGATTTCTGGTCTGTCCTAAACTAAATGTCGTTATATTTGAGTCTTTGTATTATATTGTACTGTCCATGCTGTCTGATTTTGGTGTTGTCAGTTTTTTTTTTTTTAAATATAGGTTTGTTTTTTTAAATGTAATTTTTGTTGTACACAACATCAACCTGCCAGCAACTACAGATGGAAACTAGCCTGTGGCGACAATCTGGCAAATTTACATTTGTATCTATTAAACTTTGGCTGCATGGTGTATTGAATTCCTCTACTTGTCAAGAGTTCTATTATCTGTTAAATACCTTGTTTTAACATACAAAAATAATATAATAATAATATACAATTGGAATCTAACAATCAGTTCAAAACCAAACCTTAGAATTTTCATCTTACAGTGAAAAACAGTCATTTCTTTCATCATTTCCTTAATTTGACTCGTCGTTGTTGACTTACCGAGCAACCACTAAAAACTGGTCGATCTGTTTCTCTGTCAGCATGCTATTGGGGTCCCACACTTTCTCCTCTAGTTTCTCCAGTTCTCTACCGTCCTTCTCGTCTGAATAGAGACAGAAAACACACATGGGAACATATTGCATCACTTTCTCTCCTTCAATCCTCCCAGAGAGCGTGTCTGGCTTTTCAACCTATTCTCAACACATTCACAGGATTTCTAACATATTAAAAACAAGAAGACACAGTCAGCAACATCCAACGTCATAACTCACAACCTTTTCCTAAATATCCTAAATCTAAGAACTTAGATGTATACATAAGAAAACATTATCACATCAGAATATAAAATTACTAACTATCTTAAACGGGTTGCAAGAAAAGCTGTAATCTTTGAAGATAACTCGAACAGAGTAAAAAAAAAACGACACAAGGGAAATAACTCCCAAAAAGATATTTGCGCACTTGTCATTTTCAAACTCTATCAAGCTATTGATACCCTGAAGCCACACACCAAATTTGGTTATCGTATCTTAAACAGTTTCTGAGAAAAGCTGTCCTCTTTAACTCGAAGGGACGGACGCACGGAGCTCAAACCTATATCCCCCTTCCACACTTTGTGGCGGGTGATAATAAAACATGAACGCACTTTGAATGACAGGTCTGAAGCTGATTAATAAAACTTTAATACTGATTTGTGTAAGAAATGTCTTTGAAGGCTAAAAGCTTAAATAAATGACTCAAAACACGTAATTTTCCTTAATATGTGGTGTTGCCATTTTGCAGATTTCTGACAACCAGCATTTACAGTACATACAGTATTATGTTCTTGACATGTCATAATTACTCCTACGTATTTACAGTTCTATTTACTGTATTTCTATAAAAAGCCTAAGAATGGAAGCAAACAGACTATATAACAGATATAGGCTATGACTTATGAAGTCACTCCCTTCCACACAATTTTCCTCCACTCGGACGCCGTCCTGTATACAAGGAACGATGCGTCCATCATGTGAGCTGTGAGTGCATCACTTTTCCCACAACGTCCGAAGCTCGTTTTTTAACGTTACGTTCCGCAGCTGAGTCAGTTTGGTCGTGCCATCAGGGGTGACGGTCAGCACTACACAGTTCTGCCTCCAACAGCCGCTTCCACTTAGAAAATCCACAAATTTTTTGGCCACGTTTACATGGGAGCTTTACTTCCTCTTTAAAGCAGAATAAATGTTAATTCCTCTTTAAACTGACCTTGTAAACACATAATTCCTAATGCTAATTTAATTCCAAATTAAACTTAAATCCGAATTAGGTGGCTTGTTTTATTACGATTTTAATTCCGAATTAAATAACTCCTCTATCTTGTTAACACTTAATTCCTCTAAGTTAATTCCGGTCGTTCTGCACATGCGCGACCTGACGCGATAATGCGCTGGTGACGATAAAATTCAAGATGGCGGCCCAGACTAGAGCCGAGATTATTTATTTAATAAAAGCCTTAAAAAACATGGCTATAATGAAAAGAGTGGATGGACGGAGGCATAAACACGCGAACATTCACACGCACTCCTCTATGTTACAGCCGACAATAAAAGATTGGTTGTGTGTTTTTCCTAATAGATGTGATACGTCATGTTCGCCTCCTGTCCAATCAGAGCCCTCCCAACCCCCAGACCTGAAGCGGAATTGAATAAAGCCGAATAAATCTGTTTTCCATGTAAACCTCAATTCGGAATTACTATTTCCATGTAAACACGAAGCAATACATTTTCATTCTGAATGATTTCATTCGGAATAAATAATTCAGAAATAAAAAAAACATCATGTAACCATAGCCATTGACCACTCAGACTCAACTTTACATAAAAAAATATGGCAGAAAATACAGTATAGGGTCATTCCATTCCATTTGAACAAGTATTCATATTAGACCAGTCTATGTACATAGCTCAAAGCTGATTAAATTAAAAGGAGCTGAGACATTCGCAAAGTTGTTTACTGAAGGTCCAAACATGTTAGAGCCCGAAACCTTATGTCCACCAGATATTTTTGTAAATTTGTTTTATTGTCCCAAATTACAGTGTCCTATGTGATGTATTTCCTGAGATATTGGAAACTGAAAATGTAAGAAAAATAAGGACGCACGAAAATCGATGCATGCCCCCTACCTAACTAAATTGGCCATATCTCAAAAAGTATCCATCCACTCAAACTAAAAAAATACTGTGTACCTATTGAATAATCATGGAACAATTGGTAAAAAAAAAATAAAAAATCTCTGAATTTTTTTTACACCAAAGTGTTTGGACCATTTATTGAAATGACACAAAATGACCCTATAAACCTTTAATGAACCAGGAGAGCCACATTGAGATTAAAAATGCACATATTTCCAACTACAGTATGAGAAATACACAAAAGCTTGCGTTATCCGGCAAATTGAAAAAAATTTTTTAAGCTCACAGAAAAACAAGTTGTGAACATGAGCTCTGCCAGAAAAGTCTTCCTCTTCTCTGTGGGCGACTGTGACTGCACACACACACACACTCACACGCACACACACTTTTTTGGTATTTTAAACTCTCTGTTTGTGAGTAATCACAATGGTTTGGCAGTGACTGTTACACTAAGTTTGGAATGAGTTGGTTTCCAATGACTTTACTTTTAAATAATCAACTGTTTTCAAGAGATCACAACAGTTAAAAACCTCTTTCTTTTCTCATTGGGGTTAAAAAGCATAATCAGTAAAATCACTATCTTTTACCTTCTGTTAGGAGGTCGGTGATGTCTGCCTGATACTTGTTCCCAACACGAATCTCTCCTTTATCAGCCAGCAGAGTCTTCTGCTGAGGGTCATAGACCAGCGAGTAGAAAAATGCATCCTGGGGGGGGGAAAAAAAAAAAAAAAACAGATGGCGAGGAAGTGCCAGGATGAAACGGAATGAGGAATAAAGGAAACACTGCTGTGTGAGCTGGGATCTACACATACCTCTCTGTCCAGGTAAGATTTGAGGGCTTCCGTCTCGTTCAGAAGCGTCACGCAGCACTTCCCTCTGCAGAACCACGAGCATGTAACCCAGATGTCACAGAACGAAAAGACAGAAGAAAGAAAGAAAGAAAAAGGCTTAATATTAAAAACCAGCATCTTTTTGAAGTCCAGGAGCAACAGCTCACGAGTGAGTGATGAAAGTTGCAAACCTCACTACAATCCACAAGCTCTGTAAGAGGAGCAGTGCGGACAATGACAGACAGTTGACAAGCTTCTTCTGTTCTAATAAACAACAACAACAACAACAAAAGCAGGATTCTCTGCCACTTCACTGTACTTCACTGTATGGATTTCTTTTTTTAAATCAATAAATATTATTTATTATTACCTCAAAGGATGCACTGACATTGATTTCAGGTCAGAATCTAACCATATCATGCTTGTTCTGGTCAAAAAATGTAAACCAAAAAAAAAAAAAAAAGTGTGTGCATCTTTAACACATTCGATTAATTTACCAATTTTTTCGATTAAGAAAAATTCAAATTTTTTGATCGTATACCATAACTAACAGAATTACGTGACACATATAATCCTCTTCAACAATATTTATTGCACAAAACAAATAAACATACAAACCTCTTTAACGCATTCAGTGCCAGCCATTTTCAGAACAGATACCCCCCCTTAGAGCCAGCCATTTTAGAGCATTTTGACTGATTTTTAAAGACCCACAGAATATTTTATGCTATGACAATCTGAAATCTTTTTTTTTCTACTTTCATCAAAAACAAAAATGTTTGCAGCTTGTTTCGTTCTTCAGTAATCAGCAGTTGAATAGAGCAAGTTTTACACAAATTGCCAGTTTCAGAGCAAAAAGCTGAGAAAAATAGGCTTTTTCTACATAAAAAATCTGTCAGTGACTTTGAAGCAAACTTTTTTTTTAATTATTGAAAACTATAACATCTGAACAATGGTTTCCTTCTAAAAAAAATAAAATAACGACACTAAGACCAGGCTTTTAATGGCAAAATTATTATTATTTTGGTATCTGCCCCCACCCCCACCCTCCCACAAACAAAACGATGCATCGATTCATTTTCTGAACCCGTTAATCATTTTACCATTATCAAATATAAAGAGTCTTATTGGAAAAACAGATAACTTTAGTTCAGATGATATGGGTTAAATCAAAGTTGAATGACTTAGACCAAAAAGAGGATATCACCTCTTAAAAGCCACACAACTTTGATTTAACTCTTATCTCCTTTTCTGACAGTTTATTAAACAGTTATCTGCTTTTGCAATTGAACTCTTCATATAAAGTTAAACAACAAGGATGCAATGCTTATGTGGGCGTGGAAGGACCTCAATCATGATCAAAGGTTGGTCTATAGCACAAATTAGGCCGGTCAGAAATTCTAGTCCGGCCCAAAGGAGAAAGTAAAAATGGCAGAGAAAACATTAGACATTGTGTATTTTACCAAATAATTCACTTCCTCAAAAAACAGTAATTTAAAGAAACTCTGCATCATTTACAGGGCTCACAGTTTTCCTCATGCTTATATCACATGATGGTAACCATTTTTATTCTCAAATTGTTAAAACACCTCTCGATTTTTCCAAAATTTTTCAATTTTCCTCAAATGATTCCACAAAATCTGTCACTTAGTGTTTGGATATTGTACAAACTAGGGCAGATTAATGTTAAAATCTAAAATCTGCAACCCATTTGAGATCAAACTGGTCTGTGTTTGGCCCCTGAACTAAAATAAGTTTGACGCCACCAGTGCCCGTATTCACAAAGCTTCTCAGAGTCCCTTCAGAGAGCTCCTAACTTATCCTAACAAGGAATCTTAGCTTACAAGTGATTCAGAAAGTTTCTGAGAGCAACTCTGAGCAAGGAGTTGACATAAACTTTTATCTTAGTGAGGAGGTGTGTTTGATCCCGTTGCTGGGTATGATGCAATCTGCTAAGAGCTGTGATTGGTTGTTAGAGGAAGGAAGAAAAAAGAAAGAAAGAAAAAAAGCGCTCTATGCTCCTAGTAATGAATGCAGAATAAAATCAACTGGTTATACTTGGACTGCATTAGGAAATGTGGATTCATTAAATTTATTTCATTCAGCAAACTTTAAATAATTTGTACACAGCATAAAAAGTTTGAAACTTGTTCACATGCACATTATTATATTTATTTAGTTAACTTTCCACGTTGGTAATGTTACCGCTTTATATATTTGATATTAATGGTGGAGCAGACACAGCTTTCAGTGATTACTGTGATTGCTGGAGCTCTTTTAAAAAGTGAAATACAAGAGTATTAACTCATTCAGTGCCAGCCATTTTCAGATTTTCTACCCCCCTCAGTGACAGCCGTTTTTGAGCATTTTGACTGATTTTTAAAGACCCACAGAATATTATCTACTATGACTATCTGAAATCTGACACCGGATTCTGAGATTGAAGCCTCTACTTTCTTCTTCTTCAAAAAAAAAAGCAAGTTTTACACAAATCTTCAGTTTCAGAGCAAAAAGCTGAGAAAACAGCCTTTTTCGAAAAAACCCTGTCAGTGACTTTAAAGCTATTTATTTCCCTTTAGTGACAACATCTGAACATAGTTTTCTTATATAAAACAAAAAAAAAAAAAAAAACACTGAGGCCGGGCTTTTGATGGAAAAATTATTAATATTTTTCCACAGGCAGCGGTCTAATTTGTCGTGTTCAGTCCGTGCACTTGGAGGAGCGATCAGCTGTTCGTTTCCTGGGCTAGGGAAACTGCACATCCACCCTCCCTCTTATAGTGGGTGGGAGTGTCCCCGGCAGATGGAAAGTTCTTTCCAGCCAATCAGGGCTTGGCGACATGAGAAAAGTGCTTCTGAGGACTACAGGGAGTGTGTCTCCCATAGTGAGACATCTCACTCATATTACTCAGAGAGCCGTGGTTATATACATAACCTAAAGTTTTTCACCTTAGGAGCTCTCTGAGGGCCTAAGATGCTTTGACAATTACTTTTATCTTAACAAGGACAAATTCTAAGAAAAATCTTTAAAATTCAAGGAACTCAAAGATTTTTCTAAGAGTGACATCACAAAAAGCTACTCTTAGCCTTAGGATGCTTTGTGAATACGGGCACTGGTCTATAGGAATAAACAGCTTTTCTGAGGCTCTTAAAAGCTCGGCCTTTGTTTAGGCGTTCCCTCTCTGCCTTATTTCAAGAAGCTGGATTAATTAAATCCCTGCCTATGTTCAGGCTCCAACAGGGGAAATAAAGGACTTCCAATTCCAAAACGCTGGCTCGGGGTAACCAAAAACTAGTTGCTATAGCAACTGATTTGGTGAAGCAAACCTGCTCCCTGGCAGGACGTGCGCATGTTAATATTAAACTCTGGGAGCTGCAGACAGAAGATGAAGGTGTGTAGAATCATTTTTAATATTTCTATTTGTCTTTAATGATGACTGTTGCAGGATTTTACTTCTTTTTTTTTTAAGTTTAACCTTAAATGAGGGTAGTTCGACGGCCAACGTGGTCGACTTTATAAAAGACGTAACGTACCTGATGTGTGTGGCTGGTAGAGACTCCAGCTGACGGGACAGAAAGAGCTCTCTGTGTCTCAGCTGGTGTTTCTGTTTCTCTGGTAGATCGGCCATCTCTGGGTTCTCCATCTCCTCCTCCAGCTCCCCTGGGTGAGGGGGAAAGGAGCAGAGGTCAATGATATGCACATCAAACCAGGAGGAACAATGAAGTCTGTGGGGAGACACTGGAAATGGAAATGTATCTGCTCTAGCTACACGTTTTCTTCATCAAAAACGGTTCAATTCATTATTGTTTTTGTCGAGCATCATGAAACTACGACAAATTTTTCAAAATACATGTGAACAAAGACTAGATCAAAAAATATATTGACATTTTCGTCAACAAAAACTAAGCTATGATTTTGTTCGACGAAAACCAATGTGTGATGTTACGTAGGAATGTAATGAAAGTTTGCAAAATAAGAAACGGCGATCTGAAATTGAATTTGAATTTTTATTTCTAGAGTCTTCAGAAAAACAAAAGAAACAGAACAAACAACACTCAAAGATGTAACAAATCAGGGTGTAGGTTGAAGCAAAAGCTTATCCACACCTACCCCATCACAAAAACAAAACAAAACTAGGCTCTCTGGATAATAATAAAAAATATCTAATAATAATTAGAAAACTAATGTTACTAGTTTTACAATTCACATTCAATATATATTCTACACAAAGTTTTATATATACACTTAATACATGCACATCAAATATATATGCATTTACGTTCACACATTTACACGAGGGGTGGTGAAAAAAAAATTGATTCACATAAGAATCACTAATCATCCACGATTCTGAATCCAATCATAAACTTCAAAAATCGATTTAAAAAAACAAACACATTTTTATTTTTAGGCCTTAAAAAGTATTGAACTGTCTTAAATTTAGAACAAATAGGTCTTAAATGTGCTTTACTGACTATGACTGTACAATGTTATTTTTGAAATATCAAAGAAATTACCAGTTACATTGTTGTGTATTTTGAAATGGCACCTTTGTGAGAGAGAAAAGCAGCCAGCTTAAGCTTTTATTTAGGCATTTTTATTTATTAACAGAAGCTTTATTTTTTGTATGCCTAAACGTATTCTTGTACAGTAGTCACTGAGAATTGAGACTTAATAAAAAAAAATTCTATTTTGAAAAATCACACAAAACACCAATTTGTATTATTTGTGCAAGTTATTTCTTGTACAGTAAATACGTTTGTATTTGTTTAGCATGAATAAATGTTACCTTTTGTCTTAAGTTTGCCTTTGTGTGAATGCATAATTGGAATCAGTTTATTGAAAAATATCTTGTACAAACTATATTGTTATGATGCCATAACACACATGCATTGTATCAATTTTGAATCGAGAATCATTTGAATCAAGAATCGGTTAAAACGAGAAATCGTGACCCTAAGAATCGAATCGAATCGTGAGACGCCCATAGATTCACATCCTTAATTTACACACATGCATATGTATACATACACACGCATGTACATGACACATACACAATATTCATAATATAATAATTAACATTTCATCAATTACATTTTAAATATAAAATATAGTGTGGCAATTTTTCGCGGTCACAATTTATGCTTTTTTTATTATGTTTATTAATTGAAAAGGTTCACAAAATAAAAAAAAAGCACAGGGACGTGATGACATTTTGACCCTCCTGTTTCGTGTAGAAGCTCAGGCGCCCACACTGTTTACATGATGGCGTGCAACGCAGATGCTCCGTCGACTCATTAGTTGGTGACGTGTAATGATGCACAGAATAAACAATCTCGCTGAAACAGGGAACTAGCAAACACCACGGTTTGGAAACGGGCCAAAGTGTCCGTGGAGCAGCCGTATTTTGACACATCTGAGCCGTAAAACGTCTTCTGAGCAGAGGCAGTTTACTGAGAAGGATGATTGGGAAATAAAAAGCTACGTGGTACAAACACGAGCGATATTTGAATCACGCCCTGAAACTAAAGCTGAAAGAGGAGCTAATAAATGGAAAGTCTAAAGTATAAAGGCCCCAAAACAAAAAGCTTTCACGTTACAGAAATAATAAAAATAATAATAAAACAATTAAGATTGATAATGTGTTTTCATTCTCTATTTGTGAAGCAAAACACTCCACACACTGTCTACAACTTTCGCAGTCAAATTCATTTTAATCAACAAAGATTTGTTACACATCTGTTGCTCTTCATTGGGATTTTTTTTTTTTTAATGTTATCGTGAGTTGACCATTTCGTTACAGCCCTCGTGTGTGTTCACAAAACATCCAATATCAGGTTGATAAATGCTAATTAAATCTTTAAATATGCATAAAATTGAATTCTTTATATTTTAGTCAACTAAAATACTGACTAAAACTAGACCAGAGTTTGGGTCATTTTAACACATCTCGAATACTCTGAAAAGTCCAATAATAAGGCACCCCTTCTTTCTCCACTGCTTTTGCTTTGTTCTCCACAGCAATGGTGGATGGCTACTTTAGCATGAAATAACTGGCAAATATTAACAGGACTTAGCTAGGGGACTGGAAAATCCTTTTTTCTTTGTTTTTTTTTCTCCTTCAAATTCCATGTTTTCCACGTTGTTGTTGTTTTGTTTTTTATTCTGGGTTTTTTTTTTATAAATATTTAAAACATTTTTAGAAAATATTGGTTTTTACCTTCTATGAGGAAACAAAACTAACATTTAAAATAATTAAACAAAAAATGTATGTATGTATGTTTTTTAGAAAAAAATTAATTGGATCTATACAATTCACATAATTTTGAGTTCAAAATGGCGAATTTCGCCAAAAAGCGACTGATTTGCATGTATGCATTTACAATTCCATCTTCAATCTTTGTTCAATTACAAATAAAATTATTTTTTCCCCCTGAAAGTCAATTAGAATTACATTCTCAATTATAATTAATCACAATTACTAAGCCTTTAATGAAAAAAAAAAAAAAACAACAACCTTACCTTCCCCTTGTGTTAGCTTTCTGTTAGCAACTCTTATGATAATGAGTCAGTTTGACCCATGTGTTAAATCAGCTGTAAAATACACTAAAAACTATCATCTGTCATCTCCTGGTTTCCTTGTTAGGCTTCCTAATTAATTAAAATTATTGGTAATAATTTTTTTGCTGTGGGTGTCTGAGAATTTTTTCTGTCAATTAAAATATATATTTTTAAATGATAAAATGAAGATTCACTGACAAGTAAACTTGATAGGAAACATATTTTAATCATTTTTAACCACGTACATGTGAATCATAGAACTATAACACGGTTCCATAGGTTTACTTTACGGTTAATAAAATTGTAAGTTGCAGATTTATAAAATATTCATGCCAATTACAATTACAAAGTCAATTATCTGAACTAAATTACGATTACAACAGTAACATATTTTTTTCCAATTATGATTACAATTATATTTAGGCCATAATTGCAATTCATTATCAATTACGCAATTACACTTATAATTGACTCCAACCCTGAACGAGACGATATCTGAAATAGTCGTGATGACTAAATTTTGACCAAAAATTGCTGTCAAAAGTTAACACTGATGTCCGCTAACGTTTAAAAAGACATTTTGATTTCCTCTTGAGCCAAAAAAATACATGAAACAACCATTTTCATTGGATGACAATGAAACGATTAACTACCAAACTGACCTTTACACATAATGCAGTCAACAGTAGAAAAGCAAAGAAAACACCAGGTGTGAGCTGGTCATTGTGCAGCTTAGCAGTAATGAACAGAGTGGCTGTTGAAGGGATCTCAAGCCATCACGGTAATTCATGTCCGAGTCAGTCTTTAGGTATAAATTTAGCCGCTGCTCGTTGGCAACATCACCACAAATTCCTCTCCTGAACCGTGGACGAGGAAATCAATGGGAGACAAGCAGCGGAAAAGAGGAGTGGCTGAGACAGGCGGGAAGAAAGAAATAGAAAGAAAAGGGCGATGGAACAGGTAGAGAGCATGAACACAGAGAAACATGAAGACCACAAAAAGGAGAGGAAAGAGGGATGGAGACTAGAGAGAGAGAAAGACTAGAGAGAGAGAGACTAGAGAGAGAGAAAGACTAGAGAGAGAGAGAGAGACTAGAGAGAGAGAGAAAGAGAGACTAGAGAGAGAGAAAGAGAGACTAGAGAGAGAGAGAGAGCGCGTGGTCCGATTCATTCAGAGTTTCATTACGAGGAAGCAAAGACAGAAGGAATGAGACGAGAAGCAGAACAAAAGCAATCAAGGGATTTTCAAGAGAAGTGTGTCCAAAATCAATAAGTGCTCCTTCTCTCTCTCACTCTATACCCCGCAGACACACTATCAGAGCCCTGGCAGCACTGCACACACACACACACACGCACACACAGACGCACACACTATGGGAAAGCAGCTTAACACAATACACGATGGAGAGAAAGACAAAAAAAAAAAACAAAAGTTTAACTAAAGTACATCAGAGAAATTAAATCATCATTGTTTTATTCAATGATTATTCATTTAGGGTTCTATTCTCCATGTCCTTAAGTCCAAAAAGCCGTGCATCGGCGCTGTTTTTGGCTGTGTGTTATTCTCCCCCTGTACTTAAGCCAGTCGCTGCGTGCCTTTATCCCAGTTACGGACTGTGGGTGGAGCAGCCCTGAAATGTGGGCGTCCCCATTCAAACCTGGCTTTACGCGCATTCTCCAGTGTGCGTAAGGCCTTTTCATGTTACGAGCTTCTAACCCTGGAATAAGTGCAGCGCCCTGATAAGGTGAAACATTATATTGCACTAGAAATATGGATTTAGTTACATTTGAAGCCACTGTGTATTATGGAAGCCAATAGTTCTGTTTCACTGCAAACATCCCTCTGTGTTAAAGCAGGACGCTCTGCGGCCACGTTATTTCCTCATATCTCTAACTCGGTCACGCTCGATGACGACGACGACGATCAAAATGAGAGATTTTTTCTGTGACTCAGACAAAAGAATGCGGCCGATCCTCAGTCACACTGCAATAATCTGATCAAATCAACCTTTTACATTGTTTATCAATGAAGGCGTTTCAAATTAAAAGTAAACTTCATCATTTTCACGGATTTCAATGACATTTACAGCCTAAAAAAATGACATCACCGCCTCCTTTCCTTCAGCCCGCCTTCATTCACACACTGCACGCTTTTTGGTTCCTTACGCGCGGTGGGCGTGTCAGGAACCTGGACCAGAGAATATGATCAGGAGAAAAGTGCGTAACGGCAAAGCGCTTAAGTCCAGACGAAAGAATAAACCCCTTAATATAGAAGAATATGTCGGGGGGGGGGGACTGACTATTGTGTACAGGTTATTAGCCTGTGATACACTTTGCAAATAACATAAATAAATAAAAGAAGCAGAAGGGGGAAATAATGAATGAACCCATCTTATATTTCAAGTAAATTCCTTGTCCCTCACTGCTCTGCGCTCCAGTGTTTGGTTTTTTCTCTCATTGTAAACACACACGACAATTGATTTGTGACTTTTCGTCTCAAACATGACTGTGTTTGTGAGTTTCCATCAGAGCAGCGCGTTGGTTTTCAATCTCTGGACTGAAATATTTCTGAGTCAAAATACCACACAGGCACATTTATTAACAAACAGCTGGACAATATGTGTTGCTTGTTTAGATGAAGGTCTGAGTTAGGACGCACTCAGCGGCAGATTCACTATATCTATAGTATTAAGATTACTCTTTCTTGGGATATAAAACACATTCTTTTTTGATGTGACTTCTTAATTTTTATTTTGGACCCCAACTTTTGGACAATTTCCCCACTCGTGGATATTGAAAATCCTTTACATGAGGCCGTTGTAGCTTGCCTCTGTATCTCATAATCATTTGTATTTCATTAGTTTTTTACTAGTAACATACAACATAAAAATACACAATTTTACAATTGGTTTACAATTGGTAAAAATGTCAGAATATTTTTAGACCCGTGTGTGTGGGCCATTC